>NC_134354.1:9565666-9909313 GCF_048569485.1 Anomaloglossus baeobatrachus | reverse complement strand
GGAGGAGAAGAGGGAGGGGGGAGACAGAGACCGGGAGGAGAAGAGGGAGGGGGGAGACAGAGACCGGGAGGAGAAGAGGGAGGAGGGGGGAGACAGAGACCGGGAGGAGAAGAGGGAGGGGGGAGACAGAGACCGGGAGGAGAAGAGAGAGGGAGGGGGGGAGACAGAGACCAGGAGGGGGGAGACAGAGACCGGGAGGAGAAGAGAGAGGGAGGGAGGAGACAGAGACCAGGAGGAGAAGAGAGAGGGAGGGGGGAGACAGAGACCGGGAGGAGAAGAGGGAGGGGGGAGACAGAGACCGGGAGGAGAAGAAGAGGGAGGGGGGAGACAGAGACCAGGAGGAGAAGAGAGAGGGAGGGAGGAGACAGAGACCAGGAGGAGAAGAGAGAGGGAGGGAGGAGACAGAGACCAGGAGGAGAGAAGAGAGAGGGAGGGGAGGAGACAGAGACCAGGAGGAGAAGAGGGAGGGGGGAGACAGAGACCGGGAGGAGAAGAGGGAGGGGGGGGAGACAGAGACCGGGAGGAGAAGAGGGAGGGGGGAGACAGAGACCGGGAGGAGAAGAGGGAGGGGGGAGACAGAGACCGGGAGGAGAAGAGGGAGGGGGGGAGACAGAGGGAGGGGGGAGACAGAGACCAGGAGGAGAAGAAAGAGGGAGGGGGGAGACAGAGACCAGGAGGAGAAGAAAGAGGGAGGGGGGAGACAGAGACCAGGAGGAGAAGAAAGAGGGAGGGGGGAGACAGAGACCAGGAGGAGAAGAAAGAGGGAGGGGGGGGAGACAGAGACCAGGAGGAGAAGAGAGAGGGAGGGAGGAGACAGAGACCAGGAGGAGAAGAGAGAGGGAGGGGGGAGACAGAGACCAGGAGGGGGGAGACAGAGACCGGGAGGAGAAGAGGAGGGGGGAGACAGAGACCAGGAGGAGAAGAGGGAGGGGGGAGACAGAGACCAGGAGGGGGGAGACAGAGACCGGGAGGAGAAGAGGAGGGGGGAGACAGAGAACAGGAGGGGGGAGACAGAGACCGGGAGGAGAAGAGGGAGGGGGAGACAGAGACCAGGAGGAGAAGAGGGAGGGGGAGACAGAGACCAGGAGGAGAAGAGGGAGGGGGAGACGGGGGACCAGGAGGGGGGAGACAGAGACCGGGAGGAGAAGGAGGGGGATGAGAGGGAGGGGGGAGACAGAGACCGGGAGGGGGACCTGGAGGAGAGGGAGGGGGGAGACAGAGACCGGGAGGGGGACCTGGAGGAGAGGGAGGGGTGAGACAGACAAGGAGGGGGGTCAAGAGGGAGGGGGGAGACAGAGACTGGGAGGGGGACCTGGAGGAGAGGGAGGGGGGAGACAGAGACCGGGAGGGGGACCTGGAGGAGAGGGAGGGGTGAGACAGACAAGGAGGGGGGTCAAGAGGGAGGGGGAGACAGAGACCAGGAGGGGGACCGGGCGCAGGAGGGGGGAGACAGAGACCAAGAGGAGAACCGGGCGCAGGAGGGGGGAGACAGAGACCAAGAGGAGAAAGAGGGGGAGACCAGGAGGAGAAGGAGGGTGACAGGGAGGAAAGAGACAGACCAGGACTGAGAGGAAGAAGAGAGAAACTGGGAGAAGAGCGATCAGGACTGAGGAGGGAGATCGCAAAGAAAACTAAGAGTAGAGGGAGCAGCACCAAGAGGGGGAGAGGGGGAGCAGGATGGGGAGGAGGAGCGGGACTAAGAGGGGGAGGGAAACCAAGCAAGGGGGCGGGACCAAGAGGGTGACTGGGTGCAGGAGGGGGGAGACAGAGACCAGGAAGGGGACGAGGGGGTGACAGACCAGGAGGGAGACCGGGCGCAGGAGGGGGGAGACAGAGACCGGGAGGAGAAGGGGAAGAGGGAGGGGGACCGGGAGGAGAAGAAGGGGGACCAGGACTGAGAGGAGGAAGAGAGAAACCGGGAGAAAAGTGATCAGGACTGAGGAGGGAGATCGCAAAGAAGACTGGGAGTAGAGGGAGCAGGACCAAGAGGGGGGAGGGGGAGCTGGACCAAGAGGGGGACCGGGTGAGCGGGATGGGGAGGAGGAGCGGGACTGAGAAGAGGGAGAGGGAAACCAAGCAAGGGAGCGGGACCAAGAGGGGAACCAGGGGGAGGAGTGGGAGCGGGTCGAAGGGGTGGGGGAGCAGGTCAAAGAGGGGGATCAGGAGGTGACGCTGCACTATTCCGCAGTGTCTCCTGTACTCGGCTACTTACCTTCTTTCTTCCTGCAGGAATCATGCGGAGGAGCTCGGTCACTAGTAACAGGCAGTCCCTGCAGCCGCTGCGGGTCCAGGACACCAACCGCATGGGTCTGACCACGCCCCAGACGTAAGTGCTGCTGCAGAACAGCTTTGCTCAGTGGGACCTGTGTGTACAGGGGACGTTTATCATCTTTTCTCTGCTAATTTTATCTTTCACTTCTAGGAAAGAACGACTGGGAAAACTGAGTACAAGCAAACCGCACTCCGGAGCCTCCGAGCGCAAGACCAGCTTCTTCGGGAGGAGGTAAAACGTGACCAGTGACCGCTGATCTCTGGTGATGGATAGGAGGTGTTCTCAGTGATGTCACCGCTGATCTCTGGTGATGGATAGGCGGTGTTCTCAGTGATGTCACCGCTGATCTCTGGTGATGGATAGGAGGTGTTCTCAGTGATGTCACTGCTGATCTCTGGTGATGGATAGGAGGTGTTCTCAGTGATGTCACCGCTGATCTCTGGTGATGGATAGGCGGTGTTCTCAGTGATGTCACCGCTGATCTCTGGGGATGGATAGGAGGTGTTCTCAGTGATGTCACTGCTGATCTCTGGTGATGGATAGGCGGTGTTCTCAGTGATGTCACTGCTGATCTCTGGTAATGGATAGGAGGTGTTCTCAGTGATGTCACCGCTGATCTCTGGTGATGGATAGGAGGTGTTCTCAGTGATGTCACCGCTGATCTCTGGTGATGGATAGGTGGTGTTCTCAGTGATGTCACCACTGATCTCTGGTGATGGATAGGAGGTGTTCTCAGTGATGTCACCGCTGATCTCTGGTGATGGATAGGCGGTGTTCTCAGTGATGTCACCGCTGATCTCTGGGGATGGATAGGAGGTGTTCTCAGTGATGTCACTGCTGATCTCTGGTGATGGATAGGAGGTGTTCTCAGTGATGTCACCGCTGATCTCTGGGGATGGATAGGCGGTGTTCTCAGTGATGTCACTGCTGATCTCTGGTGATGGATAGGCGGTGTTCTCAGTGATGTCACCGCTGATCTCTGGAGATGGATAGGAGGTATTCTCAGTGATGTCACTGCTGATCTCTGGGGATGGATAGGAGGTGTTCTCAGTGATGTCACCGCTGATCTCTGGTGATGGATAGGAGGTGTTCTCAGTGATGTCACCGCTGATCTCTGGTGATGGATAGGAGGTGTTCTCAGTGATGTCACCGCTGATCTCTGGTGATGGATAGGAGGTGTTCTCAGTGATGTCACTGCTGATCTCTGGTGATGGATAGGAGGTGTTCTCAGTGATGTCACTGCTGATCTCTGGTGATGGATAGGCGGTGTTCTCAGTGATGTCACCGCTGATCTCTGGTGATGGATAGGAGGTATTCTCAGTGATGTCACTGCTGATCTCTGGGGATGGATAGGAGGTGTTCTCAGTGATGTCACCGCTGATCTCTGGGGATGGATAGGAGGTGTTCTCAGTGATGTCACTGCTGATCTCTGGTGATGGATAGGAGGTGTTCTCAGTGATGTCACTGCTGATCTCTGGTGATGGATAGGCGGTGTTCTCAGTGATGTCACCGCTGATCTCTGGTGATGGATAGGAGGTGTTCTCAGTGATGTCACCGCTGATCTCTGGTGATGGATAGGAGGTGTTCTCAGTGATGTCACCGCTGATCTCTGGGGATGGATAGGAGGTGTTCTCAGTGATGTCACCGCTGATCTCTGGGGATGGATAGGAGGTGTTCTCAGTGATGTCACTGCTGATCTCTGGTGATGGATAGGAGGTGTTCTCAGTGATGTCACTGCTGATCTCTGGTGATGGATAGGCGGTGTTCTCAGTGATGTCACCGCTGATCTCTGGTGATGGATAGGAGGTATTCTCAGTGATGTCACCGCTGATCTCTGGTGATGGATAGGAGGTGTTCTCAGTGATGTCACCGCTGATCTCTGGTGATGGATAGGCGGTTGTCACGAACCACCGGGGGGGTCACTCAGAAATCCCCCGCGCTGGCTACCAGTACGTCACAATCGGGGGGTAACAAGTGGGGGTCGCCCCTCCTTTATACCTCCCGACCGACAGACAGAGCACGTGACGCGCTCTCTAGCGCCCCTCTTATAGTCAGGCCAATTATGGAATTGCCCGGCAATAAGCAAGGAGGCCGCTATACTACTTATGCCGATTATTGAAGGGTCCCCGGTGAGAGTAGGGTATATATTCCCCCGACCTCCGCGGGTGGAATATATAAAACCTCCCCGAATCTCACTGGCCTCCCCACAATAATCCTTGGCACAACTCGCTGCCACCAACCGCTTCACGGTAACTATTAGCCGAACACACAGACGTGGGATTCAAGATCGAGATAACAGAACAGCCCAAGATTAATTATATAATTTAATCAGCCTAAAGCACACTAGAAACTACAATATATACAATAGGGAATCTACAGAATATACATATGTCAGAGTACAGTTACAGATAAAGCATGGTTTACAAACAGGTATGCAATTCAATCAGTTACCTTGTGCGTCTGGCCACAGGGGGGCGCTGTAGACCAGGTTTCCAGGAACTCCCACAGATGTTTCCTACATGTGACCCCCAGCGAAAGAACACTGGAAAATGGCCGAAGTAGGGTTATCAACCTGGGCAAATCCAGGTCCCCTCCTACCTTCGTGACCTCAGAGGGAGCACTGCTCCACCCCTGGCTGGAGTTATGGACAAAATCCACAACATGGAATATGGCCATAACTTGGCCTGGGAGCGTCGTAGGCGGACGCCAATGCTCTCATTGTGACAGTTATGAATTTAGCTACAGAATGAGAGGACTCATGACTTGTCTACTAGTTCCCCATTGGCTGATATCACGCCTGGGGTATTTCCCAAGCTCCCGCTCCCATAAAAAGGGTGTGCCAGCATCGTCCGCATGCGGAGACACCATTTTTATGGTTGCCATATTTATCGGAAATATGGCTTGCGAGATATGAACCATTTTTTACTGGAGTCGTTCTGTCTGGATACTTCCAAGCTTGCTAATTAGATAGCAGCTCCTACCACAGGGTCACGGCAGGGAGTCCTCCTGTGTCCATTGTTCCCACATCATCTCATCTCCATATCACAGGAGATGGCCATGGAGGTGTAACACCTTCACAGATGCTGGACATTGAGAACAAGAAGGGAGGGGGGCACTGCCAGGGAGTGATGAGCGATTATGACTGGAAGTCATAATTCATCTTCATATCCCGGGATTTGCCTCACAGCGGTGTTCTCAGTGATGTCACCGCTGATCTCTGGTGATGGATAGGCGGTGTTCTCAGTGATGTCACCGCTGATCTCTGGGGATGGATAGGAGGTGTTCTCAGTGATGTCACCGCTGATCTCTGGTGATCGATAGGCGGTGTTCTCAGTGATGTCACTGCTGATCTCTGGGGATGGATAGGAGGTGTTCTCAGTGATGTCACTGCTGATCTCTGGTGATGGATAGGAGGTGTTCTCAGTGATGTCACCGCTGATCTCTGGTGATGGATAGGAGGTGTTCTCAGTGATGTCACTGCTGATCTCTGGTGATGGATAGGAGGTGTTCTCAGTGATGTCACCGCTGATCTCTGGGGATGGATAGGAGGTGTTCTCAGTGATGTCACCGCTGATCTCTGGGGATGGATAGGAGGTGTTCTCAGTGATGTCACCGCTGATCTCTGGTGATGGATAGGAGGTGTTCAGTGATGTCACCGCTGATCTCTGGTGATGGATAGGAGGTGTTCTCAGTGATGTCACTGCTGATCTCTGGTGATGGATAGGCGGTGTTCTCAGTGATGGATAGGAGGTGTTCTCAATGATGTCACTGCTGATCTCTGGTGATGGATAGGAGGTGTTCTCACGGATGTCACCGCTGATCTCTGGTGATGGATAGGGGGTGTTCTCAGTGATGTCACCGCTGATCTCTGGTGATGGATAGGAGGTGTTCTCAGTGATGTCACCGCTGATCTCTGGTGATGGATAGGAGGTGTTCTCAGTGATGTCACCGCTGATCTCTGGTGATGGATAGGAGGTGTTCTCAGTGATGTCACTGCTGATCTCTGGTGATGGATAGGCGGTGTTCTCAGTGATGGATAGGGGGTGTTCTCAGTGATGTCACCGCTGATCTCTGGTGATGGATAGGAGGTGTTCTCAGTGATGTCACTGCTGATCTCTGGTGATGGATAGGAGGTGTTCTCAGTGATGTCACTGCTGATCTCTGGTGATGGATAGGAGGTGTTCTCAGTGATGGATAGGGGGTGTTCTCAGTGATGTCACCGCTGATCTCTGGTGATGGATAGGAGGTGTTCTCAGTGATGTCACTGCTGATCTCTGGTGATGGATAGGAGGTGTTCTCAGTGATGTCACCGCTGATCTCTGGTGATGGATAGGAGGTGTTCTCAGTGATGTCACCGCTGATCTCTGGTGATGGATAGGAGGTGTTCTCAGTGATGTCACTGCTGATCTCTGGTGATGGATAGGAGGTGTTCTCAGTGATGTCACTGCTGATCTCTGGTGATGGATAGGAGGTGTTCTCAGTGATGTCACTGCTGATCTCTGGTGATGGATAGGCGGTGTTCTCAGTGATGGATAGGAGGTGTTCTCAGTGATGTCACCGCTGATCTCTGGTGATGGATAGGCGGTGTTCTCAGTGATGTCACCGCTGATCTCTGGTGATGGATAGGAGGTGTTCAGTGATGTCACCGCTGATCTCTGGTGATGGATAGGAGGTGTTCTCAGTGATGTCACTGCTGATCTCTGGTGATGGATAGGCGGTGTTCTCAGTGATGGATAGGAGGTGTTCTCAGTGATGTCACTGCTGATCTCTGGTGATGGATAGGCGGTGTTCTCAGTGATGTCACCGCTGATCTCTGGTGATGGATAGGAGGTGTTCTCAGTGATGTCACCGCTGATCTCTGGTGATGGATAGGAGGTGTTCTCAGTGATGTCACTGCTGATCTCTGGTGATGGATAGGCGGTGTTCTCAGTGATGGATAGGAGGTGTTCTCAGTGATGTCACTGCTGATCTCTGGTGATGGATAGGAGGTGTTCTCAGTGATGTCACCGCTGATCTCTGGTGATGGATAGGAGGTGTTCAGTGATGTCACTGCTGATCTCTGGTGATGGATAGGCGGTGTTCTCAGTGATGGATAGGAGGTGTTCTCAGTGATGTCACTGCTGATCTCTGGTGATGGATAGGCGGTGTTCTCAGTGATGTCACCGCTGATCTCTGGTAATGGATAGGTGGTGTTCTCAGTGATGTCACTGCTGATCTCTGGTGATGGATAGGCGGTGTTCTCAGTGATGTCACCGCTGATCTCTGGTGATGGATAGGCGGTGTTCTCAGTGATGTCACTGCTGATCTCTGGTGATGGATAGGAGGTGTTCTCAGTGATGTCACCGCTGATCTCTGGTGATGGATAGGAGGTGTTCTCAGTGATGTCACTGCTGATCTCTGGTGATGGATAGGCGGTGTTCTCAGTGATGGATAGGAGGTGTTCTCAGTGATGTCACTGCTGATCTCTGGTGATGGATAGGCGGTGTTCTCAGTGATGTCACAGCTGATCTCTGGTGATGGATAGGAGGTGTTCTCAGTGATGTCACTGCTGATCTCTGGTGATGGATAGGAGGTGTTCTCACGGATGTCACCGCTGATCTCTGGTGATGGATAGGGGGTGTTCTCAGTGATGTCACCGCTGATCTCTGGTGATGGATAGGAGGTGTTCTCAGTGATGTCACCGCTGATCTCTGGTGATGGATAGGAGGTGTTCTCAGTGATGTCACTGCTGATCTCTGGTGATGGATAGGAGGTGTTCTCAGTGATGTCACCGCTGATCTCTGGTGATGGATAGGCGGTGTTCTCAGTGATGTCACCGCTGATCTCTGGTGATGGATAGGAGGTGTTCTCAGTGATGTCACCGCTGATCTCTGGTGATGGATAGGAGGTGTTCTCAGTGATGTCACCGCTGATCTCTGGTGATGGATAGGAGGTGTTCTCAGTGATGTCACCGCTGATCTCTGGTGATGGATAGGAGGTGTTCTCAGTGATGTCACTGCTGATCTCTGGTGATGGATAGGCGGTGTTCTCAGTGATGTCACCGCTGCTCTCTGGTGATGGACAGGAGGTGTTCTCAGTGATGTCACCGCTGATCTCTGGTGATGGATAGGAGGTGTTCTCAGTGATGTCACTGCTGATCTCTGGTGATGGATAGGCGGTGTTCTCAGTGATGTCACCGCTGATCTCTGGTGATGGATAGGCGGTGTTCTCAGTGATGTCACCGCTGATCTCTGGTGATGGATAGGAGGTGTTCTCAGTGATGTCACCGCTGATCTCTGGTGATGGATAGGCGGTGTTCTCAGTGATGTCACTGCTGATCTCTGGTGATGGATAGGAGGTGTTCTCAGTGATGTCACTGCTGATCTCTGGTGGATAGGCGGCGTTCTCAGTGATGTCACTGCTGATCTCTGGTGACAGATAGGAGATGTTCTCAGTGATGTCACTGCTGATCTCTGGTGATGGATAGGTGGTGTTCTCAGTGATGTCACCGCTGATCTCTGGTGATGGATAGGCGGTGTTCTCAGTGATGTCACCGCTGATCTCTGGTGATGGATAGGCGGTGTTCTCAGTGATGTCACCGCTGATCTCTGGTGATGGATTGGAGGTGTTCTCAGTGATGTCACCGCTGATCTCTGGTGATGGATAGGAGGTGTTCTCAGTGATGTCACTGCTGATCTTTGGTGATGGATAGGTGGTGTTCTCAGTGATGTCACCGCTGATCTCTGGTGATGGATAGGCGGTGTTCTCAGTGATGTCACCGCTGATCTCTGGTGATGGATAGGTGTTGTTCTCAGTGATGTCACTGCTGATCTCTGGTGATGGATAGTAGGTGTTCTCAGTGATGTCACCGCTGATCTCTGGTGATGGACAGGAGGTGTTCTCAGTGATGTCACCGCTGATCTCTGGTGATGGATAGGAGGTGTTCTCAGTGATGTCACCGCTGATCTCTGGTGATGGATAGGCGGTGTTCTCAGTGATGTCACTGCTGATCTCTGGTGATGGATAGGCGGTGTTCTCAGTGATGTCACTGCTGATCTCTGGTGATGGATAGGAGGTGTTCTCAGTGATGTCACTGCTGATCTCTGGTGATGGATATGCGGTGTTCTCCGTGATGTCACCGCTGATCTCTGGTGATGGATAGGCGGTGTTCTCAGTGATGTCACTGCTGATCTCTGGTGATGGATAGGCGGCGTGTTGAATGATGTCACCGCTGATCTCGGGTGATGGATTGGAGGCACTGATTTTTGTTCCCTGCTTCTTTCCTCTAGGACCAGTAATAACAGGAACAGTCAGTACGGGGCTTTCGGTGCCTCTGAGAAGATTAAGGACCCCCGTCCTCTGCATGATAAATCCTTCATCCAGCAATGCATCCGGCAGCTGTTCGAGGTGAGGGTCTCTGGCCGCGGTAGGTGCGATTGCTAGTGTTGACCACATATCAGATCCCCCCCCCATGTCAGGAGGGGCAAAGGAAAAGGCATTTTATCCAATGCAATGTAAAACTTGCGCGCCCCCCCCCCCCCCCCCGCTCTACATCTCCCCCAGTTAAGGGACCCCTCGCGTCTGATTATTGGCCCATAAGGGGAAGGTTCGGCTTTTTTCTTGACCTCCTGTGCAGCCTTTGTATAGGGGACCCAACTTGTTGACAGTTTGTATTTCTTACATTATGCAGTCTGTATGTAATCCCCCGTAGTCTCGGATCGTCTGTCACCGGATTCCCACCAGATTCCATGTCAATTTATAGTTGAGGTGCGATCGCCACAGACACTTCTCTGACATATTATCACCGCCATGTTACCCCGGTACACCTTCATCCCGGTACAGACACTAATACTAAGGAGCATAGGATTCCCCCTCCCCTCTCCCGCACACTCTGCCTGTGCTCCCTCCTCCCCCCTCTCCCGCACACTCTGCCTGTGCTCCCTCCTCCCCTCTCTCCTGCACACTCTGCCTGTGCTCCCTCCTCCCCTCTCTCCTGCACACTCTGCCTGTGCTCCCTCCTCCCCTCTCTCCTGCATACTCTGCCTGTGCTCCCTCCTCCCCCCTCTCCCGCACACTCTGCCTGTGCTCCCTCCTCCCCTCCCTCCTGCACACTCTGCCTGTGCTCCCTCCTCCCCCCTCTCCCGCACACTCTGCCTGTGCTCCCTCCTCCCCCCTCTCCCGCACACTCTGCCTGTGCTCCCTCCTGCACACTCTGCCTGTGCTCCCTCCTGCACACTCTGCCTGTGCTCCCTCCTCCCCCCTCTCCCGCACACTCTGCCTGTGCTCCCTCCTCCCCCCCTCTCCCGCACACTCTGCCTGTGCTCCCTCCTCCCCTCTCTCCCGCACACTCTGCCTGTGCTCCCTCCTCCCCCCTCTCCCGCACACTCTGCCTGTGCTCCCTCCTCCCCCCTCTCCCGCACACTCTGCCTGTGCTCCCTCCTCCCCTCTCTCCCGCACACTCTGCCTGTGCTCCCTCCTCCCCCCTCTCCCGCACACTCTGCCTGTGCTCCCTCCTCCCCCCTCTCCCGCACACTCTGCCTGTGTTCCCTCCTCCCCTCCCTCCTGCACACTCTGCCTGTGCTCCCTCCTGCACACTCTGCCTGTGCTCCCTCCTGCACACTCTGCCTGTGCTCCCTCCTCCCCCCTCTCCCGCACACTCTGCCTGTGCTCCCTCCTCCCCCCCTCTCCCGCACACTCTGCCTGTGCTCCCTCCTCCCCTCTCTCCCGCACACTCTGCCTGTGCTCCCTCCTCCCCCCTCTCCCGCACACTCTGCCTGTGCTCCCTCCTCCCCTCTCTCCCGCACACTCTGCCTGTGCTCCCTCCTCCCCCCTCTCCCGCACACTCTGCCTGTGCTCCCTCCTCCCCTCCCTCCTGCACACTCTGCCTGTGCTCCCTCCTTCCCCCTCTCCCGCACACTCTGCCTGTGCTCCCTCCTCCCCCCTCTCCCGCACACTCTGCCTGTGCTCCCTCCTCCCCTCTCTCCCGCACTCTGCCTGTGCTCCCTCCTCCCCTCTCTCCCGCACACTCTGCCTGTGCTCCCTCCTCCCCTCTCTCCCGCACACTCTGCCTGTGCTCCCTCCTCCCCTCTCTCCCGCACACTCTGCCTGTGCTCCCTCCTCCCCCCTCTCCCGCACACTCTGCCTGTGCTCCCTCCTCCCCCCTCTCCCGCACACTCTGCCTGTGCTCCCTCCTCCCCCCTCTCCCGCACACTCTGCCTGTGCTCCCTCCTCCCCTCTCTCCCGCACACTCTGCCTGTGCTCCCTCCTCCCCTCTCTCCCGCACACTCTGCCTGTGCTCCCTCCTCCCCTCTCTCCCGCACACTCTGCCTGTGCTCCCTCCTCCCCTCTCTCCCGCACACTCTGCCTGTGCTCCCTCC
The DNA here is from genome assembly GCF_048569485.1 of Anomaloglossus baeobatrachus. Classification (NCBI taxonomy): domain Eukaryota; kingdom Metazoa; phylum Chordata; class Amphibia; order Anura; family Aromobatidae; genus Anomaloglossus; species Anomaloglossus baeobatrachus. The sequence continues at coordinate 9,897,685 of NC_134354.1, read as the reverse complement.
TCCCCTCTCTCCCGCACACTCTGCCTGTGCTCCCTCCTCCCCTCTCTCCCGCACACTCTGCCTGTGCTCCCTCCTCCCCTCTCTCCCGCACACTCTGCCTGTGCTCCCTCCTCCCCTCTCTCCCGCACACTCTGCCTGTGCTCCCTCCTCCCCTCTCTCCCGCACACTCTGCCTGTGCTCCCTCCTCCCCTCTCTCCCGCACACTCTGCCTGTGCTCCCTCCTCCCCTCTCTCCCGCACACTCTGCCTGTGCTCCCTCCTCCCCTCTCTCCCGCACACTCTGCCTGTGCTCCCTCCTCCCCTCTCTCCCGCACACTCTGCCTGTGCTCCCTCCTCCCCTCTCTCCCGCACACTCTGCCTGTGCTCCCTCCTCCCCTCTCTCCCGCACACTCTGCCGGTGCTCCCTCCTCCCCTCTCTCCCGCACACTCTGCCTGTGCTCCCTCCTCCCCTCTCTCCCGCACACTCTGCCTGTGCTCCCTCCTCCCCTCTCTCCCGCACACTCTGCCTGTGCTCCCTCCTCCCCTCTCTCCCGCACACTCTGCCTGTGCTCCCTCCTCCCCTCTCTCCCGCACACTCTGCCTGTGCTCCCTCCTCCCCTCTCTCCCGCACACTCTGCCTGTGCTCCCTCCTCCCCTCTCTCCCGCACACTCTGCCTGTGCTCCCTCCTCCCCTCTCTCCCGCACACTCTGCCTGTGCTCCCTCCTCCCCTCTCTCCCGCACACTCTGCCTGTGCTCCCTCCTCCCCTCTCTCCCGCACACTCTGCCTGTGCTCCCTCCTCCCCTCTCTCCCGCACACTCTGCCTGTGCTCCCTCCTCCCCTCTCTCCCGCACACTCTGCCTGTGCTCCCTCCTCCCCTCTCTCCCGCACACTCTGCCGGTGCTCCCTCCTCCCCTCTCTCCCGCACACTCTGCCGGTGCTCCCTCCTCCCCTCTCTCCCGCACACTCTGCCGGTGCTCCCTCCTCCCCTCTCTCCCGCACACTCTGCCGGTGCTCCCTCCTCCCCTCTCTCCCGCACACTCTGCCGGTGCTCCCTCCTCCCCTCTCTCCCGCACACTCTGCCGGTGCTCATCTCTACACCCTTCGTCTTCCTTCCCTGAAGCCTTGGCTGCTTTCTTCCTTTGTCATCTGATCCTCTTGATAGGAGAGAGGTGTGGCGCAGATGTCGGGGGGGGGGGTCTATCTCCAGGCACTAGGGTCTCCTATCCCCCCCCCTCCCCGACTCTCACATGTCTTTTTTTGGCAGTTTCTCAATGAGAACAGCTACTCGCAGACCCTGACGGTGAAGTCCTTACAAGGCCCCTCCACCAAGGATTTCCTGAAGATCTTCGCCTTCATCTACAGCTTCATCTGCCCAAACTACGAGATCCCCGACTCCAAATTCGAGGAGGAAATTCCTAAACTGTTCAAAGAGCTGGGGTGAGTGCGGCCCCGAATCACACCCTATTAAAGGGCCAGAGACCCTAAATAAACAAGCCTACACTTATGTAATGTCTGGGGTTATATTGTGGAGGTCGCCTGAGCTATAGCTTGTTTGTTCAAACGTAATAAGAATATCTGTGTATATAAATAATCAAAATGTAGATGTAGTTGCATAATTATCTGTCTATGTAGCCATCGTATAGACCCATAATATAATTCTAAGCTGTATAAGTCATGATGGAGTTAACCAAAAATAATTAAGTCAGAATGTGAAGCTGCAAAAGTGTTATCAGTAATGTTCACACAGAAAGAATGTACAGAAACAAACTGCGCTGTGAGAAATTAAGGAGTAAAAGTACTCCCTGTCTACCTTCAAGGTTAGAGATGCAAACTGTATAATGGGATCTATCTAATACACTGGTCAGTTGGTGATGCTGGCTCAAGGAGAACATGTCTTATGTATTCATTGTCTGATACATTGATATATCGGCACTGGTATACAGCTAATACGGCACCGTCTCTGAATATCCCAAAGGAAGACTCCATTAGCAGTCTTCACCCAAATTCCTCCTTTGACAGTATCAGCACTGGAGCAGTATAAGAGGGGCTGATATCAGTCACATATATACAGTGCCTTGCGAAAATATTTAGGCCCCTTGAATTTTTCCACCTTTATCACATTTCAGGCTTCAAACATAAAGATAAAAATGTTAATGTTCTGGTGAAGAATCAACAACAAGTGACACAATTGTGAAGATGAAGGAAATTTATTGCTTATTTTACACTTTTGTAAAAAATAACTGAAAATTGGGGCGTGAAATATTATTCACCCCCTTTACTTTCAGTGAAGCAAACTCACTCCAGAAGTTGATTGAGGATCTCTGAATGATCCAATGTTGTCCTAAATGACTGATGATGATAAATATAAGCCCCTGTGTGTAATCAAGTCTCCGTATAATGCCCCTGCTTTGTGATAGTCTCAGGGTTCTGTGTAAAGCACAGAGAGCATCATGAAGACCAAGGAACACAACAGGCAGGTCCGTGATACTGTTGTGGAGAAGTTTAAAGCCGGATTTGGTTACAAAAAGATTTCCACAACTTTAAACATCCCAAGGAGCCCTGTGCAAGCGATCATATTGAAATGGAAGGAGCATCATACACTGCAAATCTACCAAGACCCGGCCATCCATCCAAACTGTCATCTCACACAAGGAGAAGACTGATCAGAGATGCAGCCAAGAGGCCCAGGATCCCTCTGGATGATCTGCAGAGATCTACAGCTGAGGTGGGAGAGTCTGTCCATAGCACAACAATCAGTCTACACTGCACAAATCTGGCCTTTATGGAAGAGTGGCAAGAAGAAAGCCATTTCTCAAAGATATCCATAAAAAGTGTTGTATAAAGTTTTCCACGAGCCACCGGGAGACACCAAACATGTGGAGGAAGGGGCTCTGCTCAGATGACACCAAAATCACACTATGTGGGCACAAAGCAACACAGCTCATCACCCTGAACACACCATCCCCACTGTCAAACATGGTGGAGGCAGCATCATGGTTTGGGCCTGCTTTTCTTCAGCAGGGACAGGGAAGATGGTAAAATTGATGGGAAGATGGATGGAGCCAAATACAGGACCATTCTTGAAGAAAACCTGTTGGAGTCTGCAAAAGACCTGAGACTGGGACGGAGATTTGTCTTCCAACAAGACAATGATCCCAAACATAAAGCAAAATCTACAATGGAATGGATCACAAATAACCGTATCCAGGTGATAGAATGGCCAAGTCACAGTCCAGACCTGAACCCAATCGAGAATCTGTGGAAAGAGCTGAAAACTGCTGTTCACAAACGCCTCCATCCAACCTCACTCAGCTCCAGCTGTTTACAAAGGAAGAATGGGCGAGAATTTCACCTCTCCATGTGCAAAACTGATAGACACAGACCCCAAGAGACTGCAGCTGTAATCGCAGCAAAAGGGGGCGCTACAAAGGATTCACTTACAGGGGTGAATAATATTGCACGCCACAATTTAGTTATTTTTTATAAAAGTGTAAAATAAGCAATAAATTTCCTTCCTCTTCACAATTGTGTCACTTGTAGATTCTTCACCAGAACATTAACATTTTATCTTTATGTTTGAAGCTTGAAATGTGGGAAAAGGTTGACAAATTCAAGGGAATGAATACTTTTGCAAGGCACTGTAATGTCTGGGGTTATATCAGCACTGGAGCGTTATAAGAGGGGCTGATATCAGTCACATATAATGACTCTCCTCCTTTGTTTGGTTACTTTATGTCTTTACTTATTTTGCACGTTTCTCTGGCTCGGGGTTTGGGCTTAATCCCGGGAGTTTTATAGCACCGTTCAGTGAGCTATAGCAATTGTCACTATCATTTGACTCCTTTTTTTTTTACAAGTGTTTTAATGAAACTTTAATACAGAATCCTCTGTTTCACTTGCAGATATCCCTTTGGTTTGTCTAAAAGCTCCATGTACACCGTTGGTGCCCCCCACACGTGGCCGCAGATCGTGGCAGCTCTGGTCTGGCTCATAGACAGTATTAAGGTGCAGCCTTTTCTGTAATAATCCCTTCATAATGCTATATATATATATATATATATATATATATATATATATATATATATATATATATATATATATATATATATATATATATATATATATATATTCTGTATAAAGCAAAACTGCTGGATAAGGCACAGCATAGAGGAGCAGCCGGAGAGCGATCCTAGGAGGAGACAATAACCAGCTCTGCCGGTGATTACTGACATCTCCCCTTCATCTTCCAGCTGTCCTGTGTGCTGCAGACAGACAACCACGTGTTCCAGGAGCCACAGACATCCGAACCAAGTGATGAGGGCATAGACTTCAACCAGGTACAGAAATATCACCACTATATACAAGCTAGATACTATACACAGCTGACCTCCTGTATTATACTCCAGAGCTGCACTCACTATTCTGCTGGTGCAGTCACTGTGTACATACATTACATTACTGATCCTGAGTTACCTCCTGTATTATACTCCAGAGCTGCACTCACTATTCTGCTGGTGCAGTCACTGTGTACATACATTACATTACTGATCCTGATTATCTCCTGTATTATACTCCAGAGCTGCACTCACTATTCTGCTGGTGCAGTCACTGTGTACATACATTACATTACTGATCCTGATTATCTCCTGTATTATACCCCAGAGCTGCACTCACTATTCTGCTGGTGCAGTCACTGTGTACACACATTACATTACTGATCCTGATTATCTCCTGTATTATACTCCAGAGCTGCACTCACTATTCTGCTGGTGCAGTCACTGTGTACATACATTACTGATCCTGAGTTACCTCCTGTATTATACTCCGGAGCTGCGCTCGCTGTTCTGTCGCTGTGTACATGCCTCCTGCACTGACCTGTCGCTCCCGGTTGCAGCTCTTCCTGGATTACACGGTGAAGTGTTACGAGCAGTTCATGGAGGGTCAGGACACGTTTGAGGAGAACGACTCTGAGCTGTACTCTCGGCTCAGTAAGTGCCATTGCTCTGTTATTGTTGTCGTCTCACGGATTTTCCTTCTTTCCCTTCCCTTTCATTCCTTTTTTCTTTCTTTCTTTTCGCTTTCTTTCTTTCTTTTCGCTTTCTTTCTTTTTGCTTTCTTTCTTTCTTTCTTTCTTTCTTTCTTTTCGCTTTCTTTCTTTCTTTCTTTCTTTCTTTTCGCTTTCTTTCTTTCTTTCTTTTCGCTTTCTTTCTTTCTTTCTTTTCGCTTTCTTTCTTTCTTTCTTTCTTTCTTTCTTTCTTTCTTTTCGCTTTCTTTCTTTCTTTCTTTCTTTCTTTTCGCTTTCTTTCTTTCTTTCTTTTCGCTTTCTTTCTTTCTTTCTTTTCGCTTTCTTTCTTTCTTTCTTTCTTTCTTTCTTTCTTTTCGCTTTCTTTCTTTCTTTCTTTCTTTCTTTCTTTTCGCTTTCTTTCTTTCTTTCTTTTCGCTTTCTTTCTTTCTTTTCGCTTTCTTTCTTTCTTTTCGCTTTCTTTCTTTCTTTTCGCTTTCTTTCTTTCTTTCTTTCTTTCTTTCTTTTCGCTTTCTTTCTTTTTCTTTCTTTTCGCTTTCTTTCTTTTTCTTTCTTTTCCCTTTCCTTCAGTTGTATCTAGTCTAGACAATCAGTGTGATCAATTTTACCTGCACTGATACACTGTAACAAAAGCCAGGTTTGTGCCGCTGGTCGCTCACTGACAGGCAGCAGAGGTCTGGGCTTTGCAGAGCTCCCTCTCACCGGTGTCTTTTCCCGGCAGAGGACATGTACGGGGTGGAGGAGTCTCAGGTGGATTCTCTGCAGGCCGAGACCCGGAGACTAATGGAGGAGGTGGGGCGGCTGGAGAAGGACAAGGAGCGGGAGCCGGTGAGTGCCAGATACCGCTGCTGTGCTCCAGCTTTATTGGTGATGGGTCACTTAAACGGGGTGTCAGGGTTAGGTAAACGTGGCTGCCTTTTTCCAGAACAGCACCACCCCTGTCTTCAGGTTGTCTGGTATTGCAGCTAAGCCCCATTCTTTTCAGTGACCCTACAATACCAGACACAGCCTGCCTATAGAGGTGGCGCTGTTCTCGGAGGATGGTGCAGTCTCTCTTCCGAGATGTTGGGGACCTGATTCTGTGTTTTTTGGGCCTCCAGGACCGCTTGGCCTCCAAGAGAAAGCAGAAGATTTCCCTCCAAGCCGACATCCAGAAATACCAGAACTACCTGATGGAGATGGAGTCTCACTCCACCCTACTGGACCAGCGGAACAGCAGCCTGAGCGAGGAGCTGGAGGCCGCAGGTGAGGGAGCTGTATGATGGGGTCCCGCCCCTGTAGACCTCGCCGCTCCGGGAGGAGGCCGCCCCTGTAGACCTCCGCTGCCCTGGGAGGAGGCCGCCCCTGTAGACCTCCACTGCCCTGGGAGGAGGCCGCCCCTGTAGACCTCTGCCGCCCTGGGAGGAGGCCGCCCCTGTAGACCTCTGCCGCCCTGGGAGGAGGCCGCCCCTGTAGACCTCTGCCGCCCTGGGAGGAAGCCGCCCCTGTAGACCTCTGCCGCCCTGGGAGGAGGCCGCCCCTGTAGACCTCTGCCGCCCTGGGAGGAGGCCGCCCCTGTAGACCTCTGCTGCCCTGGGAGGAGGCCGCCCTTGTAGACCGCCGCCGCCCTGGGAGGAGGCCGCCCCTGTAGACCGCCGCCGCCCCTGTAGACCTCTGCTGCCCTGGGAGGAGGCCGCCCCTGTAGACCTCCGCCGCCCCTGTATAGCTCCGCTGCCCTGGGAGGAGGCCGCCCCTGTAGAGCTCCGCCGCCCTGGGAGGAGGCCGCCCCTGTAGACCCCGAGATGAGGCCGCCCCTGTAGACCCCGAGATGAGGCCGCCCCTGTAGACCCTGTGTTCTTCATTTCTTTATTTCGGTAGAGTTGGAATTTGAGGCGATAAAACAGGAGAACATGCGGCTGAAGAACGTCCTGGACCATCAGAAGTACTCAGTCGCCGACATCGAGAGGATCAAGTACGAAGAAAACGAACTACAGGAGACCATCAGCAAGCTGAGCAAAGAGCTGGACCAGGACAAGCAGCATCTGTGGAGTGAGGAGCTGAAGTACGCCAAGATGAAGGAGACGGTAATGACGGTGACGCACCCTCACAACATGGCGATATGTGACACTGCCCCCCACAGCGGTAGATGAGGGCGGAGCTGTCAGTCTGTTCCCCCCGTGATCGTGTGGTGCCAGGGCATCCGGGGGCCTCCGCCATCTTGGTACACCTATGGCTCCAGGCCTCGCCTCAGGCAACAATGATTTTTAGCTTCGTACTGCAATACTATGGATAAGTTTCCTTACCTCGCACCTGCCTTAGTCTAGTTGACGTGTGACCGCACGCATGTCACATACCTGAAGTGACGCGCCTGCAGAGTGAGCTGTGATATGCGTGCGGTCACATGCCAACTAGACTGTGCACAGGGATGCCGGAGACAGTCTAGTCTGAATGTGGACAGAAGGTTGCACATCGCGGGCTGCTTTGTGGCGGGTGCACGGCATCTGAATTCAGAGCCATTCCTAGAGGAGACACTTCTCTGTATTCCTTGTAATACTGCATCCAGTCATCAGCTATAGGAGGGAGCGCTGCTCTGGAGCTCAAACTGCTGCTCTGTCAGGAGAAATACTGGAACAACACAGTAGTAATGTAACTTATCACAGACATTACTGATGAAGAGGAGGCTTCAGTCTACCACATACAGCCCTTCATCTGTCTTATATCTTATAGGTGGAGACGCAGGTAGCAGAGTTCCACAAAGTGGCGCGGAAAGTGCGGCTGATTCCATCCACAGCAGAAAACGCCAACGGCCACGACTTCCAGATCGAGTGCAACATGGACGGAGAGCAGGGCGGCCTGAACGTGTGCCGCAACAAGATCAACGTGAGTACCTGCATCCGCAGCGTGTGACGTCTGAGGCCGTGTGACGTCTGAGGCCGTGTGACGTCTGAGGCCGTGTGACGTCTGAGGCCGTGTGACGTCTGAGGCCGTGTGACGTCTGAGGCCGTGTGACGTCTGAGGCCGTGTGACGTCTGAGGCCGTGTGACGTCTGAGGCCGTGTGACGTCTGAGGCCGTGTGACGTCTGAGGCCGTGTGACGTCTGAGGCCGTGTGACGTCGGAGGCCGTGTGACGTCGGAGGCCGTGTGACATCGGAGGCCGTGTGTCCGGGTGACACCGTCCTGTCTATGGGGGACGATGAGGGCGGGGGTTGTTCTTGTGTGTTTTGGGTTTTGTCCAGGAGGTTAAAGCTTTTGTATTTCACATTACTGTGTCTCCTCCTCTCACAGCTCCCCCTGCTGGAGATCCTGACCAAGGCAGAAGGGCAGATCACCAACGCCACCAACAAGAGGATGGAAGCCGAGGACCTGCTGGAGCAGGTGGGAGCAAAAACCCCGCGCCTGTGCCCTTCCGTCCGAAGCCCCTCTCGCCTGTCTGGCCCTTCCGTCCGAAGCCCCTCTCGCCTGTCTGGCCCTTCCGTCCGAAGCCCCTCTCGCCTGTCTGGCCCTTCCGTCCGAAGCCCCTCGCGCCTGCCTGGCCCTCCCGTCCGACGCCCCTTGCGCCTGCCTGGCCCTCCCGTCCGACGCCCCACTTCTACTTCTAAATGTCCTCGTATTTTTCGGGCAATTTCGTGCCCTATACTGATTGTGCCGCCATAAGGTGTCATCATCGACGACACAATCACTGGAGATCAGCGAGTGACATTGTCTGTCATTCGTCCGTCACACTGGACTATTGTCTCCACCGCTATTATTGGTGTTAGCGGCCGTGCGGAGGACGCGTGTAGCGGCGCGCGGTCACCTCCTCTGTACATTACAGGTTGCGCTTCTCGCGTCTTCGCAGTGAAGGAGGATTTTATGTTTTGTTTCTCTTTAGTTGAATTCATTGATTGGAGAGAGAAGAAATGATGTGAAGAACCTCAAAGAAGAAGCGCAGAAGCTGGAGGAGCTGTCAGCGAAGAAAGTGGAGGTGAGGGGTCAAGGGGGAGTGGCTGGCGTCATACCGGCTGGCAGGGGGAGTGGCTGGCGTCATGCCGGCTGGCAGGGGGAGTGGCTGGCGTCATGCCGGCTGGCGGTAGGATAGGGGCTGGCGTCATGCCGGCTGGCGGTAGGATAGGGGCTGGCGTCATGCCGGCTGGCGGTAGGGTAGAGGCCGGTGTCACGGCGGGGGGAGGGGCTGGTGTCATGCTGGCTGGCGGTAGGGGAGGAGATGGCGGGGGGAGTGGCTGGCGTCATGCCAGCTGGCGGTAGGGGAGGAGGTGGTGTCATGCCGGCTGGCAGTAGGGTAGGGGCCGGCGTCATGCCGGCTGGCGGTAGGGGAGGAGATGGCGGGGGAGTGGCTGGCGTCATGCCAGCTGGCGGTAGGGGAGGAGGTGTCAAGCCGGCTGGCGGTAGGGTAGGGGCCAGCGTCATGGCGGTAGGGTAGGGGCTGGTGTCACGGCGGGGTGAGGGGCCGACGTCACGCCGGCTGGCGCATGGAGGAGGCGCCGGCACCCTTCTGTCATACATGTAATACCTGCACTCTTCTCAGGAAGCGGACGAGGAGGAGAAGAGATGGACGACAGAGATCCAGTCGCTGGAGAAACATCGCCACCTGCTGGAGTCCGGGGTGAACAAGAGTCTGGACGAGGCCATGAAGGATCTGCAGAAGGCTCAGCAGGAGTGAGTAGTGACCGCAGGAGGCGGGTGATGAGTGGTGGTCACCGGCGTCCGTGTAACGACTGATGCCATGTCCCCGTCCGCAGGCTGCAGCTGGTGGAGCATCAGACAGAAGAGCAGATGAGGCATGTGGAGAACAAGCTGATGCGGGTGGTGAGCGCCGTCGCCTCTCACATGGAGGCCATCGAGGTGAGGAAACTGTGCGCCTCCATCACAGGAGGGACCACTGTCCTACAGGAGGGGGTGCTGTACCCCGGCCGCTCCTCCAGCACAGGACTGACCCACTGTCCTACAGGAGGGGGCGCTGTACCCCGGCCGTTCCTCCAGCACAGGACAGACCCACTGCCCTACAGGAGGGGGCGCTGTATCCCGGCCGCTCCTCCAGCACAGGACGGACCCATTGTCCTACATGAGGGTGCGCCGCTCCTCCAGCACAGGACGGACCCACTGTCCTACAGGAGGGGGCGCTGTACCCCGGCCGCTCCTCCAGCACAGGACTGATCCACTGTCCAGCGGAGGGGGGGTTTAAAGAGTTTGTCCAGTAAAAAACAGTGATCACCTCGGCAGTATGGCTCAGTGATCTTATTGATCGGTAAGTGTCTGACCTCTGAGACCTGACCCGATCGTCAGAGCGGGGGATTTTCATCCCTGACGGGGAAAGTTTTAGATCAGTTACAATATAGAAGCTTTGTCAAGGGAGGAATTTGCGTTGAAGACTGCTAATGGAGTCCTCATTTGGGATATCCAGAGACGATGCCGTATTAGCTGTATATCAGTGCCAATATATATATATCAATGTATATAAGACAAAGAACACAGACATGCTCTCTTTTCAGCCAGCGTCACCAACTGAACTAGTTTAATAAGATAGATCCAATTATACCGTAAGCATGAATAACCTTGACGCTAACAAGGAGTGCTTTCACTCCCCGATTTCTCCCAGCATTTGTACGATACATCTGTTCATTAAAACATTCTTTCTGTGTGGACACTACTGATAAGAGTTTGTACCTTCACATTTTGGCTTCATTATCTTTGGTTAACTCCTTCATGACTATACAACTTTAAATTATACTATAGGTCTGTGCAATTGCTACATAGACAGATAATTATGCATCTACATCTACATTTTGATTATTTACATACACAGATATTCTTATTACGTTTAAACAAACATACTACAGCTCAGGCGACCTCCACAGCTTCAGGTCGGATGTCCGAGCGCTGCTCCATTCATCCCCTATGGGGCTGCCCGACTCCACAGCCTGATGGGGAATGAACGAGCACTATTTTAACAGAGATCCTAGTGGTCGGACCCCCACAAATCAACAATATTTCACCTATCCTCTGGATAATTTGTTTTTAATGGACAACCCCTTTAACTTGCAAAGATTATACCAATCCCACTGACATTAAAGGTTGTCCACTGGATGAATGGTAAATGTGTCATCATCGAGGGTCCGACTGCTGGGAACTCTACAGATCCCGAGAATATTGGTCACAAACGCCACTATGTGACTAAAGCCGTACTGAGCATGTGCGACCACTGCTCCAATCACTGTACAGGAGAGTTGGTTGCACATGCTCAGTACTGCTCCACCCAATCCTGTGACTTTAGGACCCCACGCTCAGGATCCAGGTGGGTCTTGGGAAATATCAAATCGTTAACTTGCAGCTTGTTCCCCGTTAGTGTTTGAGGAGGAGGTGAGATGCCATTTTTTTAATGCGTATAGCTGCACAGATATAGGACGTGCTGTAAAGCGTAAGTGTTATCCTAATGAGACCCCCTCCAAACCGCGCAGCACAGCCCCTGCCTCGCTCTGCATTGTAGTAGCTGAGCTATGTTTTCCGCATTGAACGATCCCTTGTGACACTCCAGGTCATTAAACTATGTTTTTGTATAAATTGAGGGTTAGGGCATGGATATGGAGAACCCCTTTAATTTATGTGCACTTGTTCCAGAAACACCTTGAGGAGAAGCTGCGAAAGACGGAGCGGGATTACGAGGAGTTCAGCCGGGAGGATCTGCTGCTCGACCTCCGGGAGCTGCTGGCAAAATACAAGGAAGAAGCACAAGTCTTAAAGACACGGCCTGCAAAATAGGCCCCGCCTCCCTGTGTGTGGCTCCACCTTTCCGTGACTCCACCTTCCCCCATGACTCCACCTCTCCGCCCTGTATAGTACCCACCGGCGGTTTTACTTTGTGTACTTTTAGTATGAGTGTCGTGTCCATTATATTTGTGCCCCATCCCCCGGCACCTCCCCCTATATTGCCTTCCTATTTATACCGCTCCCCCCGCTGTACAGTTTTTTAATGGATAAGCGTTCCGCTTTGTTCCCTTACCAATGCGATGTAGTAAAGAATAAAGGATTGTATTCTTCCTCGCGGTATTTTTCCTGCATACCCGGTTGGCGGTAACTCCTCCCCCTGTGATGTCATCACTCCAGTCACATGGGCCCCTTCATACCTGGAGTCTGCAGCTTGCATGATTTTCTGGGACTTGTAGTTGTAGCTCACGGCGTAATACACACTTCCTATTTCTGGAGGCGGCGGGGTGCGGGGCGTTACCTGGTTTCAGGCTTCTTGGTTATGTGCATGGTCGGGTGACAAATCAGAGCGACAAAGGAGCCAATATGGCTGCCAGGGAGAAGGTCCATGTATAACGTGTTTCATCAAAGCACCATGTGGTATTAAAACATAACCTTTAATATAGTTTTAAAACAGACAATGGACATAAAGTGATCCTTCACCTATTAAAACCGGGATTGTTATAGAAACATATCAGGCCTGGGACAACCTCCGTGCAGGGGGAGCTTGTTTAATTCCACTTTTTGTGACCTGTACCGGAGATATATATTTATGTAGCACAGAGGTGTATACCACAAAAAGTATCAAGATCCACCAGACATGCAAATAGCCAGTGGATTAGGAAATTGTTCCCGAAATATGCAAATTAATATCTGTCATGGCACATCTATACACAATAGTTCCAATGTGTGTATGCACCCATAGATATAATATACAGATATCTACTCAATAATTAGTCACAATCCAACCAGTATATGCAGCATATCCCACCCGTGTGCGCAGAGGATGGATCAAGGGACACACAATTCAGAAGATAAAGGGTTCAGGATTATGCACTATTATATCAGCCACTGTGTATCTGCACACAGTATTTCCAGTATATGCATGCACCTATGGTAACCCGTATGTGCAATGCCGTATTATATTAGTCAAAGCATATCTGTGCACAATCGTTCCAATCTGTCTCTGCACCCATAGGTAACTCGTGTGCGCAGCGTTTGCATCAATACACACACATTTTTAAATATAAATTCTCCTGCCGTATTATATTAGTCAAAGCATATCTGTAGACAGTAGGGCAGAATTTATATCCTAAAAATGTGTGTGTATTGATACAAACGCTGCGCACACGAGTTACCTATGGGTGCAGACACAGATTGGAATAGTCTATTTCTTCAGCGCTCTATTGGGAGACCCAGACGATTGGGGTATAGCTACTGCCCTCTGGAGGCCACACAAAGCACTACACTAAAAAGTGCAAGGCCCCTCCCCTTCTGGCTATACCCCCCCGTGGTATCACGGGTTCTCCAGTTTTAGCTTTGTGTGCGAAGGAGGTCAGACATCCATGCATAGCTCCACAGTGTGTAGTCAGCAGTAGCTGCTGACTATTTCGGATGGAAGAAAAGAGAGCCCATATAGGGCCCCCAGCATGCTCCCTTCTCACCCGTGGATGGTGTTGTAAGGTTGAGGTACTTATTGCTAGTACAGAGGCCGGAGCCCACATGCTGTTTTCCTTCCCCATCCCCATAAGGGGCTCTGGGTGAAGTGGGATCTTACCGGTCTCCAGGCACAGAGACCGAGCTCCATCCACAGACCCAAAAGAACCTGCTGGATATGGAGCTGAGTATCGTCAGGGACATGGCCCTGCTACATCAAGGTACTCTGTGTCCCCGTACACATCGCGCACACACACACCAGCATTGCTGGGAGTGTTAGTGCGCCGGGGACAACAGCGCAGAGCGCTGGTGCTATTATTCACTGCAGCTTTGCTGAGTGAATTTATGTATTGAAAACGGCCGCGCCGGCCGCTGCTGGTTGTTTTTTACATTGTGGCGCAGCTGGGACTTGTGGTGCGCCGGGGGACTTCGGCGTCGGCAGTGCACATAGGACGGCCGCGCTTATTACTCGAGTCCCCGGCTTTCCGGCCTAGGTTTTCGTTTTGTTCCCGCCCCAGCCCTGCCAGTCAGAGGAGGGGCGGGACGCTGTACAGAAGCTCAGCACAGGGAGCTGGAGTCTGCTTTGCATTCTCCAGCCCCCTCTCACACACAGTGAGACGCCGGGTTCCCGCTCTTGGCTGGGGCTCGCCCACGGCCCGCCCCTCTGCACAGGACGGGGAAGAGAAGCCGGCAGCCATTATGGTTTCCACTCTGGGAGAACGGAACCAGTCACAGGTTTTTAGGCGACCTCGCACCCGCTCTTGTGCGGGCGGTAAGCAGTACTGACACCACTAATGCTGAAGTGGGCTTTTGGACTGTGTGCTGATATGCTATGCACTGTACTGTACTGTCGCTATTCTGGGCAACAGCAGCAAATAAGCAATGCCGCTGAGGCACAAGCTTTCAATGCTTCTTCGTTGGCATGTGCTGCAGTGTTTACTGTCAGATTGGGCAACAGTAGCAGTAGAGCAATTTGTGCTAAGGCACAAGCTTTCAATGCTGCTTCGCTGGCATGTGCTGCAGGGTTTATTGTTATGCTATACATTCACTGTATGTCGCTATTCTTGGCTAATGCGCCCAGATAAACAGACAAAAGCAGCAGTAGAGCAATGGTGCTACGGCACAAGCTTTTAATGCTGCTTCGCTGGCATGGCTGCAGTGTTTATTGTTAGGCTATACATTCACTGTATGTCGCTATTCTTGGCTAATGTGCCCAGATAAACAGACAAAAGCAGCAGTAGAGCAATGGTGCTACGGCACAAGTTTTCAATGCTGCTTGACTGGCATGGGGCTGCAGTGTTTACTGTCATGCTTGTATGCTATACATTCACTGTATGTCGCTATCCTTGGCTAATGTTCCTGGATAAATAGACAACGGCAGCAGAAAGGCTAGGGTGCTAACGCGCAAGCTTTCAATGCTGCCTGGATTGCATGGGCTGCAGTGTTTACTGTCATGCTTGTATGCTATACATTCACTGTATGTCGCTATCCTTGTCTCATGCTCCTAGATAAATAGACAGCAGCAGCAGAAGAGCAAATGTGCCAAGCCACAAGTTTTCAATGCTGCGTGTACTACATGTACTGAAGTGTTTATTTGTACTTCATGCTTGTATGACTATTCACTGTACGGTAGCTATCCTCGGCTAGGCTCTTAGATAGCTAGACAATAACAGCAGAAAAAGAAAAGTTGCCAATGCACGGGCTTTCTATGCTGCTTGTACTGCATGTCATACGGTTCCAGGACCCCCAGTGCGTGCAATTGCTCAACCGGGGTCTATGCTATATGTGGCCAAAAAAACCACCTGTGATCCCTGTCCAGAGACAGGGACGAAGTTGCAGTTTTCCCGCTGATATATTGTCTGTGACTATGACTGACATCTTACAGACTTTGCACCCCACGCAGACCGTGGGCAATATGGTTGCAATGACCCTGGCCGCCCTGATTTGGAGCATCTCAAGGCGCCACAGTGATTCCAGGCATCCCAGAGAGCAGGCATCCGACACGGTCGACAGTCCCAGATGGCCTAAGCGGGCTCGCTGGGATTAGCCCTCGACTCCATCACTGGTCAAGGTCCCAGCTGGAGTACTCTCTGTACGATGAGGCAGACGTAGCTGTTCAGGACTCTGATCCTGAGACCGCTCTCAATCCGGATACACCGGATGGTGACGCTATAGTGAATAATCTTATTGCGTCCATCAATAGAAGGTTGGGTATTTCTCCCTCAGCTCCTCCAGTGGAGGGGTCAGCTTCACAGCAAGAGAAATCTCTATTTCAGTGTCTCAAGCGTATATTGAGTACTTGTTTAGCACTCTGACGCCAGAGACGCAGTCCAGAAACGACACGCTTATCACGATCAGCGTTCTCCGACCGTATTAATGAGACACGTGTCTCTCCCCCCTGACGTGGTCAAGGCTAGACCCAGTATCCAAATGTGGATCCCCCAATCTCCATGCTTGCAGCTAGATCTATAGTTGTAGTGGTGGATGGGACTTCACTTCAAAATGCCATTGACAAGCAGATAGGCCTCTGGTTGCAATCTGTCTATGAAGCTATCGGCAGGTCGGTTGCTTCGGCAGTCGCAGCCGTGAAGGCACTCCAAGCTATTTCAGCTAGTATTGCGCAGGGGGTCGCTGTCACAGGTACTCTCGGTCCCAGCAGCGTCTTTAACTCGCAATGTCGGCATGGCGAATCATGCTGTTATTGCTTCCGAGACTCTACGAGCCGGACGTTAGTGGCATCCGCCAACTCCGTGTTTTTACGCAGAGCCTAGTAGTTGAGAGATTGGAACAGAGGCTGCTTCCAACGAAGTGCTTAACAAGTTGCCTTTATCTAGTGATAGTCTGTTGGTAAGGGTTGAATGCAATCATTCAACTGTCCAAGACGACTCAAAAGGCCCAGAAGGGCATAGATTCCTAGCGGGCTCAATCACGCCCGGGGAAGGCAGCCGGACGAACCGCTACCAAAGCGTTTTCCTCATAATTTTCAGCCCTCTCACTCCGCAACCGCGGGGGGGCAGACTCCCCCGCTTTAGCGACATTTACCTACCGCAGGTCAAGGGCCTGTGAGTGAGAGTCAGTTTGTTTCAAACTACCTCACCGACCGAGCCGAGGCTCTTCTGCAGGCAGAAAGAGCGGTAATCCCTGTTCCTCTTCAGGAACCAGATACGTTTTTTTCTCCGACCTGGTCGTGGTGCCAAAATGGGACGGCTCCTTCCGTCCCGTTCTGGAATTTAAACTGCTTAACAAGCACGTGAAAACCAGGCGGTTCCGGATGGCATCACTCCGCTCCGTCATTGCATCTCTGTCTTAAGGAGTTTTCCTAGCATCAATAGACATCAAGATGTTTATCTCCACGTGCCGATTACTCCGAGGCACCGGCGTTGGCTACGATTCGTTATTAAAGACGAGAATATTTCGTTTCGTAGCCCTACCCTTCGGCTGGCGACAGCCCCACGGGTTTTCACCAAGTTCATGGCAGCGGAAGGAGCAGTCCCGCGCTCTCACGGTCACTCTGTGATCCCTTACTTGAGCGATCTACTGGTCAAGGCACTCTCCTTTAGAAGCATGCCAACACAACCTGGACATAGCGCTGGACCCTTCCCAGAGTTTCGGGGGGGTCTTCAACTTTTCAAGGTTGAACCCAATCGCTGGCATCTCCTGGAGAGTTTTCACATCAAGGAGGCGCCTCATCCAGAGGCGAGCCTTTTTCATCTGCGTCCGCCTCAATACCACATTCTTCACTTAGGGGAGGGAAGTCGATGTCCCTAGACAGGAACGTCCCCCTTTTTTTTTTTTCCAGACGGTCAAAGACCGTCTTCGGATGAGTCCACTCTTCAACTCAGTGGTCTAGAGCTCTGGGCAGTGTATCTTGCACTGCAAGCCTTCCTGCAGTGGCTGGAATGCAAATAGATCCGAATTCAGTCGAACTATCCACAGCGGTGGCATACACCAACCACCAAGGCGGACTACGCAGTCGGCAAGCCTCCCAAGAAGTCCGGCGGATTCTGCTATGGGTAGAAGACAGAGCATACACCATATCAGCTGTTCACATCCCGGGCGTGCAACACTAGGAAGCAGACTTCCTCAGTCGCCAGGGCGTGGACGCAGGGGAATGGGCTCTGCACCCGTTGGTTTTCAAGAAATCTGTAACGGATGTCGACGTCATGGCTTCTCAGCAACAACAAGGGTCCGATTTTCATGACGCGGTCTTACGATCAAAGAGCTCTGGCGACAGGCGCCTTGGCTCTGGATTGGTCGCAGTTCCAGCTACCGATTGCTGCCACACCATCCTCGTCGCCCCAGACTGGCCGGGGAGGTCGTGGTACCGAGATCTGTGGCATCTCACCGTCGGTCGACCGTGAGCACTACGTCATTGCCACCATGAGACGGGCTAGCCAGCCGCGGTCTGCCAAGATCTACCACGACTCGTGGAAGATATTCTTATCTTAGTGTTCTGCTCAGGGAGTGTCTCCCTGGCCATCGGCATTGCCTACTTTGCCTTCCCTCCTGCAATCTGGTTGGGAAAGAGGTTGGTCGCTCGGCTCCCTTTAAGGGCAAGTCTCGGCGCTATCCGTGTTCTTTTCAGAAGCATCTAGCACGTCTTCCTAAGGTGCGCACGTGACTACAGGGGGTTTGTCATATTGTGCCCCCGTACAAGCGGCCGTTAGATCCATGAGATCTGAACAGGGTACTAGTTGCTCTCCAGAAGCCGCCCTTCGAGCCTCTGAGGGAAGTTTCCCTTTCGCGCCTGTCACAGAAAGTGGCCTTTCTGGTTGCGATCACGTCGCTTCGGCGAGTGTCTGAGCTGGCAGCTCTGTCATTCAAGGCTCACTTCCTAGTGTTCCACCAGGACAAGGTAGTGCTGCGCCCTATTCAGGAGTTTCTCCCTAAGGTTGTATCCGCGTTTCTTCTTAATCAGGATATCTCCTTACCTTCCTTTTGTTCTCATCCGGTTCTCCGGTATGAAAAGGATTTACAGTTGTTAGATCTGGTGAGAGCACTCAGAATCTACATTTCCCGCACGGCGCCCATGCGCCGCTCTGATGCATTTTTTTGTCCTTGTCGCTGGTACGCGCAAGGAGTTGCAGGCTTCTAAAGCCACCATGGCTCGATGGATCAAAGAACCAATTCTTGAAGACTACCGTTCTGCGGGGCTTCCGGTTCCTTCAGGGCTGAAGGCCCATTCTACCAGAGCCGTAGGTGCGTCCTGGGCATTACGACACCAGGCTACGGCTCAACAGGTGTGCCAGGCAGCTACCTGGTCGAGTCTGCACACTTTCACCAAACATTATCAGGTGCATACCTATGCTTCGGCGGACGCCAGCCTAGGTAGAAGAGTCCTGCAGGTGGCAGTTGCCTCCCTATAGGGGAGGGCTGTCTTGCAGCTCTAACATGAGGTATTTCTTTACCCACCCAGGGACAGCTTTTGGACGTCCCAATCGTCTGGGTCTCCCAATAGAGCGCTGAAGAAGAAGGGAATTTTGTTACTTACCGTAAATTCCTTTTCTTCTAGCTCTTATTGGGAGACCCAGCACCCGCCCTGTTGTCCTTCGGGATTTTTTTGTTGTTTGCGGGTACACATGTTGTTCATGTTGAACGGTTTTTCAGTTCTCCGATGTTACTCGGAGTTAATTTGTTTAAACCAGTTATTGGCTTTCCTCCTTCTTGCTTTGGCACTAAAACTGGAGAACCCGTGATACCACGGGGGGGTATAGCCAGAAGGGGAGGGGCCTTGCACTTTTTAGTGTAGTGCTTTGTGTGGCCTCCAGAGGGCAGTAGCTATACCCCAATCGTCTGGGTCTCCCAATAAGAGCTAGAAGAAAAGGAATTTACGGTAAGTAACAAAATTCCCTTCTTTAAAACTATATTAAAGGTCATGTTTTAATAACACATGGTGCTTTGATGAATTGGATTTACATGTGAGATCTTAAGTTTGGATATTTACTGGTGATCATTAATTGCTGTTTCTATATACCGTGTTTTTCCTAAAATAAGTCCTCCCTCAAAAATAAGCCTTGCTCCGAAAATGCTTAAAATCCCTGCTAGGGCTTAAGTATAAGCCCTCCCCCGAAAATAAGCCCTAGTCGCGGATCAATAATGAAGTGTCCGTGCAGCTAAAAAAGATAGATACTGCAGGACACTTCATTATACACAGCGGCACCCGGCAATCACACTCACCCGACACTGAGCGGCAGGACCTGCAGTGATCTTGTCAAGGGAGGAATTTGCGTTGAAGACTGCAAATGGAGTTCTCATTTGGGATATCCATAGACGATGCCATATTAGCTGTATATCAGTGCCAATATATATATATCCATGTATATAAGACAAAGAACACAGACATGCTCTCTTTTCAGCCAGCATCATCAACTGACTCATGTATTCTATTGTTCCAGCATTAAACACATCATTTCAGCCTGAAAGATATTTACAAAAACTTTTCCATTTGCTCACACATACTGATAAAGAATAATTAGGGGGCAGTGCATATGGGCAGCATTGGGAGAATGCATGAGATCATACATCATCCCAAATAATACACTTTGAAGGCAGTAAGCTACGATGAGTTTCTGTAGAAATAGTACATGGGAGTATGGGATCACCCGCCTCATCCCACAAATACTACATTCCTTCTCCTGTGAATTTTACTGATAAGGCTACCAATTAACTTAATGAATATCTCCTTTGTTCATTTATACTTTGGCTAACTTTTTCCAATATACAACTTTGAATTATACTATGGGTCCATGCGATGGCTACATAGACAGACAGATAATTTTGCATCTAAATCTAGATTTCGATTATTTACATACACAGATATTCTTATTACGTTTAAACAAACATACTACAGCTCAGGTGACCTCCATAGTCCCCCCTTAATAAAATATCTGTGAATATTATTAACCTTAAATTTAAAAATTTTCCCCATTTAGATATATTTTATTTGGGACTTATTTGTGACCTATTGCCTTTAGGACTTTAATTATATCCATATCTATATATGTTGGCTTTCTATGGGATTGTTGTTTAATTTAACACTATAGGCTTTAGCTCCCCCCTTAAGTACTTATTTTTATTTATTAAACATAACTCTATGATTTATAGGGGCTATTAGAATTGGCGTTATAACTCTCATTAGGACACATTATCCTGATTAAGAAAAATTTAATCTAAACCTTATTTAAAAACTAGCACATAATTAAAAAACAAAAAAAAAAACAAAAGGACATTTGGAAATTGTCCATGGTTCTTTCCGGATATGAAACAAAAAGGAGGATGGTTGGTCAGTGTTAGTCCACTTAGGGCCACTTTGTGAACCTGGATAATCTGCTCTTGATAAAAAAACAATAAAACATGATGAGGCTTCATGTGAACAGTTCGTGGTGCAGACTTGGAAAAATCTTCTGGGATAATGGGTTGAATAGCGTCCGCTTTCTGCTTCGGTTGTGTCGGGTCCATTGGTTTCTGAGACATGACGTCAACTCGCGTGTCATTACCAGTGCTCAGCAGACTAGGCCGGAGAGACATCAGCCTGATGGGATAGGCTCTTCTAAAACTTTTCCTGAGATGAGAGAATCCATAGCTAGCATTTTATATTAAGGAAAATCACTGAATATATTCATATGAGTTAGTAGGAGACAAAAGCATTTGTAAATGGTTAGATTACATTAACCAAACCACATTTTTGGGTCTATGAAATGGCTGAATTAAGTATTTTAGGTTACTCAATTCGTACCCTCAACAGTCCCCCTTGACTTACTTCTGCCATTTCCAAATACTAAGGGTACTGTGTTCCCTTAGGAAAAGAGGAAGAAAGATCTGTTGGGAAATCCTGCCTGACTGAACGTTGAGGCATGGGTGGAGAGGGGAATGGGATTTCTTCACCGGTTTGAGACCAAGGACCCCTAGGCGAGTCCTCACCCTTTGTAGTTGGACTTTCCCATGTCTCAAGGTTCTCTAAGTCCTCTCTTCTAACTGTTTCGGCAATGATGGTTTGGGACTGTACAGGTTTTTTGTAAAGGATAAATATAAGCAGGACGCTCAGTGCAGCTCCGGTGGATCGACCCTTCTGCAATGCGGGGCGTGAATCTATGTTGTCCTGCCGTTGAGCTTTATCGAAACTTCTGTGTCCTTTTAGGATTAATCAGTCTCCTGACCGAAAACCATATACTACTAACTCTGATTTAGGATCTGGAATTAGAAAATAGACTTGTTTATTTCTCTAATTAGTCAATCATATGAAAATTATACATGGTTTGTGCTAGACCAAAGAAAAACATTTTACATTGGAACCTGTTTATTACTAAAGAGAAACACAACACACACTAAAGAGAAATACAACACGCATTGATTTACAACTTATCAGTTTGGGTTTTTTTACATACCACTTGCATTATGTGGATTTTCAGCAATGACGTCGTTTTCTACACAACACGCACAGACTTGTATACAACGTGCTCATGATATACATCTATAATCAGTTTGCAGTCTCTAAGAATGGGTAGAGCAGGTGCAGGGTGTTCCTACTGACTCTTTACAGTTTTTCCTCATTGTTTTAAGAACGTGCTTCACAAGACCAGGTGAGTTTGCCTACCTGGGTACTGAACCCTGGCGTCACCAAAGCGCACACTGATATCCAACTTTCACAGATGTTAGTCCATGTTACTTGGGCCATCATTAAGAAGAGATCTCATGGCAGAGAAAGCTTACCGCCCTTCATCCACAGACCTTCCTCAGTCAGCCGGCTCCCTGCGTCTCGCACTCCACTCCTTGTTGATTCACTTGTTCCTGTAGGGATTTAAGAACACAAGGAGTGACAGAAGTCACTGATGTGACAAATGTCACCGAGGCATGGTCTCTATGCATGGTAAAGGACTCCTCAACTCTGGGCCCGTTCACTGCTTCTTGGTCAGCTGCACCTGTGCAGGGATCTCCATCCGATTCCATCAGCTCAGATCTAGACTTTCTTTTCGGCGTACCTAGCTTATTTGACAACAGGAAAGATCTACATCCTACATACATTTTGACTATCTTACCTACCTCTGCTCCACCCATCTAGAGAGGCACTTATGTCACTTCCTTTCGTACCGATAGGAGGGGAGTGAGTGGCCTAAATTTAGACTACCTCATGTTGTGCAAATTGTGGCATATCCAGTGCAGAATCGACCACCATCTGGTTTCATCTATAAAAACAAAAACTAAAAGAAATATAGATTAGATCATTCCTATAACAGACATATATTCCTACATTCATAATAATGCAATAAACATGACATAACTGTTGCAAAAGAAAGGCCAGCTTTAAAGCCTGCTTTAAAGCCTATCCAATATGTCTGCTGCTAGAAAAATATAATAGATATCTACTTCCTCCCTTTTTATATATACTACTTTAACAAAATATATAGATCTATAACAGTAAACAATATGATTAACCAACAAATATATGTAACATACTCTACTGGGAAATTTTGGAACCTTACAACAGGGTTCATAGATATTCTGTATCTACAAAAGAAAAAGGAAAATAATCAATATTGGCAGTTTGTATGCAAAAATAATAGAAAACAAAAACATAACCATAAAAACAAAAAAAAAACTAATTTGTATATTTTAAAAAATATACTTTCTTCATCGTTCCTTATGGGAGACCCAGACCATGGGTGTATAGCTTCTGCCTCCGGAGGACACACAAAGTACTACACTAAAAAGTGTAGCTCCTCCCTCCTAGCATATACACCCCTTGGATAACCAAATATAGCCAGTTCAATGCTTTGTGTTCAGGAGGTCACACATCCACACATGCATCTCATCTGATTTTTGATTTTAAAGAATCGGAAGAAAAGCGGGTCCACTGGAGCCCCGGCATGTCCCTTCTCACCCCACTGTGTCGGCGGTGTTGTTAAGGTTGATTGCAAGGCTGGAGCCTTACATGCCGCGCTCCTTCACCATCCCTCGGGCTCTGGTTTGAAGTGGGAGCCAGCACGGTTCTCACTGCTTTGCAGGAGACCGGTCTCCATCCGCAGCCCTTTCAGGACCCTGCCGGACGGAGCACTCATCCCTCAGGGACCTGGCCCTGCGTCTCACAAGCTAAGTATTGAGACGTTATTGTCAGGGGGGTCCCTTGCACTTTAATGTTGGGGAGAGTGTGTTATGTAGCATTTGTGACATTTCCGGCCGGTTCTTCGGTTTTCACCAGAGAACCGCGCCGAGGGTGCCTGCGCGCCGGCCGCATTGTAAAATTTAGGCCCCGGCTTCGGCTGCGGCCTACTTTCGTTTTCACTGCCCCTGCATGTCAGTCATGCAGAGGGACAGTGCGGCGCCGCCCACCGGCCGTTCAGCACAGGGGAGGACACTCCTCTCTGAGGAGATGTTTCCCTCCCCTGTATATCTCCTTGGCCCTCCGGTTCCCGCTCTTGGACTAGGCCCTGCCCCCCCTCCTCACTCCGGCGCCATTTTATCAGCGTTCTCACACTGATCGGCGCTGGCTGCTGCATCTCTGCAACCTGTCTGGGGGTCCGAGCTGTGGAATCCGGAGGGCACACAAAACGGTCTGGTAAGCCACAATCTCTGGTTGTGGACTTTCTTATACTCTCTCTGGGGGTCATTCTGAAGGAGTGTGTTCTTTACTGCAGAGCCCCCACCTCAGCAGCATGTCTCACACTAGTTGCAAGGCTGCAAGGCTGTACTCAATATGCACTGCATGTAAGCTCGTACTGCCTGAACCGAGCACATATCCTCATTGTGATGCCTGCTCTAACATGGTGGTGCCTCAGCCTGGAGTCTCCCCAGTGGTCCCTCCGGCTGCTCCGGCTCCGGAGGCTGAACCCCCGGCTTGGGTAGAATTGTTTTCTAAGTCTATCTCCCAGTCCTTCGCCGACTCCATGGGACAGCTGTCCCGGACTTTGCTGACCATGCATCAGCCCCCTTCTCAGGGCGCCCCTGCTGCTTTGGCTCGCTCTGCAGAGCTCACAGAGGATTCTTCATCTGCTCCCAGACCCCGTCCTCCTAAAAGGAGACGCAGGGTCCCCTCTCCTTCCTCGTCCCGCGGCTCCGATTCACGAGCCGACTCGCAGGACGAGGAGGATGTCTTTACTGGGGGCTCGGACGCTACCTCCATGTGCCCCATTGATCTGACCGAGGGCGATGCAGATGTGAGTGATTTGATTGCGTCCATTAATTCTGTACTGGATCTCAATCCGCCAGTATCAGAGGAGCAACTCTCTCTGGCAGAAAAGCACCAGTTTACCTTGCGTAAGAGAACAAGGAGTGTGTTCTTTAACCACTCCAGTTTTCAAGCCACTGTGTCCAAGCCTAGGGCCTGTCCTGACAGACGCTGCCCAAAGCGTGGTTCTGATGACCGTTTTCCTTTTCCACCAGAGGTGGTCAAGGAGTGGGCTCACTTACCAAAGGTAGACCCTCCGGTGTCTAGACTCTCAGCCCGGACAGTTGTATCTGTGGCTGATGGCACCTCACTTAAGGATCCCACTGACCGCCAGGTTGACCTCCTGGCCAAGTCTGTCTATGAGGCGGCAGGGGCCTCGTTCTCCCCATCCTTTGCAGCAGTGTGGGCTCTCAAAGCCATCTCTGCTTCCCTAGAGGAGATGCATTCCCTCACTAGAGACTCTATGCCTGAATTGGTTACCTTAACTTCCCAGGCTTCAGCCTTTTCAGCCTATGCCATGTCTGCCATGCTAGAGGCCTCTCACCGCACTGCGGTGGCCTCCGCTAATTCCCTCGCTATCCGCAGGATCTTGTGGCTTCGACAGTGGAGGGCAGATGCTTCCTCAAAGAAGTACCTTGCTGGGTTCCCATTTGCAGGGTCCCAGCTGTTCGGTGAACAACTGGATGAAATAATTAAGGAGGCTACTGGCGGGAAGAGTACTTCCTTGCCACAGACTAAAACCAGGAAACCTGTCCAGGGCAGGAACCAGTCGAGGTTTCGTTCCTTTCGTTCCTCTAACTGGTCGTCCTCCAAGGCCTCGGCCTCGTCCACTAACTCAGCCAAGGACCAGAAGCCCACCTGGCGCAAGAAACCGCGTCCACAAAAGTCAGCAGGAGCTGCTGCCACCAAGGCAGCCTCCTCTTGACTATCTGGCCGAGCCAGCAACGTCCTTGGTCGGTGGCAGGCTCTCCCACTTTGGCGACGTGTGGTTTCAACACGTCTCCGATCAGTGGGTGCGGGATATCATCTCCCACGGCTACAGGATAGAGTTCTCTTCCAGCCCGCCAAACAGATTTTTTCTGTCAACTCCCCCCTGCTCCAAGGCCGCCGCCTTCTCTCAGGCCGTGGCATCCTTGCAGGCCAACGGAGTAATTGTACCGGTTCCCCCAGGGAACGGTTCAGAGGTTTTTACTCAAATCTCTTCCTAGTCCCCAAAAAGGACGGTTCCTTCCGGCCCATCCTGGATCTCAAGCTTCTCAACAAGCATGTTCAGGTGCGGCACTTTCGCATGGAGTCTCTGCGATCAGTCATTGCCTCAATGACCCAAGGAGATTTCCTGGCATCCATCGACATCAGAGATGCCTATCTGCATGTGCCAATTGCAGTTTCACACCACCGTTGGCTACGTTTTGCAATCGGAGAGGAACATTTCCAATTCGTGGCTCTCCCCTTCGGGTTAGCCACGGCCCCTCGAGTATTTACCAAGGTCATGGCAGCAGTGGTTGCGGTTCTGCACCTCCAGGGGTTGGCAGTGATTCCTTACCTGGACGACCTTCTTGTCAAGGCTTCATCCAGCGCAGACTGTCAGCGGAGTGTCTCGCTCACTCTCGCCACTCTTGTTCAATTCGGGTGGCTTGTCAATCTGCCCAAGTCCACTCTGACCCCTACCCAAAAGCTCACGTACCTAGGGATGCAATTCGAGACTCTGCTGGCACTTGTCAAGCTGCCCTTCGTCAAACAGCAGTCCCTACATCTGGCGGTGCGCTCTCTGTTGAGGCCCCGCCGTCATTCCATCAGGCACTTAATGCAGGTGCTGGGTCAGATGGTGGCGTCAATGGAAGCGGTTCCCTTTGCCCAGTTCCATCTGCGTCCTCTGCAGCTGGACATTCTCCGCTGTTGGGACAAGCGGACTGCTTCCTTGCACAGGTTAGTGGCTCTGTCGCCACAGACCAGGAGCTCTCTTCAGTGGTGGCTTCGGCCCCTCTCTCTGTCTCAGGGACGCTCCTTCCTGACCCCGTCCTGGGTGATCCTCACCACGGATGCCAGTCTATCCGGCTGGGGAGCAGTTTTTCTCCACCACCGAGCTCAGGGCACTTGGACTCCGTCCGAATCAGCCCTCTCGATCAATGTGCTGGAAATCAGAGCTGTGCTCTTAGCTCTCGTAGCCTTTCACCACCTGTTGGCGGGCAAGCACATTCGAGTCCAGTCAGACAACGTGACAGCAGTTGCCTACATCAATCACCAGGGCGGGACTCGCAGCCGCCTGGCAATGTTGGAGGTTCAACGCATCCTTCAGTGGACGGAGGACTCCAAGTCCACCATATCCGCAGTCTACATCCCAGGCGTAGAAAACTGGGAGGCAGATTATCTCAGCCGTCAAGCCGTGGACAACGGCGAGTGGCCTCTGCATCCGGCAGTGTTCCGGTCGATCTGCCGCAAGTGGGGCACTCCGGAAGTGGATCTAATGGCATAACGGCACAACAACAAGGTCCCAGTTTACGTGGCTCGCTCCCACGATCCTCAGGCCTTTGCAGCGGACGCGCTGGTTCAGGATTGGTCCCAGTTCCGTCTGTCTTACGTGTTTCCCCCTCTAGCTCTCTTGCCCAGAGTCCTGCGCAAGATCAGAATGGAGGGCCGTCGGGTCATACTCATTGCTCCAGACTGGCCCAGGCGAGCTTGGTACCCAGACCTGCTCCGTCTGTCCGTAGAGGTGCCGTGGCCTCTTCCGGACCGTCCAGACCTTCTCTCACAAGGTCCGTTTTTCCGCCAGAATTCTGCAGCTCTCAGATTGACGGCGTGGCTCTTGAGTCCTGGATCCTGACGGCTTCCGGCATTCCTCCAGAAGTCATCTCCACTATGACTCAGGCTCGGAAGTCTTCCTCGGCCAAAATTTACCACAGGACTTGGAGAATTTTCCTGTCCTGGTGTCGTTCTTCCGGCCATGCCCCTTGGCCTTTTCCCCTGCCGACCCTTCTGTCCTTCCTGCAGTCTGGTCTGCAGCTAGGACTATCCCTCAATTCCCTCAAGGGACAGGTCTCGGCTCTGTCAGTGTTGTTCCAGCGGCGTATCGCCCGACTGGCTCAGGTGCGCACCTTCATGCAGGGCGCATCTCATATCATTCCGCCTTACCGGCGGCCTCTGGATCCCTGGGACCTTAATCTGGTCCTCACGGCCTTGCAGAAACCCCCTTTTGAGCCACTTAGGGAGGTTTCTTTGTCTCGTCTTTCACAGAAAGTGGTCTTTCTAGTGGCCATAACTTCCCTCAGGAGAGTCTCTGATTTGGCTGCGCTCTCTTCGGAGTCACCTTTTTTGGTTTTTCATCAAGACAAGGTGGTTCTCCGTCCGACTCCGGACTTTCTTCCTAAGGTGGTATCTCCTTTCCACCTTAACCAGGATATTTCCCTGCCTTCCTTTTGTCCGGCTCCTGTTCATCGCTTTGAAAAAGTGTTGCATACTCTGGATCTGGTGCGGGCGCTCCGGATCTATGTGTCTCGCACCGCTGCTCTTAGGCGGTGCACCTCTCTTTTTGTGCTGACCACTGGTCGGCGTAAGGGCCTCTCGGCTTCTAAGCCGACCCTAGCTCGTTGGATTAGGTCGGCCATTTCCGATGCCTACCAGTGTACTCAAGTGCCTCCCCCACCGGGGATCAAGGCACACTCGACCAGAGCTGTCGGTGCCTCTTGGGCTTTCAGGCACCAGGCTACGGCTCAGCAGGTCTGTCAGGCTGCCACTTGGTCCAGTCTGCATACCTTTTCTAAGCACTACCAAGTGCATGCTCATGCTTCGGCAGATGCGAGCTTGGTCAGACGCATCCTTCAGGCGGCTGTCGCCCATTTGTGAAGTTAGGCTCCGCCTACTTCTCAGTTTTCTGTTTATTCCCACCCATGGACTGCTTTGAGACGTCCCATGGTCTGGGTCTCCCATAAGGAACGATGAAGAAAAAGAGAATTTTGTTTACTTACCGTAAATTCTTTTTCTTATAGTTCCGACATGGGAGACCCAGCACCCTCCCTGTTGCCTGTTAGCAGTTTTCTTGTTCAGTGTGTTTTCACCGGCTGTTGTTGTAGACAGAGGTTCCGGTTGTTCCGGGTTTTGCTCTATCTCTACTTGTGGGTGGATGTCCTCCTTCAGCTTTTGCACTAAACTGGCTATATTTGGTTATCCAAGGGGTGTATATGCTAGGAGGGAGGAGCTACACTTTTTAGTGTAGTACTTTGTGTGTCCTCCGGAGGCAGAAGCTAAACACCCATGGTCTGGGTCTCCCATGTCGGAACTATAAGAAAAAGAATTTACGGTAAGTAAACAAAATTCTCTTTTTTCCCTGCAAAATTAATTTAATTATTTAAATAGCAGCAGAATACTATTGATAATCTCCTATGAAATTTTGAACTCTAAGGATTAAACAAAATCCACTCCACCAGCTGGAAAAAGCACTTGTTAGTACATAAGACAGAAACAGCTTTGTAAATCTGCTGAAACTACCTTTTTTTTCTTTTACAACTTGTGATAACCAGCAGCGTACTGTATACCCTCCCACACATCCCTGCAAGAGTGCGAGAGCATCATTAAAATTGATAGCTTGGGACTGGAAATCACTGCAACAAAAGCAAGCAGTCCGGGGCTCCCCCCTGTGTCACTAGGGAAGGTTGGGGCAGACTCGTGGGTGCAGCCGGACTGTGGGCAGTATCTTGGGAAATCTCCTGGGACTGATTTAAAGGGATACTGTGATACTCAGGGAAAAGGCACACCTGGCTTCAGGTAGATCATTACTGAATCTACAGGGAACACCTTTATTGTAAATTTATGTGTTGCAAGTTTTGGTTACGGTTTTGAGGGTACCTGGCCAAACACTGAGATTTGGGGGCGTGACACTTTCTTTGATAGCGACCGGGCTGACCACAACGCCAACAATTCTGTTGCTGGCTTTGTTGATTGGGAGCTACGTATACAGGGTTTGGACTTTGTTGGGGCATGGGCTGTGGTGGGGGCTGCACCGGCACATTTGTATATACGAATTGATCTTGAGCCCATCTTTTTAAAGCGGCACAATACTGTTGTCCACTTTGGAAAATGGTGTCATCAGTGCCTGGGGTCATTGTGAGATGGGGCTCCATTAAGGGCCAAAAACTGTCTCCTGCTTTTACTTTGAGATTAACAAGGTCCTTCTGGGCAGCTGAGTATAACTGATGGACCTGTAGCATCTTCCTATAAAATCGCATAGGGTTAATGTCGGGATCTGGCAGGCAGGGGATTAATGCCGCTGACTGGATGGGGTTGAAAGGGACATATTTAAATGAGGGCTGTTCCTCGTCAGGTTCGGGGTAAGGCTCACTATGTGTCCTAAGGGAAAAAGGGGGATCCAAGGGGAGGGGATTGGTAACTGGGGAGCGTGACGGCAGACTGGCCGGTGAGGGGAGAGACGGCATTGCAGGTATGGGAGGGACCAGGGGTATGGGTGTGGAAAGGGTTAAGGGATGCTGTCTAGTGACTGCAGCATCTGTGAATATCTCCGGGACAGGTGAATAGAATGGGGATCAGGTTGTGGGGCAGCAACAAAACAACCTATCGGAGGACCCTCAGATCTGTCCTCAGACTCGGGTAACATATAGAAAAACACAACATCTCCTCGCTCATCTTCATCTTCAACCTCAATATATCTTTCTCACAGCAATGCCTGCGATATTCTGCCAAACCATTCTGCATCATTCAACAATCTCCTGTCTTTTAACTTGCCCTTTTTTGCTTTCAATGCTGTTGCCCATAGTGACGGTTGTAACCGACCTCCATTTGGTAATTCTAACATTTTAAAAATCTCCAAGGCATGGCGTACAGCTTTCTTCCCTTCTCTCTCTGCAACTAGCTCTAACACATTCTGTGAACCCTCAGGCCTCTCAGCTTTCTGTTTCCTCCGTCTGAACATTTTTGCTATGTTGGTGGTGTCTGGATTACACTAATATGACTATGCGGTGAACGTTAGAGTCCGGCCGGCACCTAAGGCTACACCTCTATACTAGCTGGCAACTCCTCAGCTATATAGTAATAAGGGTATCCCGCGTCACGGAGGAGGGGTACAAAATGTATTCCCTCCGGACTTGATCAGCTGCACCAATATTTTTTATTGTCCTAACTCACTATCTTCGGTCACGTGAAAATCTTCCGTGTCACGGAGGAGGTCGTACAAGAATGCATATGCACATACAAACAAGTCCCGGCCTCCGGACTTGGTCAGCTGTACCAATATTTAAACGTCCTAACTCACTATCTTCGGTCTCGGGAACCCCCCCGCGTCTTTAATTACAGACCGGGTCAGTCTAACTAGCTATATCCAGCCACCACCGTCTTTACTGCCCTAACAACCGTCCTCTGGATCCCTTGTGACACTCGATCCACACCTCAGGGCTGGGATCGTGCTCTGAGCTCCAGCAGGCAACACCCCTGAGTCACAATCAGGTACCTTTTAACACCGATATGGACACACAGCCCGTCACTCCCTCCTCTCCAAAACCAACCACAACGGTAGTGAATACACAGTATGTAACACTTACCCATGGGGTCGGAGGTGATCAGCCTGGTTGGAGCGGAGGGAGGTCTCAGTCGGTGACATCCAAACGATCGGTATTTGCAGGTCGGTATTGCGTCCTTGAAGGAGCCCCACGTTGGGCGCCAAACTGTCAAGGGAGGAATTTTGGGTCAAGACTGCTAATGGAGTCTTCGTTTAGGATCCAGAGACGGTGCCCCATTCATGCTGTATACTAGTGCCGATATATATCAATGTATATAAGACAAAGAACACACAGACAACATGCTCTCTCCTTGAGTCAGCAATACCCACTGAGCTCATTATTATATTGAAAGAAACTTAATTATTACAGAAGGCACCTTCGGCCTTGAAAATAATACACAGAGTTTATGGGAGTGTCACTCCCCTATTTCTCCCAGCAGATGTTCATTAAAACATTCTTTCTGTGTGGACACTACTGATAAGAGTTTGTAGCTTCACATTTTGGCTTCATTATCTTTGGTTAACCCCTTCATGACTATACAACTTTAAATTATACTATAGGTCTGTGCAATGGCTACATAGACAGACAGATAATTTTGCATCTACATCTAGATTTTGATTTAGTTATATACACAGATATTCTTATTACGTTTAAACAAACAAGCTATAGCTCAGTGCCACCTCCACACCTCCACTAGGGAAAGCTCCCTGTATACAGAGATACATGATACATGATAAGATTCTGTCTGCAGCCACCACTGGGGGGAGCTCCCTGTATACAGAGATACATAAGATTCTGTCTGTAGCCACCACTAGGGGGAGCTCCCTGTATACAGAGATACATGATAAGATCCTGTCTGCAGCCATCACTAGGGGGAGCTCCCTGTATACAGAGATACATGATAAGATCCTGTCTGCAGCCACCACTAGGGGGAGCTCCCTGTATATAGAGATACATGATAAGATCCTGTCTGCAGCCACCACTAGGGGGAGCTCCCTGTATACAGAGATACATGATAAGATCCTGTCTGCAGCCACCACTAGGGGGAGCTCCCTGTATACAGAGATACATGATAAGATCCTGTCTGCAGCCATCACTAGGGGAAGCTCCCTGTATACAGAGATACAAGATAAGATCCTGTCTGCAGCCACCACTAGGGGGAGCTCCCTGTATACAGAGATACATGATAAGATTCTGTCTGCAGCCACCACTACGGGGAGCTCCCTGTATACAGAGATACATGATAAGATCCTGTCTGCAGCCACCACTAGGGAGCGCTCCCTGTATACAGCAATACATGATAAGATCCTGTCTGCAGCCACCACTAGGGGGAGCTCCCTGTACAGAGATACATGAGAAGATCCTGTCTGCAGTCACTACTAGGGGGAGCTCCTGTATACAGAGATACATGATAAGATCCTGTCTGCAGTCACCACTAGGGGGAGCTCCCTGTCAGTCTCTATATGATACTATAATTTACTATGAGGAATCAGGCTGCAGGTGATCATCTAACCATTGGGCTGGATTTATAGTAGAAGGGGTGAACTTGATGAGAAAGCGAATTCAGCAGTAACGTGTAATGGTTCTGTGCTTGTGACTCGCCCACCCCAGGGCTTTGAGTGACCCGGTGTCAGGCCGGACTAGTCCCGGGTAGTCAGCGGTGGCGGGGCCCGACTCCGTGACCCTGGCGGGGTCAATTAATATGGCGGCTGTGGGGGTGATGATCAATAATAAAGTTTGTGGAAATATATATTTGTGACGCCACCTGTGGATTGCGGCTATGGAGCCGCCGCCGCTGGATGGGGTCTCCGGGGTTGATGTAATGACGGCTATGGTGGTTCTGCTCCCCACAGGTGGAGCGGTACCCCGGGGCAACCGTTGGTGCTTGTTAGAGTCTTTGCGGGACCTCCTAATTTTAGCTTTTGAGGCCAGGTTTGCAGCCTCCGTCGCTCTCCTTTTCTCCTCCCGGCGTTCTCTCTCGAGCCGGTACTGCTCGAGCTGCCGCTCGCATGCTATTTTCGTGGCGAGCGGGGTTGAGACAGGCAGCATAGGACGAACCAGTCCCCAATCGCGGACCGGTGCAGCGTCCCAATCTATCCCGGGCGAGGACGCGCCAGGTACGCCGGTGGGAGGGCTAGGTAAGGGACCCACTAGTTGGTCGGGGTCCGGGATGTCGAGGACGCTGTCTTCGGCACGGGGACCTGCGGCGGCGGGCCGAGCTTCGGCGGGGACAGCGGTGGCCTCCTGCAGGCCTGCAGGTGGACCGGGCATCAGTGGTTTGCTGTGCCCTGGGCTCGGCCGGGTAGGGGTGACGTCTCCCTTACCCGGGTCGATCGCAGCCTCCTGGACCCGTCGGCTCTCCACTCCGGACGCTGCTCGGTGCTCGTCGGCGCATCCTGGTTCGGCCTCTCCGCCCTCTCGCCGCTTGATCTCCGCCTGGAGTTTGCTTAAAGGGGTTGTCCGACATAAACTCAAACATTTTTGGTAAGCTAATCTGTGCTGTATTGTCATAAAACACCCCTACATTGTTATTTTTTGTTTTCTAACTTTTGTTCCTCTTGAATTCACCCTTTATTCTCTGCAGCTTCTTGTTTACATTCAGCTCCAGCAAACTGACCACTTCCTGTGCAAAACCTCAGTCAGAGCTGGCACCGCCCAGCCTCAGTGTCCAGCCTCGCCCAGTGCCTGCCCTCAATGTCCAGCCCCGCCCCTTGCACACACATTCCCTGTCAGTATTCAGCCTCAGCACTGACCTGTTATCACTACAGCATTGCAAATAACAGCCCCACATCGGGCTCTGCACCGCACGTGCACACATATGGCTCTGCACCGCACGCGCACACATATGGCTCTGCACCGCACACATATGGCTCTGCACTGCACACATATGGCTCTGCACCGCACACGCACATATGGCTCTGCACTGCACGCGCACATATGGCTCTGCACCGCACACATATGGCTCTGCACCGCACGCGCACACATATGGCTCTGCACTGCACACATATGGCTCTGCACCGCACGCGCACACATATGGCTCTGCACTGCACGCGCACACATATGGCTCTGCACCGCACGCGCACACATATGGCTCTGCACCGCACACATATGGCTCTGCACCGCACGTGCACACATATGGCTCTGCACCGCACGCACACACATATGGCTCTGCACCGCACGCGCGCACATATGGCTCTGCACCGCACGCGCGCACATATGGCTCTGCACCGCACGCGCACACATATGGCTCTGCACTGCACGCGCACAGACAGGGCTCTGCACCGACCCCCCATCCCCATAGGGAACACATGTACGGAGTGCATACTCACCCGTCCTCGGTCCCCGCCGCTCCTGCACGTTCGTGCGCTGTCTGTGCTCTGGACATATCAGCACAGTAGTGACGTCACCGCTGTGCTGAAGAGAGCACAGACAGCGGGACAGTGATGAGAAGCGCAACGCTCCTTCTCATCAGCACTTTCAAATGTACCGGCATCTGTGATCTGTGATGCCGGTACATTTGAATGTGCGATCCTGAGCAGGGGGCCCGATGCTGGCGGTGACACCACGGCAGCCGCCGCCAGGCCCCGCCCCCAGGTGACGGACCCCACAGCAGTGCAGGGGGAGGTTGTGGGCAGAGTACGGGTGCGGGGGAATGTGTGGGAGGGTGCAGGGAAGGGGGCGGGGACTCCACGTACTGTACCTGCCCAGCAGGGAGGCGACATGCTGTTCCAGATTTGCATGTCAACATGGCCCTGCCCATGTTGACATGAAATGACCGGAAGCAGCAAAATCGCGGCAGGAGCGGTCACATGACCGCTCTGAGCCGGGGGAGAGGGGCTGACAGCAGGGCAGGTAAGTGCTCACCATCTACTTACCTGCCCCAATGTAGCCCAATAGGGGAATAAAAAAAAAAGTCAAAAGAAGCCGGATAACCCCTTTAACCGCCGGGTCAGCAGCTCCACTTCCACCTCCGCATGATATTCAGGTCCGGGTCAGCGTTTCTCTTCCCTGGGGTGCCTGGTCGCCAGTACTCCGCCATTCTTCCTGCCTGGTCTTCGTTGGCGTCCACTCCACTCGAGTACTCGACCACACTACTCGGCTGCACCCTTCTCCACTCTGGATGCGGAGCTGGTGGCTGTACCAGCGCTAGGCGCCAGGCTGGCAGCCAGCCCACCACGGCAGGCATCCCTCCGCCTATGATCCAGTACATTCTAGCAGTATTCTGGTCTGGCATCTAGGATCATTTTGCCAGACTTTCAGTTTCTTTATGCGCCATTTTTCAATCCTCCTCTTTGCATAGCGGAGGCGGGGCTTACCTTCGCGCTCTTTTCTCAGGCACGCCCCTCTTCTTCCTGTGCTTAGCCGTTTTATTGGCGGCGGTTTTCACACAAGTTAATTACAGTCTATTAAGCACAGTTCTTTAAAGGCACACAGTACCCGGTGGGACCGGGCACGAAATCCTGTTCGTGACGCCAAAGTTGACTCACCCACCCCAGGGCTTTGGGTGACCCGGTGTCAGGCCGGACTAGTCCCGGGTAGTCAACGGTGGCGGGGCCCGACTCCGTGACCCTGGTGGAGTCAATTAAAGTGGCAGTATTGGGGGTGATGATCAATGATAAAGTTTGTGGAAATATATATTTGTGACGCCACCTGTGGATTGCGGCTATGGAGCCGCCGCTGCTGGATGGGGCCTCCGGGGTTGATGTAATGGCAGCTATGGTGGTTCTGCTCCCCACAGGTGGAGCGGTACCCTGGGGCAACTGTTGGTGCTTGTTAAAGTCTATGGTGTTGATAGATGCAGTGCAGGATAAAACAGACGACACAGGGTTGCAGTTCAGATGTTTTACTCACTGTTCAGTTCAATTCGGCCGCGGACCGGTTGCCCACGGCGTGCTAGGATCCCCCGTCAGGTGCCTCCGCCGATCCCGGGTAGTTCAGAGGTCGATACCGGTGCACCCCTCTTGTGTCTCTTTCCCTGACTGTCTTCTCAGCCTTGACTCTATTAGATGAACTGGTCTTGGCCTCTACCACACGGCCTGAACAAGGGGCTGGCCTCACTGGTTTCTTGCCCTCTTCCCAGGGGATCTGTGGCAGGTTGTGGCCCTGGGTGCTTGCAACCACCCCAGGCCTTCGGTGTTACTTTATGAGGAAATGTCTTTCTTCCCTCTGTCTGGGGAAGAGGGAAGCACTTCTAGTGAGTCTTTTTCTGACTGAGCACTCCGCCCTAAGACCTGGCTGTTCATAACCATTGTAACAGGAGCCTAGCAGCCCATACATGGAGGTTTATAGTCCAAATAGTGGCATTTTGCCCAGATAAGGATGTTTTTAACCTAGATAGTGGCATTTAAGTTAGGTTCCCGGAATACAGAGATATACCTTGCCATTGGTCTCCGGGCTTACATGCATTGGCCAATACATAAACTAAATATCTCTCTTTTGCAGTAATGTCGCGGGCGGGGAGGAGGGTGTCAGCACACTACGCTCACCCCTTCTGCTCGGGTTCGACGGCTGCCGCTGCTCAGTGGTGGCTCGAGCTGTGGGCCGGATCCCGGGGGTTTCTCGAGCGGCGCTCCTCGCCCGTGAGTGAAAGGGGGGAATTTGGGGTGTTGGGATAATGTCCGTGACGCCACCCACGGTTGTGGTGATTTGTAGCACCACCGCTGCTCAATATGGGGCTCTCGGGGATGGTGATGCGGAGCAGCCAGGTGTTGTGTTGCCCCTCCGTGGGTAGGGGTTGGTGTTCCCGGGGCCCGGTGATGGGGCGCGGGGTGCAGGGCCTGATGGGCGCAGGGACGCGGGGGCAGCGCTGTGCCTTGCGGCACTGTGGTACTCACTCAGCCTGAGACAGTGACACAGTTCTTGGTAAACAAACGGCTGGTTGGTCGGTCCCACGGACGGCTGCACTTGCTCACCCAGTCGGTAGTGGTGATGTCCCTTTTCCTTGCACCTAATGTCTGTTGGTCGCGATGGGTTCCCACCGGTAACCCGCTCCCCGGCTTCAAGCTGGGCCGGAGGAGCTCTACTCTTTGCCCGCAGGCGCTGGCCCTCAGAAACTGGTGCCCTGGCGGTGGCGGTGTCTCTGTTGTACAGGTTGGGCTGTTGCCTTCAATCGGGACTTGGTTGTTGGGGGATCTACGTCCCCTTCACTGACGGATTTGGCAAGTTTGGCGACTCCTAGCCTTGCCGGGGTCCGAGAGGCCCCTGCCCTGGTGCTGACTGTCTTTTGGTATGCTGCTCCAGACCACCGGGTCACTACCCGTCCGCGGCCCTTCCAGGAACTTCCAAACGGTCACCCCTTCAGACAATCACCACTGTTGCTGACCTTGCTGACTCCGTCCTGCACACAGCTGGACACACTTCAAGCTTTCCTTCTGTAACTGTTCTCACTTTCCTTCAGCTCCTCTTACTCCTCCTTTACCACTTCCACTTCGCTTCACTACTTTCACTTCCTTAGCTCATCTTAGCTGTTTACTCCTCTCCCTCCCTAGCTTGACTGCTGGTTTTTCCCCCCTCCAGAGCTGTGTCCACCTCGGTGGGCGGAGCCAACCGCCTGGCCCACCCCCCTGGTGTGAACCCCAGCCTCTGGAGGAAAGCAACAAGGATTTTGTTTAGCTTTGGTGTTCCTAACTGGGATGTAGGGTGTGATGGTGCATGACCTGTGACCCCTGGCTTGCCCAGGGCGTCACATTCCCCCTTAGCAAAATGCAGACCGTCCGCGGGCTGCCGTTCCAACACCGGTTTTATTTTTCTGTAAAAAGGGGGTAGCAAGGTTAATAAAACATAAATACATTTTTAATAACTCTTCCCTTACGGGAGGCACATTTCTTAAACGTTGCAACGGTTTACGGTTACGGTTTCCGCTCTCTCCCACCCAAGTAACCTGGCCCTGATGCTGCCCCTAAAGCCCAGGCAGCACCCCTTGACCCACAGTCCAGCACACGGTACCCGAGCGGGATCTGTCCTTCCCCTCCAGAGGGTAACCACCGGTCCCTTTGGTGGCTGGGCCCCAGCCTGCTCTGCTGCGGGCCCTCCCTCCAACCTGCCTCTCCGGAGGCGGCATTGCGGAAAACGGTAACGGTAAACAACTATTTACAAGCCACTAACGTCTGTGGTTGCCCTGCAAGTTCACGGGCTTGTCCATGGATAGTTCCCATGCAAAAACAATTTGTAAACGGTCCCCACGGGGACAACGGTGCCGGCTCCGGCCGGTTGCAAATCACACAGACAATCAGGTGAAACTTCGGTAATTATTTTCTTCTTATCATTTTTCAACTTTCAAACACAAACTTAGACTCAGTCTTACTGACCCCTCTTACTCACAGGACGGTCTCCCTGTACCTAAGTGGGGGTCTACCTAGGTTGGGACGGGTGGACCTCCGGGGCCCGGTGTCAGTGGGGCTAGACAATGGGGTAGAGGGAACAATCGGTTCCTCCTCCCTGCTAGAGTGTGGAGCAGGCGGAGGTATAGGGGAGCTGGGTACAGGTTCATCCCTGGGCACTGGCACTGGTTCTGGCTCACGGTTGACCGCTTCCACCACTTCTTCATCCACGGGTTGTGGGAACAGTATCACTGGAAGAATCACCGCGCCGTTCTGTGTAGGCCAGTCTGCTGGGAAGTCACCCATTACAGTGTGGATTACCTCTGCTGCCTTCTCCGCTGGTGGAGGAACCGGTACTTCAGCCATGGCCCTCAATGCTGGTGGGCACTTTTTTAGATGGTCCCGGGAAACTGTAGCCAGAGTGCCTCCTTGGTCACGACTGATCTGGTAGGCTTTTCCATCTTCCCATTCTGTGGGTTGTATGACGTATGGGGTTTGTTCCCACTGATCATCCAGCTTGTGGGTCTTCCTCTTCCGCTTTAACACCACATCTCCTGGCTGGAAAAGACCCGCAGATGCCTTCTGGTTGAACCGGTGCTCCTGCTGTTCACGGCTTCGACTGAGGTTTTTCTCCACGTACTCCTGAATTTGCCGGTATTGTGCTCTCCTCCGACTTTCCCACTCAGCCGTCGAGGGGAGCGCTTCAGGGGCTTCCAACCCCATCTCCAGGTCCACCGGCAGACGGCCGGGCCGAGCCCTCATCAGATACGCTGGGGTGCACTTCGTCGAGCTAGACGGAATATTATTGTACATGTCGACCAAGTCGGGTAACTTTTCCGGCCACAGGTTCCGTTCCTCCAGCGGTAGCGTCTTGAGGAGTCCCAGGACCAAATGGTTAATTTTCTCACACATGCCGTTGGTCTGGGCGTGGTAAGGAGTGGTCCGGATCTTCTTGCAGCCGTACAACTGGCAGAACTCGTGGAACACCTCTGCTTCAAAGGCCGGGCCTTGGTCAGTTAGCACCTTTTCTGGGTATCCATGGGGTCGGCAGAAATAAGCCTGGAACGCTCGAGCAGCAGTTCGACCAGTTAGGTCCTTAACGGGGACTACCACCATAAATCTTGAGTAGTGGTCTACAATGGTCAATGCGTAGGTGTACCCACTTCTGCTGGGGCTGAGGTTGACATGGTCTAGGGCGACCAGCTCCAGCGGTTGATGGGTGACTATTGGGTGCAGGGGCGCCCTCTGGCTGGTCTCGTCTTTTCTCCTCAGTGTACAGGGACCACACTCTCGGCACCAGGCTTCCACCGATTCACGCATCCCACTCCAGTAGAACCGCTCCCTCAACAGCATCTCCAGCTTTTTCCACCCGAAGTGCCCAGCACCGTCATGGTATGCCCGCAGGACAGTAGCCACATCAGCTTGAGGAACAATCAACTGGCAAATCTTCTCATGGGTCTTCGGGTTGATCAGCTCACGGTACAGCCTCCCTTGGTGTAGGTAAAGCCGTTTCCGTTCCTTCCACAAGCGCTGGGCTTCGGCTGGAGCGGCAGGGTCTATTCCCATAGCACCCTGTTCCACCAGAGTCTTGACGAGGCGAACAGCCGGCGCCCGGTCCTGAGCTTCCTGCCACTCTTGACTGGGCCGTGGGTCCAGATCCACCCGTTGCTGATGTACTTGTACCTTCTCAGTAGGTGGCTGGTGAAATGCAGGCAACTCGATCTCCTCGAGGTCGTCATCCTCGTACCCTTCTTCTGACAAATGGGGCATTCGGGAGAGTGCATCAGCATTTATGTTGACACGACCGGCTCGGTACTTTATGGTGAAATCATAGTTGGCTAGCCGGGCTACCCACCGCTGCTCCAACGCGCCCAACTTGGCCGTGTCCAGGTGAGTCAACGGATTGTTGTCCGTGAACGCGGTGAATTTTGCTGCAGCCAAGTAGTGGCGGAACCGCTCCGTGATAGCCCATACCAACGCCAGGAGCTCGAGCTTGAAGGAGCTATAGTTCTCCGGGTTCCTTTCTGTCGGCCGGAGCTTTCGGCTAGCGTAGGCAATCACCTTCTCCTTTCCATCCTGGACCTGGGACAGGACTGCTCCTAATCCCACGTTACTGGCGTCGGTGTAGAGGATGAACGGGCGGCCATAATCAGGGTACGCCAGGACCTCTTCTCCGGTCAAAGCCGCCTTCAGCTGGCAGAAGGATTCTTCATGCTTTTCCTCCCACACCAGTGGAGCTCCAATGGGTCTGCCACCTTTGGTCTGTCCCACGAGGAGGTCTTGCATGGGGGCAGCCATCTTCGTGTATCCCTTGATAAAGCGCCGGTAGTACCCCACCAGGCCCAGGAACTGCCTTACTTCCCTCACCGTGGTTGGCCTCGGCCAGCTCCGGATGGCAGTAACCTTCTCAGGGTCAGGGGCAACACCATCTGCACTCACCACGTGCCCCAGGTACTGCACTCTGGGTTTCAGCAGGTGACACTTAGAGGGCTTCAATTTCATCCCATACTTGGCAAGGGACGCGAACACCTCGGCCAGGTGTTCCAGATGGGCTTCGTACGTCTGGGAATAAACAATCACATCATCCAAGTACAACAGGACGGTCTCGAAGTTTAGATGTCCCAGACAGCACTCCATCAGCCGTTGGAAGGTTCCTGGGGCATTGCACAGCCCAAACGGCATACTATTGAATTCGCAGAGCCCCATCGGGGTGGTAAAGGCGGTTTTCTCCCGATCTTCTGGGGCCACGGCCACCTGCCAGTACCCGCTGGTGAGATCAAGGGTAGAGAAGTAGTTTGCAGTTCTTAGTGCGGCCAAAGACTCTTCGATACGAGGCAGTGGGTAGGCATCTTTATGGGTTATTTGATTGATCTTCCGGTAGTCCACACACATCCGCATGGTACCATCCTTCTTCTTAACCAGTACCAACGGAGCGGCCCAGGGACTACAGCTGTCCCGAATAACCCTTGCCTCCTTCATATTCCTCAACATATCTTTGGCACACTGGTAGTGTGCAGGGGGAATAGGTCTGTACCTCTCTTTGATAGGGGGGTGTTCACCGGTGGGGATGTGGTGTTGGACCCCTTTGATCTGCCCAAAGTCTAGTGGATGCTTACTGAAAACCTGTTCATACTCCTGCACCACCCTGTGTACCCCTGCCCGGTGATGCGTAGGGGTGTCATCAGTGCCTACATGTAGCTGTTGGTGCCACTCCTTGGCCTCCCCTTTGGGCGGGGGAGTGCTAGTGGTAGGTGGGAGTACTGAGGGACTGGCCTCATGGATAGTGTGAGGGTCTAGGGTGAGCAGCTTGGCAATGGTGGCATACCGGGGAAGCCTGACTTCTTCCTCTCCACAGT
Organism: Anomaloglossus baeobatrachus; assembly: GCF_048569485.1. Taxonomy (NCBI): domain Eukaryota; kingdom Metazoa; phylum Chordata; class Amphibia; order Anura; family Aromobatidae; genus Anomaloglossus; species Anomaloglossus baeobatrachus. Next base: position 9,855,967 of record NC_134354.1, on the reverse strand, counting down.
TCAACACCCTCACAGGCACTCTCCCTTTCTTCACATCCACCACCCCTCGGGCAGCCATTACAGTGGGCCAGTGCTCAGAGGGTATGGGCTCCATCATGGCCGGGTAATCCCGTCCCTGAGGCCCTACAGCTGCCCTACACCAAATCATCATCTCACTCCTAGGGGGCACAGTCAAAGGAGCTACATCCATTACTCTCACTCCACCAATCTCCCCTCCTGTTGAGCTTACATGCTGGCGGTACATCAAGGCTCGGATCTCACGCTGCACAGCCCTCTGCCGGCTCCCTGCCGCAGTGGCGGCCAGCTGTTGCAATAGGGCCAACACATCAGTCATACAGTGCTCCATCACATTGGTTCCTAGCACTAGCTTTGGGTTATGATTACTGGGCTTATTCATGATCACAATCATACCCTGATGTTGTAGTTCAGCTTGCCCCACTGTCATGGCCACTTGTTTATACCCCACTTGGGTCAGTGGGAGTCCATTGGCAGCAATTAGTGTTATACTATTATCTGGGGGTGCCAGTTCGTCCGCTCCCCAATACCGCTGGTACAACGTGTAGGGTATGGTGGTTACCTGTGATCCAGTGTCCAGGAGAGCCATCACCGGTATGCCGTCCACAGCCACGGGGATGATGGGTCGGGCCCCGATATATCGGTCTCGCCAGTCTGGGGGGCCACGATGTTCTACTCCTGAGGATTGGCCCGGGGCCCCAGGGGTTGCTCGTTTAACGGGCACTGTCGGTAGTAGTGACCAGGCTTACGGCACTTGTAGCAGATTGGGGGTCTGCTCCGCGGGATATTAGGGCTTCTCCGTTGCATCCATGGGACGTCTTCGGGGCTGTCAGCAAGCTGAATTTGTGCGGGAGACTGGGGTCGGGTCAGAGGTTGAAGCGCAGCAAGGATCTTAGCGAGGTCCCCGTCCATGCGACGGACTCGAGCTGCCAGCTCCTCCACGGTGTTGCTTGGGGCTGCAGGTATTGAAGGGGTCGGTGGAGCGGGAGCCACCACAACGGGGGCCGTCTCGATGGGCCACGGGGCTGGCTCCAGGACTTCAGAAGCTGGGGGCTGTAATGCCTTAATAGCCCGTTCCTTTAACACAGCAAAGTCCACATCGGGGTGTTCTAGGGCCCACAGCCGGAGTTGTTTGCGATCCTCAGGGGACTTCATTCCCTGCACAAATTGCTCCACTAACATCTTATTGCTATCCGCCTCCTTGATGGGGTTCACCCGCTTTAGCGTGCGGAGGGCGGTTTGCAGACGTAAAGCATAGTCCCGAATGCTATCCACAGTCCGTTGCCGGCACTGATAAAACTGCATCCTCAGCTCAGCTTCAGTCCGGGTCTCAAAGGCAGTCTGTAGCTTCTCAAAGATGGCGGCTACAGAGAGTCGGTCCCCCTCGGCCCAGGTCTCCGCCTCCTGCTCCGCCGCGCCGGTTAACTGGCCTAGCACTACCGCCGCACGTTGCTTATCGGTCAGGGGGTACAATTCTAGCAACGGGTTGAGCTTTTTCCGGAAGACCTGTAAAGCGTCAGGTTTCCCGTCATATTGCGGTAGCCAGGTAGCTCCGGGCGCATAGGGCAAGGAGAACGGCATCACCTGAGCGAGTGCGGGGGCCACGGCACCTCCTGCGAGCGCAACCGGGGCCTGGGCAGGCCCATTCCCATCCGCGGGTGCCGCTGCGGCTGCGACCGCCGCTCCTCCAGCGGCTCCGTCGGGCGCAGACATCTTGTTTCCGTCCCCCTTAGCTCTTTCCGGCCCCTCCTCTCTCGGGGCGGGGTTTTGGCCTTCGCGCCTCTGCTACTCGAGAAGACGCTCGAGCGGGAACTTTTCGCGCCAAAGATGGCGGCTTTTGAAATTTTTCGGCCGGATACCTCCGGCGGTAACAAGGCGCACCTCTACCAAACGGCAGAGCGGTAGGATCCTGTTCGTGACGCCAAGTTGTCGCGGGCGGGGAGGAGGGTGTCAGCACACCGCGCTCACCCCTTCTGCTCGGGTCCGACGGCTGCCGCTGCTCAGTGGTGGCTCGAGCTGTGGGCCGGATCCCGGGGGTTTCTCGAGCGGCGCTCCTCGCCCGTGAGTGAAAGGGGGGAATTTGGGGTGTTGGGATAATGTCCGTGACGCTACCCACGGTTGTGGTGATTTGTAGCACCACCGCTGCTCAATATGGGGCTCCCGGGGATGGTGATGCGGAGCAGCCAGGTGTTGTGTTGCCCCTCCGTGGGTAGGGGTTGGTGTTCCCGGGGCCCGGTGATGGGGCGCGGGGTGCAGGGCCTGATGGGCGCAGGGACGCGGGGGCAGCGCTGTGCCTTGCGGCACTGTGGTACTCACTCAGCCTGAGACAGTGACACAGTTCTTGGTAAACAAACGGCTGGTTGGTCGGTCCCACGGACGGCTGCACTTGCTCACCCAGTCGGTAGTGGTGATGTCCCTTTTCCTTGCACCTAATGTTGTCTGTTGGTCGCGATGGGTTCCAACCGGTAACCCGCTCCCCGGCTTCAAGCTGGGCCGGAGGAGCTCTACTCTTTGCCCGCAGGCGCTGGCCCTCAGAAACTGGTGCCCTGGCGGTGGCGGTGTCTCTGTTGTACAGGTTGGGCTGTTGCCTTCAATCGGGACTTGGTTGTTGGGGGATCTACGTCCCCTTCACTGACGGATTTGGCAAGTTTGGCGACTCCTAGCCTTGCCGGGGTCCGAGAGGCCCCTGCCCTGGTGCTGACTGTCTTTTGGTACGCTGCTCCAGACCGCCGGGTCACTACCCGTCCGCGGCCCTTCCAGGAACTTCCAAACGGTCATTCCTTCAGACAATCACCACTGTTGCTGACCTTGCTGACTCCGTCCTGCACACAGCTGGACTCACTTTAAGCTTTCCTTCTGTAACTGTTCTCACTTTCCTTCAGCTCCTCTTACTCCTCCTTTACCACTTCCACTTCGCTTCACTACTTTCACTTCCTTAGCTCATCTTAGCTGTTTACTCCTCTCCCTCCCTAGCTTGACTGCTGGTTTTTCCCCCCTCCAGAGCTGTGTCCTTCTCGGTGGGTGGAGCCAACCGCCTGGCCCACCCCCTGGTGTGAACCCCAGCCTCTGGAGGAAGGCAACAAGGATTTTGTTTAGCTTTGGTGTTCCTAACTGGGATGTAGGGTGTGATGGTGCATGACCTGTGACCCCTGGCTTGCCCAGGGCGTCACAGTAATGCAGTGCCATATTTTCCCTGGTAAATTTTTGGCTTTTTTCAGTGTGCAACTGTTTGCATTTATAGTTACTATGTTTTTTCAGTTAGCACCTGTTCACATTTGTTGGATGTGCGGGTCAGTTTTTTGATATTTCTGTCTGGGGACCGTCCCCGAATGCAGCCAGATCCCTCCACCCGATCTTCCTGTGGAACAGGCCACGAGCCAATATGCCCTTCCGTGGCCCTGGAATCCTTTCTCTCTGTCTTTAGGTGTCACCTGGGCCTAACTAGACCCCAGGATCTCCACCAGGAACTTCTGCCACTTTCTCCTGAGGTAACTACCTCCCTCTCCTTCTCCCTCTGTCTGCCTGTCTGAGGTAAACTGGAACTGACTGGTTCCTATAGCTGCTCTCCCTTTCTGTCTCCTCCCACACACCCACTGACTAGGCCCCACCCACACTATTGGGAACAGAAATGGGACTTATGGCCCCATGAATACATCTATGGGGGTTGCTGCCACTATCCCTGATCCAGTGTATGCCTACCGATTGGTGTGTGTAAATTTAGTCTGTGGACCGGCATATGACCTCATTCTTACCCAGGATGGGACATCACACCTCTGGCTGAGGTGCAACATCTCTGTGGCGACGGAAGCCTCAGGGGCGCCACACTTGGACTTGTAGTTCCACTGCAGGCTTCTTGGTGCCGTCATTGTACCAGGGGTTGCACATTCATATAGTGACAGCAGAGGTGACGGAGGGACTTTCTGTAACCGCAGCTCCACCTCCTGTTATTAGAGGACAGAGCGAGAGCAGCAGTGAGAGGAGAAGATCAGCCCCTCAGCCTGATGTCTCCCGGGGTCCTGCACACAGGTAAGACATGGAGCAGGTGCAGCAGGGGGTAATATCGGGGTGCACAGTCCTGGTATACAGCAGATATATGGGGCACCTCTCTTTGCAGGGTAATATCTGGGTGCACTGTCCTGGTATGTGGCAGGTATAGGGGGCACCACTCTGTGCAGGGGGTAATATCGGGGTGCACTGTCCTGGTCTATGGCAGATATAGGGGGCATCGCTCTGTGCAGGGGGTAATATCGGGGTGCACAGTCCTGGTATACGGCAGATATAGGGGTCACCGCTCTGTGCAGGGGGTAATATCGGGGTGCACAGTCCTGGTATACAGCAGATATAGGGGGCACCGCTCTGTGCAGGGGCCACGTTCAGAGACATTTCTCGTTTATTGTGAGATGTAATTTTAATTGAAGAAAAAAAACCCTGAAAAGTAAGAAAACCTTCGATATCCAAGGAAATCGCAATAAAGCAGCAATGTTGTTATTGTTTTATGGTTTTGTTTTTATGATTTTCACTTTGCAGCAGAAACGAGCTGGAATCTTTGTTCTATGTTAGTGTGAATATGATAGAAATGAGCGCACTCCCATCAGATGATCTCCACGTCCGTCACATCCATAGATCGGTCACTTCTTCTTCTCGCCCCGTTCCTACAACTATTAGTGAGATCTGTCCGATGGATCTGTTTCTTTATCGCTGACTTTCTCACGTCTCATATTGTGCTGCTTGTAGATGAGGGACGCGGGGCCGGCGGAGCTCACGAATATGAGAAGAGACAGGATATGGAGGCTGTGGACGGCGGCACATCCTGACCACTGCGGCGCAGCGCTCGGGGGCCAGGGACTGATATAATGAGGCGTCTTCTATAAGATCCCAATAAGGGAGGAAATGGAGAAGACGCTCAGGATCCTCGTGTGATAGAAGGGGCTGGACACCAGGATTACATGCCGATAGTTGGGTCTAGTTTGGGTCTAGGGTCTCGTCTAGTGGTAGAGGGATGTGAAGGACGATGAGCGAGAAAGCTGCGGGGCTTGTGGTTTTGTGGACTCACACGAAGGAGGAAGAGAAGATTTTCTATATTTCCTGTTAGTTCTAATTATGAATAAGATGTAGTGACAATGTCAGTCCTGAGCGTGACTATAGGTCCCCGAGGAGCTGAGCACCACCGCCCAGTGCCCTAATAATACCGTATACAGTGTAAATGTGTAGGGTGTCAGGGGGCGGTAGTCTTGGGAGAGCTTTCACAGCCGTATTGAAGCGATGACCGAGGTAGCACCGCGGTGCAGAGTGAGCTACGGTACCACACGAGTTTACAGACAAAACCGGGGATTTTATTGTAGTGGGATGACAAGGGCGGCTGGGCGACAGGGAAAGGAGTATTTTGGAACAGGAGATAATGCACAATTTGAGCTATTTAGCTGGAGCGAGCTACAAGTGTCGCCTGAACTAATGAATAACAGTACAAACATCTGCAGATAATATATCCTTATACTCTACTACTCTGTGTTCTCACATAACTGGCCTCCATTAATGGGATTGAGCGGACACCGCACTCTAACTATGGAGGCCTATACTAAGCCTTAACCAGTGGCACAAGTACAAACTCACGGCACCATCCGGGGAATCGGTCCTCTCTTGGAGTATGAATCTGTTGGTGCGCACTTCTCTGGAGATGAATGGAAACAGCTTTTCTTCTCTTGGGTCACGGGGCAGCTGGGCTCATCCGGGCGACGTCTCCTCCTGGGTCGGATACTGACTGAGCAATACACTGGGTTTTCCCCTCAGGCAACGTCCTGCTTTTCTCTCCGCACCTGTGGCACAACCACTCCTGAATCTCCCTCAGACGTTTCTCTCCTCAGACACTTTCCCGCACTTTTCTGTCCGGGTTAAACCATCCTCAGTCTCAAGGAGGGGAGGCGTCAGCCAATCCAACTTACACCTGGAACAGGGGCCATTTTTGCCTTAGATACCAAAAGTATCTATTTCTGTGCTTCCAGCACCTGCATATCACTCTTCCTGCACCAACAAACCTTCCATCTATTCCTATACATACAGTATATCCAGAATACATGTATGACACGCAGAGCTCACACTTTAAAGTAGTCCCAAAACACACATTATGCAATTCACTTCAACACAACACTTATTAGGAGTGGGGTTTCCTGACCACCTCCTACAGTATCTCGCCCTGGCACGCTACAGAACATACCGGTTCACCACGGCCTTCAGTGTTCACCGTCTCATGCAGCCCAAATTCTAAGGGCGCTTTCACACTTGCGTTGTGCGGCATCCGTCACAGTGCGTTATGTGATGCATGTGACAGATGCATTGTAAATAGTGTGATAATAAAGGCAATGGATTCCTGTGAAATAACACGTTGCGTTAAAAGTATTCTTTAGCCGAGAGACCCCCCATCTTCACCGCACACATCGGCACTACCACCCGCATCATCGCCGCACACACTGACACTACCGCCCCCTTCATCACCGCACACACCGGCACTACTGCATCCATCCCCACCGCACACACCGGCACTACCTCACCCATTATCACCGCACACACCCAGGCACTACCGCCCCCATCATCACCGCACACACTGGCACTATCTCAGTGATGTCCCCGCTGACAACGCGATTCACTTCAGTTGCTGCGTGGAGCTAACAGGAGCGGCGGTGTTCCATGGCTGCTCCTGTCAGTTTCATGTAGCAGAGCTGAAAGCGTCGTGGGACCTCGTGAGGATTACTCCGGACCTGGAGTGGTATTTGGGGATTTTAATAAAGTTGTGAAAGAGGGTGTTTTTCTCTCTTTTATTCCAAATAAAGTATTTTTCGGGTGTATGTGTTTATTTACTTTCACTCACAGGTTAATCATTGGGGGTGTCGCATAGATGCCTGCCATGATTAACCTAGGACTTTGTGGCAGCTATGGGCTGCTGCCATTAACTCCTTATTACCCTGATTGCCACCGCAATGTAGCGTGGGTCTAACAGTGTTACCAACCAGTAATGATTGTCGGCCAAGATGTTCTTAACGCAAGGGTCACGAGACAGGCAGCTTACCATAAAGTCAGCCATGTGCGCCAGACTCTTAACAGCCAGTACTTCAGTATCCTGACCAACACGATGACTGAACATGCTGTCCTCCTCCTCCTCCTCATCTACCCTGTCCTCTGGCCAGCCACGCTGAACCGAGGATATGACTGGTGTGCATGTCATATCCTCAATTTGGCCGGAGAGTTGCTCCATATCTTCATCCTCCTTGTTCTGTCTTCTATTCAATAAATAGGATAAGGGTAATATCGTTTGTTGCCCACAAGAGGTCACTGTTGGCTTTCTTATGTTTTCCTCATACATCTCCATAGTATTTCTGTGGGTTGGAGCCTGTTGCTTTAAGGAAGAGATACTTCCTTGGACTGCCCCTTTTCACTTCCCTTCCTGAGTTGGAGAGGCAGATGTCTTGGTGCCTCCATAGGATTCAGAGGTGCTATAGCCGGCTCCAGTTGTATCTTTTGTTATAGTTTTTACCAATCAATCATCCATTTCTTATGATCATCCACCTATCCATCATCATTTAATAAATAAAGACTTAAAGGCAACACAGTCTGTTTATTGAAACAGTGGATGAAGGTTAGCTGTATGCCGGAGTCCACACAGCTCACACGTGGATGAAGGCAGAACAGTAAAAACGGGCTGCTGGTTGCAGGCAGCGATTGTACGAAGTGTACGGGACAGCTAACACCCACGCTACACGGCACACGGGTATTACAGCAGCCGCCGTACAGCTACATAGAACAAGAGCGCAGTCCAGCTCCAGTAAAGATAGCCGGTCGCAGGCTGTAGTACGGGACCGCTAACATCCACGCTGTACCGCATATGGATGTCGCAGCAGCCACCATACAGCCGCAGTGACTAGACCGCAGTACGCCAGAAACCACCATTCCACTCTCCACCACGCGGAAGGCCGTCCGCAAATAGACTCTGTTTCCCGCTAAAATAGTCTGCAGCCAAGTGCACAATGTCTGTCAGCCGAGCGTCTTCCCTGAAGACAAGGTCACGGGCAAGCTCTACTAAGTCCTCAATTAGGGAGCTTGCTGCCGTCGCCCGCACTGAGGCCGAAGCAGCTAAAGTGAGGTCCTCCTTCGCTGAACGGGAAATGCAACTCAAACTAAAACAGACAGAGAGTGCACGTCTGGAATCAGAACAAGAAGCAGAGAGTGCACGTCTGCAATCAGAACAAGAAGCAGAGAATGCACGTCTGCAATCAGAACAAGAAGCAGAGAGTGCACGTCTGCAATCAGAACAAGAAGCAGAGAGTGCACGTCTGCAATCAGAACAAGAAGCAGAGAGTGCACGTCTGCAATCAGAACAAGAAGCAGAGAGTGCACGTCTGCAATCAGAACAAGAAGCAGAGAGTGCACGTCTGCAATCAGAACAAGAAGCAGAGAGTGCACGTCTGCAATCAGAACAAGAAGCAGAGAATGCACGTCTGCAATCAGAACAAGAAGCAGAGAGTGCACGTCTGCAATCAGAACAAGAAGCAGAGAGTGCACGTCTGCAATCAGAACAAGAAGCAGAGAGTGCACGTCTGCAATCAGAACAAGAAGCAGAGAATGCACGTCTGCAATCAGAACAAGAAGCAGAGAGTGGACGTCTGCAACTGACTTTAGAAAGACTTGCCGTAGAAAAGGAGACAGCGGCCGCAATAGCCAAGGCAGAGTTCCTGGAAGCGGCAGAGCAACCCGAAGGAAGACGTAGCAATGTTCTTGGGCCGGACCTAAACCAGCAGGATCCAGCACAGCGCGTCGCAGAATACGTCTACCAATCTCCAGGATAGATGACAGCTCAGATGTGCTTCACCGAGCAGACTACGCAGATGGCCAGCCATCCAACCTCGAATTACACCGCTTCAAGCAAGAGAGTGTACAGCACGAGGAGGTTCACCAAAACTACTATTCCACAGAGCGGAAGGTACAACCACCATTTTACCACAAAGAGACGCCTTCCTCTCCGGGGAGGTACTATGCTGACTTTCCGAAGGCGGAAACACCCTACAGGTATGGGGATACACCACACAATAGACACGACCATACACCGGCTCGCACCAGCACTGACCAAGCCACCATGGACTTTGCAAAGTTCTTTGCTTGTCGAGATCTGGTCACAAAAGGACTTGTAAAGTTCAATGATCGTGCCGAGAATTATAGGTCGTGGCAAGCCTCGTTCCAGAACACCATAAGAGGTTTGGACCTTTCTTGTAGTGAGGAGTTAGACCTCCTGGTAAAATGGCTTGGTAGTGAATCGGTAGAACACGCCAAAAGACTAAGAGACATTAACATTAAAAACCCACCCAAAGGTCTACACTTGGTGTGGAAGAGACTTGATGAATGCTATGGGTCCATAGAAGTTATTGAAAATGCTTTGTTTAAAAGAATTGATGACTTCCCTAAGATAGGACCCAAAGGCTTTCAAAGGCTAAGAGAGCTAAGTGATCTGTTAGTAGAGTTACAGGTTGCCCAAGAGGAAGGAGATTTGCCCGGATTGGCATTCTTGGATACCGCTAGGGGTGTCAATCCGATAGTGCAAAAACTTCCTTACAATCTACAAGAAAAGTGGGTCTCACACGGTTCACGGTATAAGCAAACACATAACGCCTCATTCCCTCCTTTTGCCGTATTTGTAGATTTTGTAGCTCAGCAAGCTAAAATCGGAAATGACCCTAGTTTTGATTTTACTCTGTCATGTACCACCGCCCCCGGTGTCAAACCCAGTAGGACACCCGTGGCGGTCCACAAAACTAACATTGTCTCCTCAGGTCCTGCTCACAAAGAGAGTAAGCATCCTCCAGAAGAGAACAAACCCCAGGATATCAGTAAACAGTGTCCTCTACACCGGAAACCACATCCTCTACTAAAATGCAGAGCCTTCAGGGAGAAGTCTCTAGAGGGTCGCAAAGGCTTCCTCAAGGAACACAACATCTGCTTCAAATGCTGTGCTGCAACATCGCACATGGCCAGGAACTGCGAAGCTAGTGTGAAGTGTGCAGAATGTGACAGCACGGATCACAATACAGCCTTACACCCTGGACCACCTACATGAGTGTTGCCGCAAGCAGAAGAACACGATGGAAAACAGAAGAACACTGATGAAGACACCACGGTGGTTACCTCTCAATGTACGGAGATCTGTAAAGGACTCACAGGAGGAAGGTCCTGTTCGAAAATCTGCCTTGTCAGAGTCTACCCAGCAGGCCGTAGGGACAAAGCAATTAAGGTCTATGCGATCTTGGACGACCAGAGCAACAGATCTCTTGCCAAGTCCAGCTTCTTCAGCAGTTTCAACATTGCGGGCCCCGGTTCTCCCTACTCCTTGAAGACATGTTCAGGCACCGTTGAGACGGCGGGGAGGAAGGCAACTGGATACAAGGTGGAATCCATAGATGGCCAGACCTGCCTATCATTACCCACCATACTGGAGTGCAACCAGATTCCTGACAACAGGTCCGAGATACCTTCATCAGAGGTAGCAGCTCATCACCCCCATCTGAAGCGTATAGCTCACCTGATTCCAGAACTGGACTCAGAAGCTCCAATAGCCTTACTCCTTGGAAGAGACATGCTACGTGTGCATAAGGCTAGAGAGTCCATTAACGGCTCCCAGAACGCTCCATATGCGCAGAGACTTGACCTAGGATGGGTCGTAATAGGAGATGTCTGTCTAGGAGGAGCACACAAGCCAGCCTCAGTCAACAGTATGCTCACCAACACACTAGAAAATGGACGTCCGTCTTTCTTCCGACCATGTCACAACAGTCTGTTGGTAAAGGAATTACCAAGCAGTACTCCTCTGCCATGTCCTTTCGCAGTTCCTTCCAACGAAGACCACGCTTGTGAGGGCGAACAAGACCACATAGGCTATACAGTCTTCCACAGGACCAAAGAGGACAACAAAACAGCAATGTCCATAGAAGACAGGATGTTCTTGGATATCATGGACCAAGAAATAACCAAAGACAAGTCGAACAGCTGGGTGGCACCCTTACCATTCCGACCATGAAGACAACGCCTACCCAACAACAGGGAACAGGTCTACAGTCGATTTGTCTCCCTCAGACACAAGCTCAAGAAGTCTCCCGAGATGAGAGAACATTTCTTTACCTTCATGGAGAAGATATTCCGAAATAACCATGCAGAGATCGCACCTACACTACGGGACTCTGAGGAACGCTGGTACTTACCCATCTTCGGAGTGTACCATCCTAAAAAGCCAGGCCAAATAAGAGTGGTGTTCGACTCAAGTGCCAAGTGCGAAGACGTCTCGTTGAATGATGTCCTACTATCTGGCCCAGACCTCAACAACAGTCTCCTAGAAGTTCTACTCTGTTTCCGCAGAGATACGGTGGCATTTATGGCTGACATCCAACAGATGTTTCACTGCTTTCTCGTCAAAAAGGAACACAGAAACTACCTGAGGTTCTTCTGGTACCGTGACAACGACCCAGATAAAGACATCATAGAGTACCGGATGAGGGTACACATCTTCGGGAATAGTCCTTCCCCCGCAGTGGCTATCTACGGTCTCAGGAATTCCGCCAAAGAAGGTGAAGAGAAGTACGGGTCGGATGTCAGATCCTTTGTGGAAAAGGATTTCTACGTAGACGACTGCTTAAAATCCACACCCACAAACGAGGCAGCAATCAGTCTTCTAAAAGAGCTCAAGAAATGCTCGCTCAGTCCAACTTAAGGTTGCATAAGATTGCATCCAATAGCCGAGAACTGATGGAAGCCTTTCCCTCTCAAGACTATTCCAGTGATCTGAAGGGCATAGACCTGAGCATCGACTCTCTTCCCATGCAACGGAGCCTAGGACTACTTTGGGACTTGAAGACAGATGCCTTCACCTTTCAGATCAACAAAGAAGAAAAGTCCTTCACACGTAGAGGTGTCCTTTCCTTTGAATAGTTTGTACGATCCTCTGGGATTCGTAGCTCCAGTTACCGTCCAAGGTAAAATGATGCTAAGAGACTTCACCCAAGAGACATCTGATTGGGATGATACACTTCCAGCAGAAAAAGCAGACCTGTGGGCAGAGTGGAGGAAGTCTCTCGAGGCCTAGACCGATCTTCATGTGAACCGACCATACGCTCCTGTGCCATACACAGAAGTCAAATCTCAAAGACTTTGTATCTTCTGCGATGCATCAGTCAAAGCAATCGCAGCAGTAGTATACCTTAAAACCACCGATGTGAATGAACAGATCCATATTGGGTTCGTCATGAGTCGGACGAAACTGGCGCCACTCCGTGAACACACGATACCTAGACTGGAACTCTGTGCTGCCATCCTTGCAGTAGAGCTGGCTGAACTTATCTCAGGTGGAATGAATCAGGAGATCAAAGATGCAGAGTTATACACTGACAGCAAGGTGGTACTAGGATACATCTGCAACGAAACACGACGCTTCTATGTCTACGTCAGCAACCGGGTATTGAGAATAAGAAGATCAACTTGCCCTGATCAGTGGCATTACGTATCTACTCATCACAATCCCGCCGACCATGCGACTAGATCCGTTGCACCAAGTCACCTTAAGGACACTATATGGTTCACAGGCCCTGCCTTCCTGTACCGAACAACATCCTACATCAGCAGGCCCGATACATTCGAACTGGTGGATCCAGATGTCGATGAAGACCTTCGTCCTCAAGTGTCAGCTCTTCATACAGTGGTTTCAGGATGTCACCTCGGATCTCATCGGTTCAGTAGATTCTCAACCTGGAACTCACTTGTTAGAGCCATCGCTTTTTTACTACACGTTACTCAATTTTACAAGTCCGAACTACCAACAAATCAGAGATGCAGTAAAGGTTGGCATCACTGCAAGCATGCGTTTACTGCTCCCAACCTAGAGAAAGCCAAGATTACAATACTCCATGTTGTACAAAATGAAGCCTACAACAAGGAAATAGACAATCTCGACAAAGGACTACCCATTCCTAGAGACAGTGCGTTGAGGAAACTCGACCCGTTCATTGACAAAGATGGGCTGCTGAGAATAGGTGGCCGCATTCAAGAAGCTAAGGTAGAAGTCTCAGAGAAACACCCGGTAATAATTCCCGGACGTCATCACGTCACAACCTTGCTCATTCAACATCATCACATCTTGGTGAGACTTCAAGGTCGTTTTTTACCGAAGGGAGTCTACGAGCGGCTGGACTATGGATAGTCGGAGCGAAGAGAAGCGTGAGCAAACTCATCTTCAACTGCGTTACGTGTCGCAAACTTCGTGGCATGTTTCAAAACCAGAAGATGGCCAATCTTCCACCTGACAGGCTCAGTACTGAACCCCCCTTCACCAACGTTGGACTGGATGTGTTCGGCCCTGGTCCGTAGCTACAAGACGCACTAGGAAGGTCCATGCCGAAGCAAAGTGTTGGGCAGTTCTATTCACCTGTTTGTCTGTCAGAGCTGTTCATATCGAAGTAATAGAATCTATGGACACTTCAAGTTTCATAAATGCACTTCGACGCTTCATCGCTATCAGAGGCCCTGTGAAGCACATTCGTTCTGATAGAGGCACGAACTTTATTGGAGCAGCAAGAGAACTCCAAATCCCTTCCAATCTAGACATTACAAATGTAGAGAGGTACCTAGGTGCGCAAGGATGCACCTGGACCTTCAACCCGCCACACGCTTCGCACATGGGAGGCACCTGGGAAAGAATGATAGGAATTGCACGCAAGATTCTAGATTCTATCCTCTTGCAAGCAAACACCAGACTTACCCACAAAAGCTTGACTACGTTCTTGGCCGAAGTTACAGCTATCATGAATGCTAGGCCATTGACAGCTCTTTCTGGAGATTCTGGAGACTCAACAGTTCTTACTCCTGCCATGTTACTTACACAGAAAACCTGTGTCCCAGGAGCTCCACCTGGAGAATTCACCGAGAAAGACCTCTACAGAAGACAATGGAGGCAAGTACAAAACGTGTCCAATGCCTTTTGGGACAGATGGAGGAAACAATATCTCTCCACTCTGCAAACCAGAACAAAATGGCAGAAAGACCATCCAAACATCAGACTTGGCGATGTGGTACTTGTAAAGGACAGTCAATCACACCGAAATGAGTGGCCACTCGGCCTAGTCACCAAACCCTTTCCCAGCAAGGATGGGAGAGTACGCAAGGTAGAGGTCAGAGTGAGCAAGCTCGGAGAGAACAGACTGTTCACCAGACCAGTCACTGAACTTGTGTTGTTGTTATCCCCTCAGGAGTCCAATAGTGGCATTGGTTAACGCCAAGCGGGGAGTGTTCTGTCTTCTATTCAATAAATAGGATAAGGGTAATATCGTTTGTTGCCCACAAGAGGTCACTGTTGGCTTTCTTATGTTTTCCTCATACATCTCCATAGTATTTCTGTGGGTTGGAGCCTGTTGCTTTAAGGAAGAGATACTTCCTTGGACTGCCCCTTTCACTTCCCTTCCTGAGTTGGAGAGGCAGATGTCTTGGTGCCTCCATAGGATTCAGAGGTGCTATAGCCGGCTCCAGTTCCTTTTCTTCAATCGTTCCTCCTGACAAGTGGATCCCGGTAGGAATCATTGTACTAAACTACATATTTATGTTAGCATATGTGTACAGTTGTTATGTAGGCACTGTGAAGTAACAGTGGCTCTACTCAGATTACATAGGCCGTGATACATGCAGAGCAGGTGTAGGGCAGCATCAGCAGTGTAAATGTTGTATTCAGTCATATGCATTGCTCTCTATGTTATGCAGATTCTGTAAATACCAGTACTACTATGTATGTCATTCTGTTATTTGTGATATGCCTGTACTGATTTGGATTTGTATCTTTTGTTATAGTTTTTACCAATCAATCATCCATTTCTTATGATCATCCACCTATCCATCATCATTTAATAAATAAAGACTTAAAGGCAACACAGTCTGTTTATTGAAACAGTGGATGAAGGTTAGCTGTATGCCGGAGTCCACACAGCTCACACGTGGACGAAGGCAGAACACTCCTCCTCGTCATAGTCCTCCACTGCACGTTGTGATGAGACGAGGCTGGGCTGTGTGTTATCACCCACACCCACTACTGTTTCTTGCTCCAACTCATCGCGCTCCGCCTGCAATGCATCATGTTTGTTTTTGAGCAGAGACCGTTTTAGAAGGCAGAGAAGCGGTATGGTGACGCTAATAATGGCGTCATCACCACTCACCATCTTGGTGGAGTCCTCAAAGTTTTGGAGGATGGTACATAGGTCGGACATCCATCTCCACACCTCAGGTGTTATGTGTGGAGTTTGACCCATTTCCCGACGGCTTAGGTGATGCAGGTACTCAACAACTGCCCTCTTCTGCTCACATATCCTGACCAACATGTGCAGAGTTGAATTCCAACGCGTGGGGACATCACACACCAGTCTGTGAGCCGGAAGATGCAAACGGCGCTGAAAGCCGGCAAGGCCGGCTGAAGCAGTAGGTGACTTTCGAAAATGTGCAGACAGGCGGCGAACTTTTACCAGCAGATCAGACAGCTCTGGGTATGACTTTAGAAACCGCTGAACCACGAGGTTGAGCACATGGGCCACGCATGGAACATGTGTCAGCTCTCCTCGCCTCAAAGCCGCCACCAGGTTCCGGCCATTGTCACACA
Organism: Anomaloglossus baeobatrachus; assembly: GCF_048569485.1. Classification (NCBI taxonomy): domain Eukaryota; kingdom Metazoa; phylum Chordata; class Amphibia; order Anura; family Aromobatidae; genus Anomaloglossus; species Anomaloglossus baeobatrachus. The sequence continues at coordinate 9,840,294 of NC_134354.1, read as the reverse complement.
CGACCTTTCCTGGCTTTAGGTTCAGAGGTGTGAGCCAGTGATCTGCCTGCTGTTTCAGAGCTGTCCACACCTCTTCTGCATTGTGGGGTTTGTCACCTATGCAGATTAGCTTCAGCACAGCCTGTTGCCGCTTCGCCGAGGCAGTGCTGCAGTGCTTCCAGCTTGGGACTGGTGTGGAGGGTACAGTGGATGAGGATGCGCAGGAGGAGGAGGAGGCTGAGGAGCATGACATTCCGGAGCTGTAGAGTGTGGGTGAAACCCTGACTGAGGTAGGGCCTGCAAACCTTGGTGTGGGAAGGACGTGTTCCGTCCCTCACTCAGACCCAGCTTCCACAATATTAACCCAGTGTGCCGTCAAGATGATGCGGCCTTGCCCACAAGCACTTGTCCACGTGTCTGTGGTTAGGTGGACTTTGGCTGAAACAGCGTTGTTCAGGGCACGTGTGATGTTTTGTGACACGTGGTTATGCAATGCAGGGACGGCACACCGGGAGAAATAGTGGCGGCTGGGGACCGAGTAACGTGGGACAGCTGCCGCCATCAGGTCGCGGAATGCTTCTGTCTCCACCAGCCTAAAAGGCAACATATCCAGCGCAAGCAGTCGCGAAATGTTAGCATTTAGAACTGTGGCATGTGGGGCGTTGGCAGTGTATTTGCGCCTGCGTTCAAAGGTTTGCTGAATGGATAACTGAACGCTGCGCTGGGACAAGGACGTGCTTGATGATGGTGTTATTTCTGCGTAGGCAACTGCAGATGCAGGACCGGAGGAGGCTTGTTCGCAGGCAGCATGGACAGGGGATTGGCTCGCATGCACAACAAGCAAAGACGTAGCAGTGACATCAGCAAGCAATGCTCCTCGACTCTGTTGTACCTCCCACAAAGTCGGGTGCTTGGCTGACATGTGCCTGATCATGCTGGTGGTGGTCAGGCTGCTAGTTTTGGTACCCCTGCTGATGCTGGCACGGCAGGTGTTGCAAATGGCCTTTTTAAAATCATCTGGAGCCAACTTAAAAAACTGCCAGACTCGGGAAGACCTAATATTTGTACAGGCACCTTGTGTCGTCGTGTTGTTCCGGGGAACGGTTGCCTGACTTCTGCCTGGAGCCACCACCCTGCTTCTTACTGCCTGTTGGGATGCTATGCCTCCCTCTCCCTGTGCACTGCTGTCCTCGCTCTGCATATCCTCCTGCCAGGTTGGGTCAGTTACTGGATCATCCACCACGTCGTCTTCCTCTTCCGCACCCTGCTCCTCCTCCTGACTTCCTGACAATTGTGTCTCATCATCGTCCACCCCTTGTTGAGACACGTTGCCAACTTCGTGAGAACGTGGCTGCTCAAATATTTGGGCATCTGTACATACGATCTCCTCATGACCCACTTCAACATGAGCTGGCGAGAGGCCAGAATGTGCGAATGGAAACGTGAACAGCTCTTCCGAGTGTCCAAGTGTGGGATCAGTAATGTCCGTGGACGTGTACTCGGCCTGGTGGTAGGAAGGAGGATCAGGTTCTGAATTGTGCGGTGCAGTATCACGGCTACTGACACTTGACCGTGTGGAAGACAGAGTGTTTGTGGTGGTGCCAATCTGACTGGAAGCATTATCCGCTATCCAACTAACAACCTGTTGACACTGGTCTTGGTTCAAGAGCGGTGTACTGCTGCGGTCCCCAAGAATTTGGGACAGGACGTGCGAGCGAGTAGATGTGGCCCTTTGTTGTGGTGAAATTAGAGCTTGCCCACGACCTCGGCCTCTGCCTGCACCACCATCACGTCCACTTCCTTGTTCCTTGCCAACGCCCTTGCGCATATTGCAATGCTGTGCTGATGTGTATTCACTAGACTTGTGCGTTATATCCAAGTTTGTGCAAAACGCACACAAGTGCACCTGTACGCTGCCACCGACAGGCACACACGTGCGGTTTTTAAATGCAAGCACGGACGCACTAAGAACCTAACAGATTTTTAGGAGCGACAATTACTGAGAAGTCTGACACTATCAGGACTGGTTTAGACTGTGTACACCAGCCCCAGATATGATGAAGGCTGGTATACGGTCACCACTAGGAATGGCTATATACCCTGCCTGCCTGCCTGCCTGTATACAGCTACAATAGTCCTGAGAAGGACTCTTCTGGTCACTAGCCTGTATTCCGACCTGGCTATACCCTGCCTGTATACAGCAACAATAGTCCTGAGAAGGACTCTGCTACTGTACTCCGACCTGGCTATACCCTGCCTGCCCGTATACAACTATAATAGTCCTGAGAAGGACTCTGCTCCTGTACTCCGACCTGGCTATACCCTGCCTGCCTGTATACAGCAACAATAGTCCTGAGAAGGACTCTGCTCCTGTACTCCGACCTGGCTATACCCTGCCTGCCTGTATACAACTATAATAGTCCTGAGAAGGACTCTGCTACTGTACTCCGACCTGGCTATACCCTGCCTGCCTGTATACAACTACAATAGTCCTGAGAAGGACTTCTGGTCACACTGTTTGCAGCCCTGCTCCGGAAATAACTATAAAGGGCCGCAAACCTTTCCCTGAAGCAGCGACACTCTCCCTGCACTGACTGTCTGGATGGCTGTGTGCAGAGCACAGCGCGCCCGCCGGTATAAAGGCTCGGTCACGCTGTGCAGGCCGGCCAATCACTGCAATTCCACAATTAACAGGGCTGTGGCATTGCAGTGGTCTGCCAGCCAATCCCTGCATGAGGGCTGGCTCTCAAAAGAGCGCCAACATGCAGGGATGAAGACCACGAGTACAGCACGAGTATCGCGAGATTACTCGGTCCCCGCCGAGTAGCCCGAGTACAGTGATACTCGTACGAGTACCGAGTAGTGACAAGCATACTCGCTCAACACTAACCAGGAGTGATTTTAAACGATTTAGAACGTTCTGCTGGACATGCTGGGCATGCTCAATAGAACTTGACGGGATCCTGCACTGGAATCCATCGCCAAATGCATGGCGTCGGAATCCAGCACCACAGACATTCATTATGCCTCTTAACGGACCCCGACGGAATCCCGCGGAGTGCGTTTTTTTACAGCAACAAAAAACGCTACATTCATACCGACAAAACAACTGATGCGTCGCGGGGCGGTTCCAACGGAAGACCATCTGCTGCAATCTGCCCTTAATAGAAGTCTATGAGGAATAAACGGCTTCCTGCAATGGTTACCGTAATTCCTCAAGGTGGCGGATTGCAATGGATGCCGCACAACGCAAGTGTGAAAGCGCCCTAAGAAAATGACTGATAGCATTTACTAACTTTCTAATGTGAACAGGTGCGTACTGAGCTACACGAAATCAGGGTCTCTTTCATCATCCAAGGCCTTACACATTAATCGTATGTTTTTCTTTTGGCAGTCGCAGAGTCCTACTACTCTGTACTATAGTAGTAGTATACTATATACTACTACTACTTTCACGCTTGCGGTGTTTTGCATCCATCACAATCAGTTGTGTGACTGATGCACATGACGTGTTGCAGATAGTAAAAAATAAGGAATAACGTTTGGAACTCCATTCTAAGTCTGAACTGGGTGCAAAAACCTAAAAAACATCACTATGGGGAGATAAGGTATGCACACCAGTGACTATGGAAGGGGAATACATGGAATAGCAGAAACTGCTGTGTGAATACTGACTTGAAAAATCCAATAGCTATATGCAAGAGTGAATATGTGAAAAATGGAACCTGCATTACTGCCATGAATATATGAATAAAGAGAAATGTAGCTACTGAATTGATCAATGCAATAGAGCCCCAACACTACGCCAAAGTATTTCTCTACGTTGGGGTCCCTAGCTTGTGTGTGTCCTCTCATGCAGTTAAAAAACCTACCGTGTATGGGACGCTGAGACCCAGGCTATTTATGCGTATGATATGGATTGGCAATAGGTGTGGTTGGGGAGGGTTCACAAACGAAAAAATACTAACAAATAGGAATAACGTTTGGAACACCATTCTAAGTCTGAACTGGGTGCAAAAACCTAAAAAAACATCACTATGGGGAGATAAGGTATGCACACCAGTGACTATGGAAGGGCTGCTTCTCACTTGCGAGTTTCTCGCAGTAGAGCAATGTGAGAAAAACTCGTATTGGAATCGGACACATGTTAGTGAATGATTCAGCTCTCATCTGCGAGTCCAAATCGGACTGAGAATGTAACCGCAGCATGCTGCTTTTTTGCGAGTTTCTCCTGCGAGTCTCTCCAATGCAAGTCTATGGGAGCGTGTAAAAAATCGGATGTCACTGGACGGCACTCACCATCCTAGTGACATCCGATTTTCTAAATGTTTCCTAAAACACTGGAAACGAGTGATGTCTCACAATGTCTGTCAATCACTATTCTCTGTCAGTCGGTCTCTCCCTCTCGGTCTCTATTCTCTCTCTGTCGGTCCGTCAGTATCTCTGTCCCTCTCTCACAGTCTGTCGGTCATTTTCCCCTCCTCTCTCATACTCACTGTTCCCCGATCCCCGGCGCTGCACGGCGTTCACACTGCTCCGGCGGCTTTTACTATTTTGAAAAAGCCGGCCGCTCATTAAACAATCTCGTATTCCCTGCTTCCCCCGCCCACAGGCGCCTATGATTGGTTGCAGTGAGACACGCCCCCACGCTGAGTGACAGGTGTCTTACTGCACCCAATCACAGCAGCCGGTGGGCGGGTCTATACTGTGCAGTGAAATAAATAAATAAATAATTTAAAAAAATGGCGTGCGGTCCCCCCCAATTTTAATACCAGCCAGATAAAGCCATACGGCTGAAGGCTGGTATTCTCAGGATGGGGAGCTCCACGTTATGGGGAGCTCCCCAGCCTAACAATATCAGCCAACAGCCGCCCAGAATTGCCGCATACATTATATGCGACAGTTCTGGGACTGTACCCGGCTCTTCCCGATTTGCCCTGGTGCGTTGGCAAATCGGGGTAATAAGGAGTTAATGGCAGCCCATAGCTGCCACTAAATCCTAGATTAATCATGTCAGGCATCTATGAGACACCCTCCATGATTAATCTGTAAATTACAGTAAATAAACACACACACCCGAAAAATCCTTTATTAGAAATAAAAAACACAAACACATTCCCTCATTACCAATTTAATAAGCCCCAAAAAGCCCTCCATATCCGGCGTACTGAGGTTAATCGCGGCCACCGCTGGATCCTCCAACAGTGACAGCTCAGCTGATCGCGCTACTCACCTCAGTTGCTGCTTGGAGATGACCGGAGCGGCGGTGTCTTCTGCAGCTCCTGTCACCTTCATGCTGGAAGCGACGCTGGAGTTCCGTGGAGTACGCCGGATATGGAGGGCTTTTTGGGGCTTATTAAATTGGTAATGAGGGAATGTGTTTGTGTTTTTTTCTTTCTAATAAAGGATTTTTCGGGTGTGTGTGTTTATTTACTGTAATTTACAGATTAATCATGGAGGGTGTCTCATAGACGCCTGACATGATTAATCTAGGATTTAGTGGCAGCTATGGGCTGCCATTAACTCCTTATTACCCCGATTTGCCAACGCACCAGGGCAAATCGGGAAGAGCCGGGTACAGTCCCAGAACTGTCGCATATAATGTATGCGGCAATTCTGGGCGACTGTTGGCTGATATTGTTAGGCTGGGGGGCTCCCCATAACGTGGAGCTCCCCATCCTGAGAATACCAGCCTTCAGCCGTATGGCTTTATCTGGCTGGTATTAAAATTGGGGGGGACCGCACGCCATTTTTTTTAATTATTTAATTATTTATTTCACTGCACAGTATAGACCCGCCCACCGGCTGCTGTGATTGGGTGCAGTGTGACACCTGTCACTCAGCGTGGGGGCGTGTCTCACTGCAACCAATCATAGGCGCCTGTGGGCGGGGAAAGCAGGGAATACGAGATTGTTTAATGAGCGGCCGGCTTTTTCAAAATAGTAAAAGCCGCCGGAGCAGTGTGAACGCCGTGCAGCGCGGCGCCGGGGATCGGTGAGTATGAGAGAGGGCTGCTAACTTCAGTTACTCGGGGGATTAGTGGTCACCGGTGAACCCTTCACTGGTGACCGCTAATCAGGACGCGGCACAGACAGAGCCGCAGCATGACAATGAAGTCGGGTGAAGTTCACCCGAGTTCATTCTGATTGTGCGGCTCTGTCTGTGTCTGCTGTCATCTGCCATTAAGCTCTGCTACATGGCTGTCTGTGTCTGCTGTCAGCGGCCATGTAGCAGAGCTGAATGGCAGATGACATAGTAAAAAATACGCATTACACACGCATTACACACGCTAGTAAAATCATTAATTTATTCAGAAATAGCATCGCACTTGCGTTGCACTCGCACCTAATGTGAACTAAAATCAGCCGAGTTTTTTTCAGCCCAGTCGGACCGATTTTACTCGCATAGATGTGTTTCCAGCCTAAGGGGAATACATGAAATAGCAGAAACTGCTGTGTGAATACTGACATGAAAAATCCAATAGCTATATGCAAGAGTGAAAATTCCATTTTTCACATTTCATGAAATGAAATGTACAGATTCCATTTTTGCAGATTCCAGATTTGCAGATTTGCAGAAATGTGCAGATTCCATTTTTCACATTTTCACTCTTACATATAGCTATTGGATTTTTCAAGTCAGTATTCACACAGCAGTTTCTGCTATTTCATGTATTTCCCTTACATAGTCACTGGTGTGCATACCTTATCTCCCCATAGTGTTGCAGATAGTGGCACAACTGATGTGACTGATGCTGCAAAACAACGATCCGTTTTTTGTTTTTTCTTTTACTGTTTTACCGGCGGCAGGCAATCGTGAACGATCAGCTGATCAACCAGCCGCCGGCCAATCAGCTGATCGCTCTCAAAAGCCGGCCGCCGGGCGATCAGCTGATCGTTCACAAAATGCAGCCGATCAGCTGATCGCTCTCAAAAGCCGGCCACCGGGCGATCAGCTGATCGTTCACAAAATCCAGCTGATCATCTGATCGTTCACAAAATCCAGCTGATCAGCTCATCGCTCTCAAAAGCCGGCCGCCGGGCGATCAGCTGAACGTTCACAAAAGCCAGCCAATCAGCTGATCGTTCAATGAGAGAAACATTGATTTCATTGATTAAACATAAAGAGCTGAGCATGCGCAGTGGAAAAAAAAAGGATGCCGCCACTCAAAAAACGCTACATTGCGCTTTCCTCCCGCCCGACGGTCAGTCACTAAACGACTGATGCGCCGCGGGGCGGATGCAACGCAAGACCATCCGTTGCAATCCGCCCTTAGTAGAAGCCTATGAGGACTAAAAGGATTTCTGCAACAGTTACCGTAATTCCTCAAGGCGGCGGATTTCAACGGATGCAAAACAACGCAAGTGTGAAAGCAGCTTCATATGAGTTTTCCATGCAAGCAGCAAGCTCATTAGCTCTGTCCAGGTGATTTCTCTGATGACCTCTTCTGGCCTGGATAAAAACCCACCCTTACCTGCAGGGGGCGCTGGTTATTCTGTCCAGTCTGGAGCTGTAAGGAGGAGCTTTCTATTGCTTATTGCATTGGTGTGTGGAGGTAGCTTGTTTTGTATCTTTCTCCATTCTGTGTTTTCTTTCCCTAAAAACCTTTTGTGGTTCCCTATTGTTGGTATTAGGTGTGAGTGAGTTTTCTTTGTACCCCTGTCTGTCAGTTTTGTTGGTGGGGTTTTCTACCTCTATCCTTGCCCTTCCCCCTGAGTGGTGGGTTGTGGAGGGAGGTTTTACCATCAGGGACAGGAGATATGGAGACGTTGGGGGCCCTGTCCTCGCTACCTTTAAGTGTACCCCTGGGTTGAGGGAAAGCCTAGGGTACCCTTAGTCTGAGGATCAGCGTAGGGTCTCCCTTTCAGTCACCCCCTCGCCCTGACCATTCCAGTCACTCCGGTGACATATTCACTTCCATGGTTCTGTTTCACATTACCATACACGTCAATGGATCCATTTCACAATATCCTACTCTGCAATGGTTCCATTTCACAGTACAATATACATTATGGCTGTTCCGTTTCCCTCGCTGGGTTCGCACCACCTTCAGAGTCTCTACTCACACACCCGCAGCTCCACGTCTTGTACTCCTCCACTAGGAGTCGGTTCAGGTACCTCACCAGCACTATTTATGCCTCAGTTCCTGACACTACAGGAATATCTGCGCTAGAGAACTGGGCCGACACTGTACTGCGCAGAACGTAGAGCCTTCACTAGCGCTACCAACCTTCACTCTCTCCGCCTTGGGCTCCCTGACTCTCCCGGCGATTCCTTGTCCCTGACCACTTTACGGAAGGGGACTTTCAGGTATCTCCTTACTATGCACCCTGAGTCTTGGGCTCCAGATGTGCAGAAGTCCTCACACCTGTGAACTTGGGATTCTGTCACATGTGGCCACACTCGGCTCTCTCCGGCCCTAGCTCTAACTAACTCTATGGAGTCTCTCTTCACCACACAGGAACTAACCTCGCCCCTGTGGGCTGCTCCACCTATTAATCCGCTGCCTGGTTTCCAACATTTCCACAAACACTAATAGTGTGAACATCTTCCACACATCAATATACACAGTTAGGGTCCGCGCCCACAATCCGCAGACGCTGCGTTCTGCACACAGAGCGTCTTCTCCTGGGACCGCGAGACTTCTCCGCAGGACACCGCAGCGTTCGTGCCCATGATCAGGATCTGGCCGCTGCAGACATTCGCTGTGTTCTCCTCGCTGAGAACACTCGCGTCTCCGCAGCAGAAATTGACAGGACGAGAAGCCGCACCACATATCAGTTTAAAATGTGGAGAAAAGAAGCTCAGCGCGCCAAAAATTTCTATAAATCCATCCATTGTGCTTGTACGGCACAACCCAGTGGTTTAGAAAGCCATGGACCCCATAGGGGGGAGGGGCGACATGACCAGAGGGAAGGGAGGGAGTGAGGGGTTAATAAAGTTATAATGAAGGGATTATGGGAAAATATAGGGGATTGGTGGAGAAAGGATCCCTGTAGGGGAGGGGGGGGGAGTATAAAAGTGATGAGGGAGGGTCTTACCTCCCCTTTTGGACTCTGGACGGCGACAGATTGGAGACCCAGGACCACAGGAACCAGCATGGCGGACCTCCAGGAGCTGAATAGGATGATAAGAGCGGCGATGGCGGTGCACGGGGCCCAGGCAGTGCAGTCCCACGTCAGGGCTGCCTGGGTTTCCCCGTCGGCACCTGCCCCTCGCTCCACCTCTAGCCGCGGGCGGCGTTCGAGGCCCCCGCTCAGGTACTCTCCGGGCGCAGGGGGTGTGAGGAGGCCCAGCGAGAGCCCCCCTCGGGACCCTCCGCGGGGGGGCGGGCGGCAGCAGCTCCCAGCGTCTGCCCTGGCCGCCGGGAGGAATCTCCGGCGAGGCTGCGGCGGCCGAGAAAGGGGCGTGGCCAGCCCGGGGCCTTCTTCCGATGTCAGGCCTCGGGCTGGAGTGCAGAGCCCAGCGGCGTCTCCCGGCCGGGAGCGAGCCCGGCGATGGAATGAGGCCAGCGGTGGCCTGGATGGAGGCGGGCCCGGCCTGGGGCCTACTTCCGGTCCCAGGCCTCGGGCTAGATTTAACAGGCCGGCGGCAGCCCGGGAACCGGGCCGTGCCCAGCGTGAACCGGAGGCACGGAGAGGGGGCGTGTCCAGCCTGGGGCCTGCTCTGGACGCCGGGCCCCCGGCGGTGGGGCACGTCCCGGCGGCTGCTTCTGGACAGGAGCATGCCCGGCTTGTGATGGAGGCCAGCAGTACCCCCCGAGGACGATGGGGGGGCCGGGCGCAGGCAGCCAGCAGGGGGACCGGTGTGGGTAGGCGCCACCCGGATACCTGTACGGCTGCGGAGGGCAGGAGGGACGGCGGGAGCCCCGCAGGGACCGCCAGGTCCCTCAGGTCATCAGCGATGCGCCCGGCGGCCGCGGTCTCCCTCGGGCGGGGGAGGACCCAGCGGGAGGTCTCGGTCGGAGGCCCTGGAGGGCAGGAACCGGCGGTGGGGAGCCCCCTGAGCTCGGGGAGAGGCTCCTCCAGGAAGAGGACTCGGTCGGCGGCGGCCCAGGGGACAGGACGGTCTTGTGGGCTGTCGCCGCACAGAAAGCAGAGGACGCCCACCGCCAGTGCCCACGCGGCTGCCCAGGAGGGTGGCTGTGGTGGAGGGGACGCATCGGCTGCGTCCTCTGGAGCTGGGATGGTGGAGGACGGCTATAGTGATGAGTAAGAAGGAGCCCTCAGGTCGGGGGATGAATTAGAGGAGCCGATGGCGGATGACATCGCAGTATTGAACTCCGTCTCCGCGTGACGGTCGGGTGAGCTAGCCGTGGATTCGGCATTGCTTGCGGCGCGGGGTTCTGGGGAGGTGGCTGCGGGCACGGCAGCGCCAGAGGGGTCAGCTTTGCTTAGCCAGTTGCTGGGGCTTTTGCAGGGTTTAGCGCGAGCGCCGGCGGCGGCGGCCTGGACGGGGTCGGCGGTGGATGGCGCAGCGGCGGCTAGCGGCGAGAAGGCGCCGGTGGGGGCGGGTGTAGGCAGCGGAGTAGTGGAGCCTGCAGGCGATAAAGCGGGAGATAAGGAGAAGGAAAAGGAGGATGAGGTGGTGCGGCTGGATGATAGGGCTAAGAGCGAGGTGTATGTGTGCTTTGAGGGACCGCTAGGGGCGCACCTCAAAAAAGAGGTGAGGGAAAAAATTTGGAAAGGGGAGTATGTGGAGATATTTTCCTTACTACCCCTGGAAAAATTTAACCTAGACAAGGTGAAGCCGAGCGATTCCAAGAAGGAAAAAGAGGAGGAAGAAAAACGCCGTTATAGGCTCATTCCTCGTTCCTTTTCCAATTGGTTGCAGGCGTTCGCAATTTTGGCTAGCGTGGTAGGGGAAAAGGAGCCGGAGCACTGCTCGGCTCTATTCGGCTATATGGATGCAATCGGGGAGGCGTATCGCACGTACGGGGGCTTGGCATGGCTGCGGTATGATGAGCAGTTTAGGCAGCGGAAGGCGTTGCGGCCCGGCATGCGGTGGGATCATAAGGACATTTCCTTATGGATGCGCTTAATGGCGGCCCCGAGCCAGCCCTTTCGTGGCGGTGCCGGGGGAACGGGAGCCGGGCCCTCGGGGATCCAGAAAAAGGGATTGTGCTGGCAATTTAACGAAGGCCAGTGCAAATTTGGTGCAGCATGTAGGTTCAAGCATGAGTGCTCCGGCTGCGGGGGGGGACATAGTTTGTCCAAATGCTTTAAGAAAGGGAGAGGCAAGGCTGGGGACGGGTCTGGTAAAAGGGAGGACGCCGGTGAAAATAGAGGCGATGGCGCCGTTTTTAAGTAGGTATCCGGACGGGGCAGCGGCTTCGCTTTTGCGGTTTGGTTTTTTGTACGGTTTTCGGATTCCGTCGGCGGTTGAGGCATTGCCTCCGGTTTGTCGTAACTTACGGTCGGCAAGGGACCACCCTATGGTTGTGGGTGAGAAGTTGGGTAAAGAGGTTGAGCTGGGCAGGATGGGGGGCCCATTTGAGAGCCCTCCGTGCAGTAATTTGGTGGTGTCCCCGCTGGGGGTGGTGCCAAAGAAGGAGCCGAATAAATTTCGGCTCATTCATCATCTTTCATTTCCGGAGGGGTCGTCTGTGAATGACGGCATTGCGCCGGAATTGTCGGCGGTGTACTACGTCTCGTTCGACAAAGCGCTGGACTTGGTACGGGCGGCAGGACGCGGTGCATTGATGGCAAAGGCGGATGTAGAATCGGCGTTTCGTTTGTTGCCGGTGCATCCGGAGAGTCAGCACCTTCTGGGTTGTTGGTGGAACGGGAAGTTTTATGTTGATCGTTGTTTGCCCATGGGCTGTTCGATTTCTTGTTCATATTTTGAGGCTTTTAGCTCCTTTGTTGAGTGGGTGGTGCGGGACGTGTCCGGCATGTCGTCCATTATTCATTATTTGGATGATTTTCTGTGTGTTGGTCCGGCGGGTTCCATGGTTTGCGCTGGTTTGTTGTTCGCCTTGCAGAGAGTGGCGGATCGTTTCGGGATCCCTTTGGCGCAGGAAAAAACGGAGGGGCCGGCGCCGGTTATGCGGTTCCTGGGGATTGAAATCGACTCGCTGGCCATGGACTGTAGGTTGCCAGAGGACAAGATTGTGGATTTGCGGAGTGCGGTTGCAGCAATGCTGGCAGCAAAAAAAGTGCGGCTTAAGGTGGTACAGTCTTTGCTTGGAAAGCTGAATTTTGCATGCAAGATTATGCAGATGGGGCGTGTTTTCGCCAGGAGGTTGGCGACAGCTACGGCAGGCGTACGGTCCTCGGCGCATTTTGTGCGGGTCACGCGGGAGATCAAGGAGGATTTGTTGGTTTGGGATGTCTTCTTGCGGCATTTTAACGGCCGCACTTTGTGGTTGCAGAAGGTGGTGCCCAATGATGCTCTAGAACTGTATACGGATGCGGCCGGGTCGGCGGGTTTCGGCGCCATTTTTCAGGGTCAGTGGTGTGTGGGAAGGTGGCCCGAGGAGTGGCGACAGAGTGGCCTGGTAAAAAATCTGGCCCTGCTCGAGTTGTTTCCAATCGTGGTGGCGGTGGAGTTGTGGGGGTCGCAATGTTCGGGACGTAAAGTGTGCTTTCATTGCGATAATCAGGCAGGTGTACATGCAATAAACAGCTTGTCAGCGAAATCTGGACCGGTAGTGGCATATTTGCGGCATTTGGTGCTCAAGTGTTTGCTGTGGAATATTCATGTGGTTGCAAAACATGTGCCGGGGGTTGATAACTGGGTGGCTGACGCTTTATCTCGTTTTCAGTTCCACAGGTTTCGGGAGTTACTGCCGGGGGCAGACGAGGTCGGAGCGGTGTGCCCAGAGGAATTGTGGAGCCTGGTGAGGCAGTGATTGCGGGTTTGATTAGGAATTCGGTGACCGAGGTGACTTGGTGCCGTTATGCTAAACTGTGGGTTGAGTGGCAGGCAGTGCTGGGTGAGATGTTTGGTAACGGGCGAGTGGATTATTTATTGGCGCTCTTGGCTTTGGTGAGTGAGGATTTTAGGGCTGGGAGGTCAGCGTCGGCTGTGGCACTTAGGGTGGCGGCCGTGGCCTTTTGGTTAAAGGTTAGGGGTGAGCAGGACGTTTCACGGGACTTCCGGGTAAGGCAGGCATTGAAAGGTTTTCGGAAAGGGGTGAAGGTGCGGGACACTAGGCGGCCCATTTCGTTGGACTTGTTACGGCGTTTGGTGGATGGTTTGCAGGGAATTTGTGTCTCAACGTATGAGACGGTGTTGTTTGAAACTGCTTTTGTGTTAGCTATTTTCGGGGCTTTTAGGATAGGTGAATTGGTGAGCCCGTCAAGGGTTAGTGGGGGTGGTTTGCTATTCGAGGATGTGTCGGTAGTGGGACAGAGAGTGGAGTGTCGGCTTCGGCGGTCCAAGACGGACCAGATGGGTCGAGGCAGGTTAGTAGTGTTGTATGCGGTGCAAGGGGATGGCTTGTGCCCGGTGCAGGTGGTGAGCAAGTTTTGTGGTCTGCGGGGCGGTCTTCCGGGCCCGCTGCTACGTCACGAGGACGGGGCTTGGTTGTCTCGTTACCAGTTTGTGGCAGTGCTGAGGAGTTGCCTGCACTGGGCGGGTGAGCGCCCAGAGGATTACGGGTCCCATTCGTTCAGGATTGGGGCGGCTACCGAGGCTTCTCGTTGGGGCCTTGGAGATGACATGGTGAGACGGATTGGTCGGTGGGAGTCCTCTCGTTTTCGTGGTTATGTGCGCCCACAGTTATTATCTCGTTGAGGGCTCTGGTTGGAGTTTTGTTTGTTCTGCCGTTGGGTTTTTGTTGTTCTTGGTTGGAATCTGGAATGCTGGTGTTGTTTGTTAAAATTGTTTCCTTTATTGTAGGAGTGTGTCTCATCTGGATCCTGGGGCACTCGTTCGTTTTCTGGGGGGCCCGTCGGGCCGACGCTCGCCCGAATGGTCGGCAGTTGGGTGTGGACAGATCGCTGGCATCGGTCAAGTGGATTGGAGTGCGTGGCATGGAATGGAGCAGGGTCGTGCCGGAATTTGAATATTATTGCAGGATGGACAGACCTCCGAACGTGTTGGTTTTGCACGTGGGGGGGAATGACCTGGGTTCGCGGGCATCCCGCGATCTGATTAGGGACATTAAGATCGACCTACTGCGTTTATGGGCAAGGTATCCGGGCTTGATAGTGGTGTGGTCGGATATCGTAGCCAGATTATGGTGGAGGTGGGCTCGGTCGGTTGAGAAGATTAATCGCGCCCGGGCACAAGTGAACAGGGTGGTTGCGCGTTTCGTGCGGAGAAACGGCGGTGTGGTGGTGAGGCATGTGGACCTGGAATCGCCGAAGTGGCAGTTTCGGAGGGGTGATGGGGTTCATCTTAATGACATTGGTTCTGATTTATGGGCCCTGGGTTTGCGGGATGGTGTGGAGCAAGCCTTGGGTGTGTGGCGGGTCCAGGCCACGTAAGGTGTCACGTGTCCTGTCCTGTGGCGGGGGTAGGTCTGGTCCAGAAGCGGTTGGAAGGGATTGGTAGCTGGACCGAGAGGCACTGTCTTGGTATGGTGTCTCTGGGTTCCGGGAAATTGCAGGCACGGGGTTCTGCAAAGTTTGGGGGGTATTAATCCGTGGGGTGATTAATACCTCATCTCTGGGTCGGAGTGTTGCGGCCAGGGATATTGGTGTAGGAAAGGGTTTCTGGACCGGGCCTACATAGGGTTTCATGTACCGTTTATTATTATTATGTGTTACCTATTATTGTGTGTTTGGGGTCGCCCGTTGGACGGCGCCCCCTTGTGTTAGTATGTTAATAATAGGTAATAAAGGCTGCTGTGGCCAATTTGTTTAACCAAGTCGCATGCAGTCAGTGTGTTATTTTTAGGTTAAGTTTGGGGGGGTATAGTAACCATCACGACCGGAGAATGCTTCCTCAGTGGTCAAGACTCAACTAAAATATGCAGCGCCTAAAACGCTGATAACCCTGATCATGAGCACGGCCCCTGATACTTGTGGCATCAGGGGTATGGATTTGGCCGCCTCCTCATACAGCAACACTTTTTTAATGGCTTGATAAAGGCCCTGTATGGTCGAAACGTAATGTTGTGGGCGGAGGAGGGGACGCTGCGCTCTCCCACTGCTCGGGTCCGGCCGCCGCTGCTGCTGCGGCCTGTTGCTGCTCGGTGGCTCGAGCGATGGGCCGGATCCTCGCCCGTGAGTGAAAGGGGTTTGGTTGTGGGGATAGTTTATTGTCCGTGACGCCACCCACGGTTGTGGTGATTGTGTGGACACCACCGCTGCTCTGGCTGGGGATCCCGGGAGTGGTGGTATGGAGCAGCCAGTTGTTGATTTGCCCCTCCGTGGGTAGGGGATTGGTGGTCCCGGGGCCCAGTGATGG
This sequence comes from Anomaloglossus baeobatrachus, assembly GCF_048569485.1. Classification (NCBI taxonomy): domain Eukaryota; kingdom Metazoa; phylum Chordata; class Amphibia; order Anura; family Aromobatidae; genus Anomaloglossus; species Anomaloglossus baeobatrachus. Next base: position 9,824,955 of record NC_134354.1, on the reverse strand, counting down.
GATTGGGATGGTGGACAGGCGGGTTATGGGGCCTGTGGAGGTGCAGGGGCAGCGCTGTGCCGCACGGCACGGAGGTACTCACTCAGCCAGTAAACACGACACAGTTCTCGGTAAACAAACGGCTGGTTGGACGGGTCCTCGGACGGCCACGGTGCTGATGTTCCCTGCAGTTAGCGGTGATAGTCTCTTCCCTGCACCTATGTGTTGTCTTTTGGTACCGATGGATTCCCACCGGTAACCCGCTCCCCGACCTGGATATGAGCCGGAGGAGCCCCGCTCTTGCCCGCAGGCGCTGGCCCTGGGAAACTGGTGCCTTGGCGGTGGCGATGTCTCCCCTTTACGGTTGGACGGTTGCCTTCAATCGGGACTTGGTTGTTGGGAGACCTGGTGGTCCCCTTCACTGACGGATTTGGCAAATTATGGCGACTTCTAGCCTTGCCGGAATCCGAAAGGCCCCTGCCCTGGTGCAGACTGTTCTTTGTATACCGCTCCGGTACCGCCGGGTCACCACCCGTCCACGGTCCTTTCGGCAACCTCCGAGCAATCTCTCCTGCAGACGGTCACCGCCGTCTGCCAACCTTGCTAGTCCAGTCCGGGGCACACACCCGGACCAACTTCAGGCTTCTTTCTGTCACTTTTCTCATGCTCCTCTACCACTTCACTCTTTACTCAAGCTCTTCCCTGAGCTAACTGTTTACTCCTTCTACTTCAAGCTCTCACTCTAATCTGCCTAGTTTTCCCGCCTCCAGGGCTGTGAACTCCTCGGTGGGCGGAGCCAACCGCCTGGCCCACCCCCTGATGTGGACATCAGCCCCTGGAGGAAGGCAACAAGGATTTAAGTTTTGACTTTGGTGTACCTGCAGGGAATGTGGGGTGCATGTGTGGTGTTGTGACCTGTGACTCCTGGCTTGCCCAGGGCGTCACATTCCCCCTTAGCAAAACGCAGACCGTCCTCGGGCTGCCCGTCCAACACCGGTTTTATTTTCCTTTTGTTTTTCTGTAAAAGATAAGAAACGGTAACATATATACAAGTAGAAATACATCATCCCACATCGGGAGGCACATTTCTTTAACGTTACGGTTTTAACGGTTAACTGTTACGGTCTCCGCTCTCTCCTACCCAAGCAACCTGGCCCTGATGCTGCCCCTAAGAAAACAGGCAGCACCCCTTGACCCCAGTCCTGCACCAAGTCACCCGAGCGGGATCTGTCCTTCCCCTCCAGAGGGTAGCCACCGGTCCCTGTGGTGGCTGGGCCCCAGCCGGCTCTACTGCGGGCCCTCCCTCCAACCTGCCTCTCCGGAGGCGGCAATTACGGAAACGGTAACGGTAACTCAACTTATTTACAAGCCACTAACGTCTGTGGTTGCCCTGCAAGTTCACGGGCTTGTCCATAGAGAGTTCCCTATGCAAACAACTTCAATCAGTCCCCACGGGGACAACGTTGCCGGCAACGGCCGGTTTTCCCAATCACAGTAGACAATCAGGTTAACTTCGGTTAATCTTTTTCATCATTTTCATTTGCAAACTTTCACACAGTAATTCAAACACAAACTCAGATTTCGGTCCCAACGGGGACAGTGCAACGGTGCTCCGCTGCCATCACTCAGTGTCTTCGGCTTCATTTGAGGGAGGGGGTGCAGAACTCACACGGGCCTCCTGGCTGCCCCTCAATTTCGCATCTAAGGCAAACCACCCCCTCTCTCCACAGTGCCGGGTGTACTGGACTATGTCGCCCGGCATCAGGTTACGACCGGTGTGCTCCTCGGGCAGGTGAGCATTCACATCCCGCCGGGCTATAAACACTTCGGCCTCCAGGCCCGGTTCATAAATAAATCCATAGCCCCGGCGGACATCAAACCGCCTCACCTGTCCTTCATACAGCGGGCCCCGGACACGAAAGGTCGCCTGACGGAGGTTCTCCTTTTCCCAGATTGCATGGGCCACCAACTCCGCCTTCTTCCTTTCCCTCTCGCCGATCTCCAGGCCCAGCGGTACCGGCTCCCTGTCCCAATACGGCGCTGCTGCGAGCTCCGGCGCACGGGTCGGGCCCCGCGGGACATTTTGGACGCTGCCCACTGTCAGGAATCTGGGTGGCAGGTCCCGCGGCGTCTTGGCCTTGGGCGCCGCCTTGCAGCGGCAACCCGGCGCTACCTCAGCCGAGGTGTAGGAGATGGGCACAGGGGCTTTCCACTGCTGGGCCTTCGGCACAGAGCGGGCTGTCGGCTCTGGCTCGGGGGACTTCTCGGAGGACGCCTCCGGCTCGGGCTTCGGAACCTTCCAGGGCAGGACCTCCGGTTTGCTCCGGCTACAGGTCGGTCCGCTGGGGCGGGCATGCTGGGTATCGCTACCGGTGGCGGTGGCAGCGGGCCTAGTGGCGGGGTCACGGCTTCCGGGACGGGTGGCGAGGGAGGCAGCAGGGGGAGAGGGTCTGGACCGGGTCCCGCAGCCGCGATGACCGGCCCTTCAAGGGCATCGGGGCATGGGTCACTCACCCTCCCTTCCTCAGCTTCCTCCTCGCGTCTCCGCACGGTTGCTATCACGTCCGCCATGTCGGCCTCCCACTCCTCCATGAGAAGCTGCATTTTGACCTGCAGCCTTTGGTAGAGCTGCGCGGTCCGGATCTCCACCCACGCCGCGGTTCCCGGCGCGGGGGGTATGGTGCTTCTAGACGGCATCCACATGTTGCTGGCGGTCTCTCCCAGGAACAAGATGGTTGCAGGGTCCTGGCGTCCCTGCTTTTATAGCTGCGTTCACATGCAGCCAGCCGCCATTCCGTCGCCTCTGCTGCTCAAGAAGACGCTCGAGTGGGAACTCTTCGCGCCAAAGATGGCGGCTTCTGAAATTTTCTGGCCGGACACCTCCGGCGGTAACAAGGCGCACCTCTACCAGACGGCAGAGCGGTAAGATCCTGTTCGTGACGCCAAGTTGTCGCGGGCGGAGGAGGGGACGCTGCGCTCTCCCACTGCTCGGGTCCGGCCGCCGCTGCTGCTGCGGCCTGCTGCTGCTCGGTGGCTCGAGCGATGGGCCGGATCCCGGGGACTCGAGCGGCGCTCCTCGCCCGTGAGTGAAAGGGGTTTGGTTGTGGGGATAGTTTATTGTCCGTGACGCCACCCACGGTTGTGGTGATTGTGTGGACACCACCGCAGCTCTGGCTGGGGATCCCGGGAGTGGTGATATGGAGCAGCCAGTTGTTGATTTGCCCCTCCGTGGGTAGGGGATTGGTGGTCCCGGGGCCCAGTGATGGGATTGGGATGGTGGACAGGCGGGTTATGGGGCCTGTGGAGGTGCAGGGGCAGCGCTGTGCCGCACGGCACGGAGGTACTCACTCAGCCAGTAAACACGACACAGTTCTCGGTAAACAAACGGCTGGTTGGACGGGTCCTCGGACGGCCACGGTGCTGATGTTCCCTGCAGTTAGCGGTGATAGTCTCTTCCCTGCACCTATGTGTTGTCTTTTGGTAGCGATGGATTCCCACCGGTAACCCGCTCCCCGACCTGGATATGAGCCGGAGGAGCCCCGCTCTTGCCCGCAGGCGCTGGCCCTGGGAAACTGGTGCCTTGGCGGTGGCGATGTCTCCCCTTTACGGTTGGACGGTTGCCTTCAATCGGGACTTGGTTGTTGGGAGACTTGGTGGTCCCCTTCACTGACGGATTTGGCAAATTATGGCGACTCCTAGCCTTGCCGGGATCCGAAAGGCCCCTGCCCTGGTGCAGACTGTTCTTTGTATACCGCTCCGGTACCGCCGGGTCACCACCCGTCCACGGTCCTTTCGGCAACCTCCGAGCAATCTCTCCTGCAGACGGTCACCGCCGTCTGCCAACCTTGCTGTTCCAGTCCGGGGCACACACCCGGACCAACTTCAGGCTTCTTTCTGTCACTTTTCTCTTTTCTCTTGCTCCTCTACCACTTCACTCTTTACTCAAGCTCTTCCCTGAGCTAACTGTTTACTCCTTCTACTTCAAGCTCTCACTCTAATCTGCCTAGTTTTCCCGCCTCCAGGGCTGTGAACTCCTCGGTGGGTGGAGCCAACCGCCTGGCCCACCCCCTGGTGTGGACATCAGCCCCTGGAGGAAGGCAACAAGGATTTAAGTTTTGACTTTGGTGTACCTGCAGGGAATGTGGGGTGCGTGTGGTGTTGTGACCTGTGACCCCCTGGCTTGCCCAGGGCGTCACAGTAACATTTTATTTTCTGCATGATTTGTCTTTTATGTGCACAATGGGTTCAGTAAAGTCTTTTTGTGAAGGACGATCTTCGGGGCGTTGGAGTTTTTAGACTTGATTATATCACGCCATATGGTGCACATGTAATAATGCTGCACACTCCCAAAGAAAGCATCCACCATAAAGCGCTCATGTAATAGTAAACACATCATGGCTGCCTTAATAATGGACTGAGACATGGACTGTTCTCCTCTGGTGTCTACACAGGTTTCATTATCCTGGCCGTAATACCACTATCATCAGGAGGAGTCTATGTGCGGAGAGGATCAGACCTCACCGGCTGCGGCATGAAGTGTCCTCGTACCGATGGTAACCTGAGGTTGTACAGAGAATGTGGAGGAAAAAACCTGATCCTGGTAACTCTGTGGTGTCATCGACTCATAATCCAGAAGGAAAATGAGACCCGAATCCACCTGGACACGAGCACCGGGTGCTGGACCCTGAGAGACGCCGGGAAGGACGACTCCTGTGTGTACAATGTCACACTGTATAGGAGTCAGGAGACATTTCTGCTCTCCACACACATAACTGTACTAGGTAAGAGCCAATACTGGCCGCGGAGCTAACGCTCTACACCGAGACCAGGTCCATGACTGGTGGTGACCGACCTTCTCCTGATCCTTCCAGATCCAGTGCTCATCTACAACATCACCAGTAATGGCAGCCGGCCGGGTCAGGACATCGCTGTGAGCGTCCACTTCTCTGGAGAGGAGACGGCTGTGACCTGGGAGGTGGACGGGGGGCTTCTCCCTGACCGATACCAGCTGATGGATGATAATAGGACGGTGATTATCCCGAGACCCCAGAGAGACGACGTCAGGAGGAGACTCCGTGTGCGGATCACAAACCCAGTCAGTGAGGAGACCCGGGATTACCAGCTGGAGAATACAGGTAAGGGGGGATTACTGGGGGATTATATGTACCCCGCACCTTCTATACCCCGTGTACTGGAGATTACAGGTAAGAGGGTATTACTGGGGATTATATGAACCCCGCACCTTCTATACCCCCTGTACTGGAGATTACAGGTAAAAGGGGATTACTGGGGGATTATATGTACCCCGCACCTTCTATACCCCGTGTACTGGAGATTACAGGTAAGAGGGTATTACTGGGGGATTATATGTACCCTGCACCTTCTATACCCCGTGTACTGGAGATTACAGGTAAGAGGGTATTACTGGGGATTATATGTACCCCGCACCTTCTATACCCCCTGTACTGGAGATTACAGGTAAGAGGGTATTACTGGGGGATTATATGTAGCCCGCACCTTCTATACCCCGTGTACTGGAGATTACAGGTAAGAGGGTATTACTGGGGATTATATGTACCCTGCACCTTCTATACCCCGTGTACTGGATATTACAGGTAAAAGGGTATTACTGGGGGATTATATGTACCCCGCACCTTCTATACCCCGTGTACTGCATATTACAGGTAAAAGGGTATTACTGGGGGATTATATGTACCCCACACCTTCTATACCCCGTGTACTGGATATTACAGGTAAAAGGGTATTACTGGGGGATTATATGTACCCCGCACCTTCTATACCCCGTGTACTGGAGATTACAGGTAAGAGGGTATTACTGGGGGATTATATGTACCCCGCACCTTCTATACCCCGTGTACTGGAGATTACAGGTAAGAGGGGATTACTGGGGGATTATATGTACCCTGCACCTTCTATACCCCGTGTACTGGAGATTACAGGTAAGAGGGGATTACTGGGGGATTATATGTACCCTGCACCTTCTATACCCCGTGTACTGGAGATTACAGGTAAGAGGGTATTACTGGGGGATTATATGTAGCCCGCACCTTCTATACCCTGTGTACTGGAGATTACAGGTAAGAGGGTATTACTGGGGATTATATGTACCCTGCACCTTCTATACCCCGTGTACTGGATATTACAGGTAAAAGGGTATTACTGGGGGATTATATGTACCCCGCACCTTCTATACCCCGTGTACTGCATATTACAGGTAAAAGGGTATTACTGGGGGATTATATGTACCCCACACCTTCTATACCCCGTGTACTGGATATTACAGGTAAAAGGGTATTACTGGGGGATTATATGTACCCCGCACCTTCTATACCCCGTGTACTGGAGATTACAGGTAAGAGGGTATTACTGGGGGATTATATGTACCCCGCACCTTCTATACCCCGTGTACTGGAGATTACAGGTAAGAGGGGATTACTGGGGGATTATATGTACCCTGCACCTTCTATACCCCGTGTACTGGAGATTACAGGTAAGAGGGTATTACTGGGGGATTATATGTACCCCACACCTTCTTTACCCTATGTACTGGAGATTACAGGTAAGAGGGTATTACTGGGGGATTATATGTACCCCGCACCTTCTATACCCCGTGTACTGGAGATTACAGGTAAGAGGGTATTACTGGGGGATTATATGTAGCCCGCACCTTCTATACCCCGTGTACTGGAGATTACAGGTAAGAGGGTATTACTGGGGGATTATATGTACCCCGCACCTTCTATACCCCGTGTATTGGAGATTACAGGTAAGAGGGGATTACTGGGGGATTATATGTACCCCACACCTTCTATACCCCGTGTATTGGAGATTACAGGTAAGAGGGTATTACTGGGGGATTATATGTACCCCACACCTTCTTTACCCTATGTACTGGAGATTACAGGTAAGAGGGTATTACTGGGGGATTATATGTACCCCGCACCTTCTATACCCCGTGTACTGGAGATTACAGGTAAGAGGGTATTACTGGGGGATTATATGTACCCCACACCTTCTTTACCCTATGTACTGGAGATTACAGGTAAGAGGGTATTACTGGGGGATTATATGTACCCCGCACCTTCTATACCCCGTGTACTGGAGATTACAGGTAAGAGGGTATTACTGGGGGATTATATGTACCCCGCACCTTCTATACCCCGTGTACTGGAGATTACAGGTAAGAGGGTATTACTGGGGGATTATATGTACCCCGCACCTTCTATACCCCGTGTATTGGAGATTACAGGTAAGAGGGGATTACTGGGGGATTATATGTACCCCGCACCTTCTATACCCTGTGTACTGGAGATTACAGGTAAGAGGGTATTACTGGGGGATTATATGTACCCCGCACCTTCTATACCCCGTGTATTGGAGATTACAGGTAAGAGGGGATTACTGGGGGATTATATGTACCCCGCACCTTCTATACCCCGTGTACTGGAGATTACAGGTAAGAGGGTATTACTGGGGGATTATATGTACCCCGCACCTTCTATACCCCGTGTACTGGAGATTACAGGTAAGAGGGTATTACTGGGGGATTATATGTACCCCGCACCTTCTATACCCCGTGTATTGGAGATTACAGGTAAGAGGGGATTACTGGGGGATTATATGTACCCCGCACCTTCTATACCCTGTGTATTGGAGATTACAGGTAAGAGGGTATTACTGGGGGATTATATGTACCCCGCACCTTCCATACCCCGTGTACTGGAGATTACAGGTAAGAGGGTATTACTGGGGGATTATATGTACCCCGCACCTTCTATACCCAGTGTACTGGAGATTACAGGTAAGAAGGTATTACTGGGGAGTTCAGGGGGAGTCGATGTGACATATATCTGTGACGCCCTGGCCTATAAGGTCATCACAGGGTATTGTGCAATCTGCCCTTCTGCACAGTATCCGCATCCTCCTTGGTTACGGATCCCTGTTCTTTGCTGTTGCTAAGATCAGAGCCATTCAAAACCCTAGGAACACTCTGCACCACACCCACCAGACACACCATTGGGGGCCTGAAGGGAATAGGGCCGCCCACTTGGGGGGCTGGTAGGGGAAAGTGAAAAGTGACAGGAGAAGTGAGAAAGGAGTGGAAGGAGTAGGAGTGTGGAGTGGTGACTCTCAGAGGGAGAGGTCACCGTGTTGGAGCAGGGCTCCTCTAGACTACTAGGTGGCAGACGTTGGTCTGGGCCTGGTAGGAGCTGGAGCCCCGGTCGCAGGGAATCGTGTCAAGGGGCCCAGATTTGCCGAGGAGGGCAGCCGACGGCCTTGAGCCATCTCCGGGCAGGTGCCAGGGCACGACAGGGTACGGTGGACCCTAGGCCGGGAGGTAGCTTCAAGCGTCCTGGTAATTTACCCGACAGGGGTGAAGTCTTCAAGATTCATCCCTCACCCGCTCCAAAATTGGGGTACTAACGCAACGAGCGGATAGAACATTTCCCAAAACACAGTCCATCAAATCCCAAGCGTTGAACCCTGAGAGCAAGCTAACTCCGTTAGCCATACAGGTGAGCGGGACCCGATTAGTTCCACACTATAGGGTCCAAATGTCGCGGGCGGAGGAGGGGACGCCGCGCTCTCCCACCGCTGCTCGGGTCCGGCCGCCGCGGCTGCTGCGGCCTGCTGCTGCTCGGTGGCTCGAGCGGTGGGCCGGATCCCGGGGACTCTAGCGGCGCTCCTCGCCCGTGAGTGAAAGGGGGTTGTTGGGTGTGGGGATGGTTTATTGTCCGTGACGCCACCCACGGTTGTGGTGATTTGTAGCACCACCGCTGCTCAATATGGGGATCCCGGGAGTGGTGATGTGGAGCAGCCAGGTGTTGTGTTGCCCCTCCGTGGGTAGGGGTGGGTGATCCCGGGGCCCAGTGATGGTGTGGAAGGTGCAGGGCCTGGTGGGCGCAGGGACGCGGGGGCAGCGCTGTGCCTTGCGGCACTGTGGTACTCACTCAGCCTGAGACGTTGACACAGTTTTACGGTAAACCACACGGCTGGAAAGACGGTTCCCACGGACGGCTGCACTTGCTCTCCCAGTAGGTAACGGTGATGTCCCTTTGACCTGCACCTAGATACGGTTATTGGTAGCGATGGATTCCCACCGGTTACCCCACTCCTCGGCCTGGATATCAGCCGGAGGAGCCCCACTTCTCTTGCGCGCAGACGCTGGCCCTGAGGAACTGGTGCCCTGGCGGTGGCGGTGTTCCTCCTTAATGGTTGGACTTTTGCCTTCAGTCGGGACTTGGTCGTTGGGGGATCGACGTCCCCTTCACTGACGGATTCGGCAAATTATGGCGACTCCTAGCCTTGCCGGGGTCCGAGAGGCCCCTGCCCTGGTGCTGACTGTCCTTCGTATACTGCTCCAGACCGCCGGGCCACTACCCATCCGCGGTCCTTCCAGCAACCTCCGAGCAGTCCCCCTCCAGACGATCACCGCTGTTGCTGACCTTGCTGACCTGTCCTGCACTTAGCTGGACTAACTTCAGGTCTTTCTACGTGCACTTTTGTTCCTTTTCTTCCTTGCTCCACTACCACTTCACTTTCACTTAGCTGTTTACTCCTTCCTCACTCTAGCTCTTCCCTGAGCTGACTCTGTTTACTTAGCTCCTCACTCAAGCTCCCCCTGAGCTAATCTGCCTGGTTCTTCCTGCCTCCAGAGCTGTGTCCTCCTCGGTGGGCGGAGCCAACCGCCTGGCCCACCCCCTGGTGTGAACATCAGCCCCTGGAGGAAGGCAACAAGGATTTGAGTAGCTTTGGTGTTCCTAACTGGGATGTAGGGTGTGGTGGTGTTATGACCTGTGACCCCTGGCTTGCCCAGGGTGTCACATTCCCCCTTAGCAAAATGCAGACCGTCCGCGGGCTGCCCGTCCAACACCGGTTTTATTTTCTGTAAATGTAAAAAGATAACATGTAAAGCATAACATCATCCCACAACGGGAGGCACATTTCTTAAACGTTACTAAACGGTTTTACTAGTACGGTTTCCGCTCTCTCCCACCCAAGCAACCTGGCCCTGATGCTGCCCCTAAAGCCCAGGCAGCACCCCTTGACCCACAGTCCAGCACAAGTTACCCGAGCGGGATCTGTCCTTCCCCTCCAGAGGGTAGCCACCGGTTCCTGTGGTGGCTGGGCCCCAGCCTGCTCTGCTGAGGGCCCTCCCTCCAACCTGCCTCTCCGGAGGCGGCAACTGCGGAAAACGGTACGGTAAAACAACATATTTACAAGCCACTTAACGTTTGTGGTTGCCCTGCAAGTTCACGGGCTTGTCCATGGATAGTTCCCATGCCAACTTTTTAAACGGTCCCCATGGGGACAACGGTGCCGGCTCCGGCCGGTTCAATCACAAAGAATCAGGTGAAGTACTCGGTAATCATCATTTTTCTTATCATTTTTCATTTTCAACTTTTTCAACAAACACAAAGGTGGTCCCAACGGGGACTGGACAACGGTGCTCCGCTGCCCCACTCCGAACCCTCAGCTTCATCCGAGGGAGGGGGTGCAGGACTCACTCTGCTCTCCTGGCTGCCCCGCAGTTTCACATCCAGGGCAAACCACCCCCTCTCTCCACAGTGCCGTGTATACTGAACAATGTCTCCCGGCATTAGGTTGCGGCCGGGATGCTCTTCAGGCAGGTGGGCATTCACATCCCGCCGGGCTACAAACACCTCGGCCTCCAGGCCTGGTTCATAGATAAACCCGTAGCCCCGGCGGACATCAAACCGCCTCACCTGCCCCTCGTACAGCGGACCCCGGACACGGAACGTGGCCTGGCGGAGATTCTCCTTTTCCCTGATAGCTCGGGCCACCAGCTCGGCCTTCTTCCTCTCTCTCTCTCCGATCTCCAGGCCCAGCGGTACCGGTTCCCTGTCCCAATACGGCGCTGCTGCGAGCTCCGGCGCACGGGTCGGGCCCCGCGGGACATCCTGGACGTTGCCCACTGTCAGGAATCTGGGCGGCGTGTCCCGCGGTGTCTTGGCCTTGGGCGCTGCCTTACAGCAACAACCCGGCGCTACCTCAGCCGAGGTGTGGGGGATGGGCACAGGGGCTTTCCGCGGCTTGGCCTTCGGCTCGGAATGGGTCATCGGCTCTGGCTCGGGGAACTTTTCAGGGGCTGCCTCCGGTGCAGACTTCGGGGCCTTCCACAGCAACACCTCCGGCTTGCTACGGGCTCCGGCTACAGGTCGGCCCGCCGGGGCGGGCATGCTGGGTATCGCTACCGGTTGCGGTGGCAGCGGGCCTAGTGGCGGGGTTACGGCCTCCGAGACGGGTGGCGAAGAAGGCAGCGGAGGGAGAGGGCTTGGACCGGGTCCCTCAGCCGCAGCGACCGGTCCCTCGGGGACATAGGGGCGTGGGTCACTCACCCTCCCTTCCTTCGCTTCCTCCTCGCGTCTCCGCACGGTGGCTATAACGTCCGCCATGTCGGTCTCCCACTCCTCCAAGAGGAGCTGCATCTTGACCTGCAGCCTTAGGTGGAGCTGTGCGGTCCGGATTTCCACCCACGCTGCGGTTCCCGGCGCGGGGGCCACGGTGTTTCGGGACGGCATCCACATAGCGACTTCTTCCAGGAACGGGGTGACTGCAGAGTCCTGGCGTCCCTGCTTTTATAGCTGCGGTTACATGCCGCCAGCCGCCATCGCGTCCCCCTTAGCTTCTTTCCGGCCACTCCTCTATTGGGGCGGAGTTTTTCCCTTCGCGCCTCTGCTACTCGAGAAGACGCTCGAGCGGGAACTTTTCGCGCCAAAGATGGCGACTTCTGGAAATTTTCAGCCGGATACCTCCGGCGGTCACAAGGCGCACCTCTACCCAATGGCAGAGCGGTAAGATCCTGTTCGTGACGCCAAGTTGTCGCGGGCGGAGGAGGGGACGCCACGCTCTCCCACCGCTGCTCGGGTCCGGCCGCCGCGGCTGCAGCGGCCTGCTGCTGCTCGGTGGCTCGAGCAGTGGGCCGGATCCCGGGGACTCTAGCGGCGCTCCTCGCCCGTGAGTGAAAGGGGGTTGTTGGGTGTGGGGATGGTTTATTGTCCGTGACGCCACCCACGGTTGTGGTGATTTGTAGCACCACCGCTGCTCAATATGGGGATCCTGGGAGTGGTGATGCGGAGCAGCCAGGTGTTGTGTTGCCCCTCCGTGGGTAGGGGTGGGTGATCCCGGGGCCCAGTGATGGTGTGGAAGGTGCAGGGCCTGGTGGGCGCAGGGACGCGGGAGCAGCGCTGTGCCTTGCGGCACTGTGGTACTCACTCAGCCTGAGACGTTGACACAGTTTTATGGTAAACCACACGGCTGGAAAGACGGTTCCCACGGACGGCTGCACTTGCTCTCCCAGTAGGTAACGGTGATGTCCCTTTGACCTGCACCTAGATACGGTTGTTGGTAGCGATGGATTCCCACCGGTTACCCCACTCCTCGGCCTGGATATCAGCCGGAGGAGCCCCACTTCTCTTGCCCGCAGACGCTGGCCCTGAGGAACTGGTGCCCTGGCGGTGGCGGTGTTCCTCCTTAATGGTTGGACTTTTGCCTTCAGTCGGGACTTGGTCGTTGGGGGATCGACGTCCCCTTCACTGACGGATTCGGCAAATTATGGCGACTCCTAGTGTCGCGGGCGGGGAGGAAGGTGTCAGCACACTACGCTCACCCCTTCTGCTCGGGTCCGGCGGCTGCTGCTCAGTGGTGGCTCGAGCTGTGGGCCGGATCCCGGGGGTTTCTCGAGCGGCACTCCTCGCCCGTGAGTGAAAGGGATTGGTTGGGTGTGGGGATTGTTTATTGTCCGTGACGCCACCCACGGTTGTGGTGATTTCACCACCGCTGCTCAATACGGGGATCCCGGGGATGGTGATGCGGAGCAGCCAGGTGTTGTGTTGCCCCTCCGTGGGTAGGGGTGGGTGATCCCGGGGCCCGGTGATGGCTTGGGATGTGCAGGGCCTGGTGGGCGCAGGGACACGGGGGCAGCGCTGTGCCTTGCGGCACTGTGGTACTCACTCAGCCTGAGACGTTGACACAGTTTTTACGGTAAACCAAACGGCTGGTAAGACGGTCCTACGGACGGCTGCACTTGCTCTCCCAGTAGGTGACGGTGATGTCCCTCTTCCTAGCACCTTTGTGTACTTGTTGGCTGCGATGGGTCCCCACCGGTAACCCGCTCCCCGGCTTCAAGCTGGACCGGAGGAGCTCTACTCTTTGCCCGCAGGCGCTGGCCCTGAGAAACTGGTGCCTTGGCGGTGGCGGTGTCTCTCCTACACTGGCTGGGCTGTTGCCTTCAATCGGGACTTGGTTGTTGGGGGATCTACGTCCCCTTCACTGACGGATTTGGCAAATTCTGGCGACTCCAAGCCTTGCCGGGGTCCGAGAGGCCCCTGCCCTGGTGCTGACTGTCCTTTGGAACACTGCTCCAGACCGCCGGGCACACAGCCTCCGGGGTCCTTCCAGGAACTTCCAAACGGTCCCCCTCTAGACAGTCACCGCCGTTGCTGACCTTGCTGACCTGTCCTGCACACAGCTGGACTACTTCAGGCTTCTGCACACTCTTTCTGTTCTGTCACCACTCTTGCTTTCCTCCTTTACCCCTTTACTCCGCTTCTACTTTCACTTCCTTAGCTCATCTTAGCTGTTTACTCCTTTCTAGCCCTCAGCTAGACTTCAACTCCTGGTTTTTCCCACCTCCAGAGCTGTGATCTCCTCGGTGGGCGGAGCCAACCGCCTGGCCCACCCCCTGGTGTGAATCATCAGCCTCTGGAGGAAGGCAACAAGGATTTTTGGTTAGCTTTGGTGTTCCTAACTGGGATGTAGGGTGTGGTGGTGTGTGACCTGTGTCCCCTGGCTTGCCCAGGGCGACACATTCCCCCTTAGCAAAATGCAGACCGTCCGCGGGCTGCCGTCCAACACCGGTTTTATTTTTCTGCAAAAGATAACATGGTAAAATAATAACATATGTACATTTTTTAATAACTCTTCCCTTAACGGGAGGCACATTTCTTAAACGTTTCAAACGGTTTACGGTTACGGTTTCCGCTCTCTCCCACCCAAGCAACCTGGCCCTGATGCTGCCCCTAAAGCCCAGGCAGCACCCCTTGACCCACAGTCCAGCACACGGTACCCGAGCGGGATCTGTCCTTCCCTCCAGAGGGTAGCCACCGGTTCCTTTGGTGGCTGGGCCCCAGCCTGCTCTGCTGAGGGCCCTCCCTCCAACCTGCCTCTCCGGAGGCGGCATTGCAGAAACGGTAACGGTAAACAACATATTTACAAGCCACTTAACGTTTGTGGGTGCCCTGCAAGTTCACGGGCTTGTCCATGGATAGTTCCCATGCCAACTTTTAAACGGTCCCCACTGGGACAACGGTGCCGGCTCCAGCCGGTTGCAAATCACAAAGCAAATCAGGTTAAACTTCGGTAATCATCTTCATCATCCTTTCAAACTTTTTCAAACTTTTAAACAAACAAAGTGGTGGTCCCAACGGGGACTGGACAACGGTGCTCCACTGCCCTACTGGGTATTTTCGTCCTCCTCACCCGGCTCGGGGTGGAAGGACACGGGCACCAGCCCCTCCAGTGCATAGCAAGCACGGCGTGGAAGGGCCGCCCGATACCCGTTGCCCCCGGTTCGGGGAACATAGGTGGCCTCCATGCCAGGCAGGGCGACGACCCCCTCCTCTTCTTCTGACACAGGCTCAGTGTCAGGACCGGAGTCGCTATCTTCTGCCCCCGCCGCAGTCACAGAGGGAGGCACACCCGACGGGCCAGGCGCGGTGCAGCACGCGAGTGAGTAAGACGGAGGTAATACAGAAGCCAGGGGCAGACCGGGTCCCTCAGCCGCAGCGGCCGGTCCCTCGGGGACACAGGGGCGTGGGTCACTCTCCAGCTCCTCCATCACGGCCTCCACTCCATACACTCGTGCCACAGCAACTAGCGCCTCCACCTCCGCGGCCCATTGCTCCATCAGCCCGCCGATCTGACTCCGATAGTGACGGCTGATCTCCGCCGCTCGAGCCCTCAGCCATGCCGCTGTTCCAGACACCAGCTCGGTAGTCTCTGCAGAACTAGGTGGGGTGGACATTTCCCGCCAAGGTCGATGGACCGGGGGGGTCCCAGTGTGTTTGTTGCACCGCCACACTTACATGCGTCCAGCCGCCATCGCGTCCCCCTTAGCTCTTTTCGGCCCCTCCTTTCTCGGGGCGGGGTTTTGGCCTTCGCGCCTCTACTACTCGAGAAGACGCTCGAGCGGGAACTTTTCGCGCCAAAGATGGCGGCTTCTGAAATTTTTCTGCCGGATACCTCCGGCGGTAACAAGGCGCACCTCTACCAGACGGCAGAGCGGTAAGATCCTGTTCGTGACGCCAAATTGTCGCGAGCGGGGAGGAGGGTGTCAGCACACTACGCTCACCCCTTCTGCTCGGGTCCGGCGGCTGCTGCTCAGTGGGGCTCGAGCTGTGGGCCGGATCCCGGGGGTTTCTCGAGCGGCACTCCTCGCCCGTGAGTGAAAGGGATTGGTTGGGTGTGGGGATTGTTTATTGTCCGTGACGCCACCCACGGTTGTGGTGATTTCACCACCGCTGCTCAATACGGGGATCCCGGGGATGGTGATGCGGAGCAGCCAGGTGTTGTGTTGCCCCTCCGTGGGTAGGGGTTGGTGATCCCGGGGCCCGGTGATGGCTTGGGAGGTGCAGGGCCTGGTGGGTGCAGGGACGCGGGGGCAGCGCTGTGCCTTGCGGCACTGTGGTACTCACTCAGCCTGAGACGTTGACACAGTTTTTACGGTAAACCAAACGGCTGGTAAGACGGTCCCACGGACGGCTGCACTTGCTCTCCCAGTAGGTGACGGTGATGTCCCTCTTCCTAGCACCTTTGTGTACTTGTTGGTTGCGATGGGTCCCCACCGGTAACCCGCTCCCCGGCTTCAAGCTGGACCGGAGGAGCTCTACTCTTTGCCCGCAGGCGCTGGCCCTGAGAAACTGGTGCCTTGGCGGTGGCGGTGTCTCTCCTACACTGGCTGGGCTGTTGCCTTCAATCGGGACTTGGTTGTTGGGGGATCTACGTCCCCTTCACTGATGGATTTGGCAAATTCTGGCGACTCCAAGCCTTGCCGGGGTCCGAGAGGCCCCTGCCCTGGTGCTGACTGTCCTTCGGAACACTGCTCCAGACCGCCGGGCACACAGCCTCCGGGGTCCTTCCAGGAACTTCCAAACGGTCCCCCTCCAGACAGTCACCGCCGTTGCTGACCTTGCTGACCTGTCCTGCACACAGCTGGACTACTTCAGGCTTCTGCACACTCTTTCTGTTCTGTCACCACTCTTGCTTTCCTCCTTTACCCCTTTACTCCGCTTCTACTTTCACTTCCTTAGCTCATCTTAGCTGTTTACTCCTTTCTAGCCCTCAGCTAGACTTCAACTCCTGGTTTTTCCCGCCTCCAGAGCTGTGATCTCCTCGGTGGGCGGAGCCAACCACCTGGCCCACCCCCTGGTGTGAATCATCAGCCTCTGGAGGAAGGCAACAAGGATTTTTAGTTAGCTTTGGTGTTCCTAACTGGGATGTAGGGTGTGGTGGTGTGTGACCTGTGTCCCCTGGCTTGCCCAGGGCGACACACTAGCCTTGCCGGGGTCCGAGAGGCCCCTGCCCTGGTGCTGACTGTCCTTCGTATACTGCTCCAGACCGCCGGGCCACTACCCGTCCGCGGTCCTTCCAGCAACCTCCGAGCAGTCCCCCTCCAGACGATCACCGCTGTTGCTGACCTTGCTGACCTGTCCTGCACTTAGCTGGACTAACTTCAGGTCTTTCTACGTGCACTTTTGTTCCTTTTCTTCTTTGCTCCACTACCACTTCACTTTCACTTAGCTGTTTACTCCTTCCTCACTCTAGCTCTTCCCTGAGCTGACTCTGTTTACTTAGCTCCTCACTCCAGCTCCCCCTGAGCTAATCTGCCTGGTTCTTCCTGCCTCCAGAGCTGTGTCCTCCTCGGTGGGCGGAGCCAACCGCCTGGCCCACCCCCTGGTGTGAACATCAGCCCCTGGAGGAAGGCAACAAGGATTTTAGTAGTTTTGGTGTTCCTAACTGGGATGTAGGGTGTGGTGGTGTTATGACCTGTGACCCCTGGCTTGCCCAGGGCATCACACAAACAGTGAAGAAGGTGCCACAGAAAAGGTCACAGGCTAACAAGCAACACCAAGGGCACGGCTCCAAGCATGCTGCCTCCTTGCTGCAGCGGTGCTCAGAATTCTAGTTTACAAGCTGTCGGTGTCAATATTTTTGGACTGAGTACGCAGAAACCCTTTCCTTTCCCAACGGCACCCCTTCGCTACCATCACCGGGCCCTGGGGCACAACCCTCTACCCACGGAGGGGTTAGACACCTTGCTGCCATACCACAGCCACCGGGCTCCCCAACAGCAGCGGTGGTACTCCATCTTACCACGCACCGTGGGTGGCGTCACAAACTTCCAAATCCCCTGTACATATTCCCCTCTTCACTTCGAGTGTCCGTGCGACCCCCATCCCGGGTCCAGAGACCCCTCGAGCCACCGGGGTTCCGGATCCGAGAGGCTTGGCCGCTGACGTGGGGGAGGCAAATATCTTGGGTATCTTTCATTCTCCGGTCTCTTCTACACTTTTTCTCTCTTTTTCAGTCTCGGGGTCGTCTCCTCGGCTTCTCCTGGTTACGGTGGGTTCGGTTTTCGCGGTGAAGCTCCTGGTCTTCATTCTGTCTCTGGTGAGTATTAATCTTCTTTTCTCTCTTTATATTTTGTCTATTTTTCTCTGGTCGTGTTATATAATAATAATAATAAGACCCTGACGTTTCCCACTAAAGACCCTGATGTGGGATTCTTGGATATTATTAAATGTTAATAATAATATGCGATATCTCTCGGGTAATTCTGGAGGTCGTGAGCCTGGAACATTATAGATATTATAGGACCCGGCAGCCGACACAAGACCCTCATCACTGTCTGTAGCTTTCTCCTCAGTCCAGGGGTCACATTGATTGGACCCTCAGCTTCTTACATAGTAAAATCACTGAAACCCCAGACATTCATTGTAGGGGGTTACAGAGTTTGGACCCTGTTTTCATCATTATATAATGGGTCTGTGAGGGGCGCAGTCTGAATCCCGTTTTTTGGGCCTAGACTAATGTGGCTCACGAGCTGCCATTTCTGCCCCGTCCGGACCTGGAGGCGGCATTGTGACGTCTCACAGGAGGCTTTTGCACAAATTCTTCCCTGTGGATGAGTCTGATCTATTATATGACTATAGATAAAGCTCGTCAGGTGTAATGATCACTGCTCTGAGGGCTCAGATAACATAACGCAGCGTCTGTGCCGGCTTCAGCCTGTTCCAGGCTCTTCTCTACTTACTGATGTGCTGTATCCTGAGGTGACCCATCCCATGACCCCACCATGTGACGTCAGGTGACTGGGGACCCCCTGAGTGGGAACAGCCCAGATGCCTGGAAACTGCAATCCTCCCTGATTGCATTAAACACTAAATTCATTTTGATCACCTTCACAATTCAGATCCCAGACCAGGCCCCAAAGTGAATTCAGACCCCAGATCATGCCCCCTAATCATAAACCTCATTACTGGCGCTCCCATAACTATTACTTGGGAATGGTGACGACCTGACCTGCCTGATTCCGAGTGCCTCTCCAGTACAACATGGCAGCAGCCGGTAGTCTCAGCCCGTCCTCCTCTTATAAGATGTGGAGGAGTGAAGCACTGGCGTCAGCCATTCTCTGTGCTGTCAGACTCTGTCTCTGCTGACGACTCTTCTCTTCTCTGTAGGCTCTGCTCTCCGGATGCGCCTCTCAAGAGACTTTCTGCTTCAGAAATATCTAGAGAAGTGAAAAACCACGATCTCCAGCTCAAAGCAAGTTATTCCGTAATCCCTTCCCGCCGCCAATTTTTATTTTTTTTGTTTATTTCCTCCCCTTCTTCCAAGAGCCATAACTTTGTTATTTTTCCGTTGACATCGACGTATGAAACGTATTTCTTGCGAGACGAGATGAAGCTTTGAATGAACTCATTCACTTCACCATAAAATGAAAAGTCCAAGTTTGAAACCGTGAAGAAATTATTCTGCTTTTATTGTTTTTTGCATTTTCGTTTTTACGAGTTCAATTGTGTAGTAAATTATACTTGGTAAAGTGATTCTCCAGAGTCGTGCAAGTACGGAGATACCAAATGTGTGTGTAAAAAATATACCGGTACTATAATTTTTATTTTTAAACTGGTTTATGGTTTATTTCACTGTTTGCAGTGATTCATTTTGGTTTGTTTTTTACTTTTTGGCCGTGTCGGAGCTTGTTTTTTCTTGTTGATCTGATGTATTTATTGACACAATTTTGGGGTTCATACATTAAATTTATCTAGTTTTATTGCAGTTTTTGCTGATGTGCGGTGACTAAAAAAAACAATTACATTTTTATCTTTTTTTTGCTTCATGGTGTTTACCATATGGGATAAATAATTTAATATTTTTGTAGATTAAATTTTTTCAGATACGCCAATACCAAATATATGTTATTTTTTAAATACCTTTAATGTTAATGAGAAGACAGATGAGGAATTAAAATTTTAAGGGGTTTTGTTAAACTTTGTAATACTTTTTATTTTCAAGTTTTAGTTTTGGTTTTTTTTTTTTATTCCCTTCGGAGGATTCAAATTGGAATTATCTGTACACTTGCACTATATTCTACACCATAACTGTAACAATCATGGCCTCCTGTGTAGCTGAGTCATTGGTTTGGCTTTACAGGAGCTGGACAGGTATGCCATGATGCCCAGTCAGCACCTACCATCTCACCGGTGTGCCGATGGGTTTGGGGTATAGAGCGCCCCCCCAGAGGTGGACAGTAGCAATTATGGAGTTATCACCTCCAATAGCAGCTGTTAGAAGCCGATTCTAGCTGCTGACCCAGGTTTATGACATTTGTGGCGCCCCTGAGGCTCCAGTCGCCACAGAGTATTGCACCTTATAAAAGGTGTGATATTCGCCTCGGGTAAGGAGGGGGTTAATCACCGGTGTTCCATATTCACACTTTACATATAGCTTAGGAGCCTGCCAACAGGGGGGATGGCTCAGAGTAGGCAGGGGGTGGCCATCATGAGTCATGGGACTTCCCGGTCACTGAAGCCAGCCAGCTGGGGGGCAGGTTCCACTTAGGGTAGAAGTAGGAGCAACACACACAATCTTCAGTCAGTCTACCCGGGACACTAGTCCTGGGACACGACATCATCACCTCTCTTCTCTTCATAGGGCCTGCGGCTTGGAGCGGAGCGGTCAGCCGAGTTCTCCGAGGCTGGAATGGAAACTCTGACAAAGGACTTTCTTCTTTCCAACACCGGTGACTGCTTCTAAGGCTGCTTTCACACTTCCCTCTTTTTCCGTCAGTCACAATCCGTCGCTTAAGCCAGCTTTACACCTTACAATTAGGGATGCGATCTCGTATGCGATGTGACACGCCCAGGTCGCATATGCGATTGAATGAGATTGCACGTAGGTCGTTCATTTGCTGTCACACGAGCGTTAGTAGTCTATGTTAAATTGATCAATTTTGTGTGCGATCCTTTAGATCATGTGTTCCGTGACGTATGCATTGGGCACCCTTTTTTTTTTTATTTATTGACTTGACAAGCGTGTGTAATGTGTAGGGATGCGTTTTTACTATGTCATCTGCCATTCAGCTCTGCTACATGGCCGCTAACAGCAGACACAGACAGCCATGTAGCAGAGCTGAATGGCAGATGACAGCAGACACAGACAGCCATGTAGCAGAGCTGAATGGCAGATGACAGCAGACACAGACAGAGCCGCACTGTCAGAATGAACTCGGGTGAACCTCACCCGACTTCACGGTCATGCTGCGGCTCTGTCTGTGTCGCGTCCTGATTAGCGGTCACCAGTGAAGGGCTCACCGGTGACCGCTAATCTCCTAAGTGACTGAAGTTAGCAGCCCTCTCTCATATACTCACCGATCCCCGATCCCCGGCGCTGCACGGCATTCACACTGCTCCGGCGGCTTTTACTGTTTTGAAAAAGCCGGCCGCCCATTAAACAATCTCGTATTCCCTGCTTACCCCGCCCACCGGCGCCTGTGATTGGTTACAGTGAGACACGCCCCCACGCTGAGTGACAGGTGTCACACTGCACCCAATCACAGCAGCCGGTGGGCGTGTCTATACTGTGTATTGAAATAAATAATTAAATAATTAAAAAAAACGGCGTGCGGTCCCCCCAATTTTAAAACCAGACAGATAAAGCCATACGGCTGAAGGCTGGTATTCTCAGGATGGGGAGCTCCACGTTATGGGGAGCCCCCCAGCCTAACAATATCAGCCAACAGCCGCCCAGAATTGCCGCATACATTAGATGCGACAGTTCTGGGACTGTACCCGGCTCTTCCCGATTTGCCCTGGTGCGTTGGCAAATCGGGGTAATAAGGAGTTATTGGCAGCCCATAGCTGCCAATAAGTCCTAGATTAATCATGTCAGGCGTCTATGAGACACCTTCCATGATTAATCTGTAAGTGACAGTAAAAAAACACACACACATGAAAAAATCCTTTATTAGAAATAAAAAACACAAACACATTCCCTCATTACCAATTTATTAACCCCCGACAAACCCTCCATGTCCGGCGTACTCCACAGTCCTCCAGCGTCGCGTCCAGCTCTGCTGCATGGAGGTGACAGGAGCAGCAGAATACACCGCCGCTCCGGTCACCTCCACGCAGGTAATGAAGACAGCCGCACGATCAGCTGAGCTGTCACTGAGGTTACCCGCTGTCACTGGATCCAGCGGTGGCCGCGGGTAACCTCAGTGACAGTGACTCGCCCACCCCAGGGCTATGGGACACCCGGTACCAGGCCGGACTAGTCCGGTGGTAGTCAGTGGTGGCTGGGCCCGGCTCCGTGGCCCTGGTGGGTGTCAGTTGAATATGTGGCTGATATTAAAGTCTTTGTGTTCGTGACGCCACCTGTGGTATGCGGCTATTAGGCCGCCGCTGCTGTGCAAGGCCTCCGGGGTGATGTTATGGCAGCAATGTTGGTACTGCTCCCCACAGGTGGAGCGGAGCCCCGGGGACACTGTTGGTGCTCGTGAAAGTCTATGGTGTTGTGTGGCTAACACGGTGCAAGGCCGACAGGCGGGTAAAGAACCAGGCACAAACAACAGTCTCTTTACCTTTTCCTCTTTTACTCTGGGAACAGTCCAGTCCTGGGAGACCGTTACAGGTGGTGATGGGAATCCGGTCGGCCTGGAAGTACTTGGGGTGATCTTTCTGGCCAGCTGAGTATGAGGCCTACTCCTGTGCTTTGCTTTGTTCTGATAGGACCCTGCTTCTCTAAATCCAGCAAGGGCCCTCTTTGCTGCTGGGACCGATGGTACGTCCCTTCCCTCTGTAGGTGGCTGCGCAGGCCCTCTCTCTGGTGCTTCTCTGCTGGAGCCCACACCGGGCCCTGCTGCTGCAGCTGTACCTTTGGGATGTTTATGGGCCAGGGGCTTGCAGCTCTCCTGCCCTTCGGATTTGGCTACCAGGGGCGGATTTTATACCCTGGTGGCCACAGACTCCGATGTCCGAGTCTCTCTCTGCTGCCTCTCAGCTACTCCTGCTTCTCTG
Organism: Anomaloglossus baeobatrachus; assembly: GCF_048569485.1. Lineage (NCBI taxonomy): Eukaryota > Metazoa > Chordata > Amphibia > Anura > Aromobatidae > Anomaloglossus > Anomaloglossus baeobatrachus. The sequence continues at coordinate 9,802,357 of NC_134354.1, read as the reverse complement.
GGCCACGCTGCTCCAGCTCTAGGCCCCAGATCCACAAGACAGCTCACTCTGCGTCTGTTCACTTCTACTGCTCCCTCCAGACTGAACACTACTTCCTCTCTCAGACCAGGCTTAAGGGGATCCTCCCTGGAATCCCAGGTTCAGAGCTCCCCCTGCTGGCCGGAGGGAGAATTGCGTTGGGTGTTAAACTTGCTGGCCAATGGATCTCCCAATTACCTCCAGGCTCAGCATTAACCCTTTGGAAGGGCAATGCTGTTGTGGCGACCAGGTCCTGGGGCGCCACACTCCCCCTTAGTTAAATTCAGTACTCCCGGACTGTGGAAACAAACATAACATGTTACAACATTTCATCCCATTATGGGAGGCGCAAATACTTTAACGTTACAAACTTAAACATTACTATAAGAGTCCAGTGTGGCTCCCTGCCGGGTGTCCATTACACTGCTCCATGGGGGACCCGCCGCGATCAAACCCCCAACGTAGGCTCTGGGCGTGCGTCAGAGCATTGATGACCCCACTCTATGCACGCCGGACGGGTTTTTCTTCAGGGGTGTTGAGCACACGGGTGCTAACTATGAACAATTTAGGTGTTGGCCACCCATAGTCCAGTGGCCCAATTGTCCATTTTCGCAATCAAAGAAAAAGAAAAACATTTTGTACACAACCTTACAGACATTTTGCATAACTATGTACATTCTAATAAATACTCCTTCTTTTTCCCTTATACAGTTGACTCTCTATACCTTGGAGGGGGTTGTCCCCGAGTGCTGCGTTGGGACCTGCGTAGCTCTGGTGTTTGCCCCTGACTACGTGGTGCGTCTTCTACCTCAGCACTACAGGTGGGCCTAACCCCGGTAGGTAAGCGTGATGGTTGCCTATGTGGTCTAAGAGTCGCCAAGGGTATGACAGGTTCACCACTGACAGGGGGTTGATCCTCCTGTTCCACTGCTGGCGTGTCATCTCGTGTTGGAGCGGACGGTTCTTTAGGTGGATCCGGAACCTTTTCTGTTTCTGGCTCGACCAACTGCGGAAACGTCAAAACTGGTACCACTATGGCATTGTTTATTTGGGTCCAAGTTTTGGGGAATTTTCCAAGGATGGTTTGAATCATCTCCCCTTCTTTCTCTTGACTTTGGGGACTTCCTTGTACTTCTTCCATTTCTCTTTGGATTCTGCACCGTTCAGGGCACGCTTTCAGGCGGTCTCGAGAAATTGCTTGATAGGTCTTGCCTTCATCCTTGCTTATGAGGCATACCTTACTATTGTCAAAGTTGGAGGGGATAATGGTGTAGGGCTCGTTTTCCCACTGATCATCCAATTTATGCGTCCTCCGCTTCTTCTTGAGGACTTGTTCTCCAGGTGCTAAGGGAGTTGCTGGGGCTGTTTGATTGTAATGCTGCTCTTGTCTCGTTCTTGCTTGAGACAGGCTCCTCTCTACGCACTCCTGGACCTTACGGTACCGCTGCTGCCGTTCTGTATCCCAATCCTCTATTTCTTGAACCGCCTCAGGCGACACAGTCCCCATCTCAAAGTCTACAGGCAGCTTGCCAGGTCTGGCTCGCATCAGGTAAGCGGGGCTGCAGTTGGTCGAATTTACTGGGATATGGTTGTACAGGTCTACCAGATCTGGCAACTTCTCTGGCCATTGGTTCCTTTCTTCCAGCGGTAGGGTCTTCAGCATATCAATAACCACATGGTTCATTTTCTCGCACAGTCCATTGGTTTGGGGGTGGTACGGTGTGGTTCGGATTTTCTTACAGCCGTACATGTTACAGAACTCTTGGAACACTTCGGCCTCGAATGCAGGACCTTGATCAGTCAGTACCCTTTCCGGATAGCCGTGAGGTCGACAAAAGGATGCCTGGAACGCTCTAGCTGCTGTTCTGGCTGTCTGGTCCTTCACAGGCACTACTACCAGGAAACGAGAGTAATGGTCCACAATGGTGAGGGCGTACACATAGCCTGACCGGCTTGGTGTTAACTTCACGTGGTCCAGGGCCACCAACTCCAGGGGCTGCTTCGTGACAATTGGCTGTAGGGGAGACCTTTGGCTGGCATCATCCTTCCGCCTCAGGTTACACGGGCCACAGTCTCGGCACCACTTCTCGATCATCTTTCTCATGTGCACCCAATAGAACCGATCACGGAGTAGGGCCTCCAACTTCTTCCACCCGAAGTGTCCTGCGTTATCATGATACGCTGCTAGGACCATTGGAGCATCCCTCTGCGGAACCACTATCTGCCAGACAAGTTCATTTGTTCGCCAGTTGACATATCTCTTGCAGAGCTTGCCTTGGTAGGTGAACAGTCGTCCCCTCTCCTTCCACAGCTGCTGGGCTTCCTCTGGAGCGTCTGGGCCAAGATGGGTCTCAGCTTGCGCTAGCTTCTCTTTGACCAATCGCACGGCCGGGTCACCGTTCTGTGTCTCTTCCCAATTATGGTGGAGTAATGGGTTGACCGAGACCTCGTGCTGGCTTGAGCGCTTCACTCCCACAGCATGCTCACACTGGGAAACACCTTGGTGATGGAAAGCCGGTAACTCTATCTCTTCGAGTTCATCCAGGTCTTCTCCAGACTCGGGTAAGTGAGGCATTCTGGACAGCGCATCAGCATTGTTATTCTTCTTGCCAGCCCGATACTTGATGGTAAAGTCAAAGTTAGACAGCCGGGCCATCCATCGCTGTTCCATCGCACCTAACTTGGCTGTTGCCAGGTGTGTCAACGGATTGTTGTCCGTGAAGATGGTGAACTTGGCCGATGCCAGATAGTGCTTGAAGCGTTCAGTCACTGCCCAAACAATAGCGAGGAACTCCAGCTTGAAGGAACTGTAGTTTTCTGGATTCCTTTCTGTGGGCCGAAGCTTCCTACTGGCGTACGCTATCACCCTCTCTCTGCCTCCCTGTACCTGGGACAGAACTGCTCCCAGTCCCACGTTGCTGGCGTCTGTATACAGAACAAACGGTTGGCTGTAGTCAGGGTAGGCCAGAATTTCTTCTCCCGTGAGAGCCCCTTTCAGCCGGACAAAGGATGTTTCTAGTTGGCTGCTCCATTCAAATGGAGGGCTCTGCTTCTTAGCCTGCTTTGGCTGGCCCACCAGGAGATCTTGAAGGGGCGCTGCTATCTTGGTGAAACCATCAATGAACCTTCGGTAGTAGCCCACCAGTCCAAGGAACTGCCGCACCTCCTTCACTGTGGTGGGTCTTGGCCAGTCCTTGATTACAGTGACTTTCTCCGGATCAGGTGCCACACCTTCTGCGCTGACCACATGACCCAGGTACTGTACCTTTGGCTTCAAGAGGTGACATTTGGACGGCTTGATCTTCAGGCCATATTCCGACAAGGACTCAAACACTTCTGCTAAGTGCTTCAGGTGGTCCTCATAAGTCTTGGAGTAGACTATGACGTCATCCAGGTACAACAGCACGGTTTCAAAGTTGTGGTGGCCCAAGCAGCACTCCATCAACCTTTGGAATGTCCCTGGGGCGTTGCAGAGCCCGAATGGCATACAATTGAACTCACAGAGGCCCATTGGTGTCGTGAATGCAGTCTTCTCTTTGTCCGCCTCTGCCACGGGAACCTGCCAATACCCACTGGTGAGATCCAAGGTGGAGAAATAGTTAGCTGACTTTAAGGCTGTTAGTGACTCCTCTATTCTGGGCAGTGGATAAGCATCTTTATGTGTAATGCGGTTAATTTGCCTGTAATCTACACACATTCTCATTGTACCATCTTTTTTCTTTACGAGCACTAGTGGAGCTGCCCAGGGGCTACAACTATCTCTGATAACCCCAGCCTCCTTCATTTCTCGTAACATTTCCTTGGCACACTGATACTGTGCGGGGGGTACAGGGCGGTATCTCTCTTTAATGGGATGATGATCACCCGTGGGGATTTGATGTTTAACCCCTTTCACCTGCCCAAAATCTAGGGGGTGTTTGCTGAAGACCCGCTCATACTCCTGTACCACCCGGTAAACCCCATGCTTCTGGTGCGAGGGGGTGGAGTCGGTGCCTACATGTAATTTTTGGCACCAGTCTTCCAGCTGCCCCTTGGAGCCATTGTCTTCCGCCTGGTCGGACGGGATCAAGGGTTCCACTGCTTTAATGGTATTGTTGCTGACAGTGTACAGTTTTGCTACAGTGGCGTACCGGGGCAATTTGGCCTCCTCCTCCCCACAATTCAGGACACGGATGGGCACTCTCCCCTTGCGGACATCCGCTACCCCTCTGGCTATCAGGACTCCGGGCCTACTGTCTGAATACACCGGTTCTACCAAGGCATGGTAATCCTGACCCTTGAGGCCTATTGCTGCCCGACACCATATCAACATTTCACTTCTTGGGGGTATTACAATGGGGAGGGGGTCACTTACCCTCACACTGCCAATTTCTCCTCCGGCTAGCTCTACCTGCTGCCTCCTCATCAGGGCTCTGATCTCCTTCTGTAGGGCACGCTGCTGCCCGGAGCTGGCAGTTTCAGACGCCTGTTGCAACAAAATTATCACTTCGGCAATACAATTTTCTATCACATTTGTACCAATGGTTAGCAGTGGGTCAGATTCTTTGCGATCAATATCTACAATTATCATCCCCTGACATGGCAATTCCACCCGCCCCACTTTAATGGTTACTTCTTTGTACCCAATTTGAGGTAAGGGCTGACCATTACTGGCCACAATTGTTAAATCATCATCTGGGCCATGGTCAATGTCTGAATCAGCCCAATATCTTTTGTACAGTTTGTGGGGGATGGTTGTTACCTGGGACCCCGTATCCAGGAGGGCATTCAAAGGGATCCCATCCAGCACAATGGGAAGGACCGGTCGTCCTCCCACATACTTGCTACGGCTGGGGTTTGAGCCGGGCTTCCTTACACCTGGGGGTTGGCTCCTGGCCCCAGGCTCAGCCCATTTAAAGGACAGCGTCGTGCAATGTGGCCCGCCTGGCTGCAGCGGCGGCAGATCGGTTGTCCTGTTGAATCATACCGGTCTGTGTCTCTGCCTCGGGTCGGCGGAATCCTCCTCTGTCGCATCCATGGGACGTCATCTGGGCTGGAGGCCAACTCGATTTTTGCAGGCGAGGGGGTCATTTGTAGAGACTGCACGGTCTTGGCAAGGGCAGCTACAGTCTTGGTCAGCTCCTGGACCTGCTGTCTGAGCTCTGCAGTGGGATCTTTATCCAGGGACTGCGCTTCAGCCCCTGCAGTGGCTCGTGTTGCAGGCACCACCCCGGGGTACGTGATAGCAAGAGGCCGGAGGGGTACTGGGTCATTCGGTGTAGATTCTCTCAGTACCCTGATGGCCTGGTCCTTAAACTTTGCAAAGTCCAGAGCAGGGTTCTGGAGGACCAGGATACGCAGCTGGGTCCTGTGGGCGTCTGACAGGAGCCCCTCTATGAACTGCTCAGTTAGGAGTTTGTCTTCTTCACGTACACTCTCTGGGTCCACCTGTTTAACTGCTTTCAGGGCCTCTTGCAGGTTTAAGGCATAGTCCCTTATGCTGTCTGTGGCCCGCTGCTTGCACCCAAAGAATCTCATCTTTATTTCTGCTGCGGTGCGGGTGTCAAAAGTACTCTTTAGCTTGGCCAGTATCTGGGCTGCTGTCCCTTTATCTGTATCAGGCCAGGACTTCACATCACGCTGGGCTGCGCCGGCTAGCTGTCCCATTACTATGCCCACCTTCTGGCTCTCAGTCAGCGGATACACCCGGAATAAGCTGTGCAGGCTTTCTCTGAAGTCACTCAAGGTATGGGACTCCCCGGAGTACTGCGGCAGCCATTCTGCTCCCGGGATGTACAGCATTGTGATCGGCATTACCGGCGCTACAGCGGGGGCTGGGGCGACGGCGACTGGGACTGCTTCGGCCGGTGCTGCGGCGCCTTGGGCGATGGCAACCACCTGCTCTCCCTCTGAGTCGGACATCTTCCTCCCCCTTAGTGAACCTTACCAGGCTCCGTTCACTTTTCAAATTTTCTTCTGGGTCGCGCGGGGTTAACAGCGCTCTGCTCTGATGGCGCGCTCCCTTCGCGCTCTTTGTCAGGCACGCCCCCCTTCTTCCTGCGCTCGGCGCGGCTAATGGCGGCGGCAATTTACAACCAGTACACAGTCTTTTAAGCACAATTCCTGCAGGCGCACAGTACCCGGTGGGACCGGGCACGAAATCCTGTTCGTGACGCCAAAAGTTGACTCGCCCACCCCAGGGCTATGGGACACCCGGTGCCGGGCCGGACTAGTCCGGTGGTAGTCAGTGGTGGCTGGGCCCGGCTCCGTGGCCCTGGTGGGTGTCAGTTGAATATGTGGCTGATATTAAAGTCTTTGTGTTCGTGACGCCACCTGTGGTATGCGGCTATTAGGCCGCCGCTGCTGTGCAAGGCCTCCGGGGTGATGTTATGGCAGCAATGTTGGTACTGCTCCCCACAGGTGGAGCGGAGCCCCGGGGACACTGTTGGTGCTCGTGAAAGTCTATGGTGTTGTGTGGCTAACACGGTGCAAGGCCGACAGGCGGGTAAAGAACCAGGCACAAACAACAGTCTCTTTACCTTTTCCTCTTTTACTCTGGGAACAGTCCAGTCCTGGGAGACCGTTACAGGTGGTGATGGGGATCCGGTCGGCCTGGAAGTACTTGGGGTGATCTTTCTGGCCAGCTGAGTATGAGGCCTACTCCTGTGCTTTGCTTTGTTCTGATAGGACCCTGCTTCTCTGGATCCAGCAATGGCCCTCTTTGCTGCTGGGACCGATGGTACGTCCCTTCCCTCTGTAGGTGGCTGCGCAGGCCCTCTCTCTGGTGCTTCTCTGCTGGAGCCCACACCGGGCCCTGCTGCTGCAGCTGTACCTTTGGGATGTTTATGGGCCAGGGGCTTGCAGCTCTCCTGCCCTTCGGATTCGGCTACCAGGGGCGGATTTTATACCCTGGTGGCCACAGACTCCGATGTCCGAGTCTCTCTCTGCTGCCTCTCAGCTACTCCTGCTTCTCTGGGCCACGCTGCTCCAGCTCTAGGCCCCAGATCCACAAGACAGCTCACTCTGCGTCTGTTCACTTCTACTGCTCCCTCCAGACTGAACACTACTTCCTCTATCAGACCAGGCTTAAGGGGATCCTCCCTGGAATCCCAGGTTCAGAGCTCCCCCTGCTGGCTGGAGGGAGAATTGCGTTGGGTGTTAAACTTGCTGGCCAATGGATCTCCCAATTACCTCCAGGCTCAGCATTAACCCTTTGGAAGGGCAATGCTGTTGTGGCGACCAGGTCCTGGGGCGCCACAACAGCTCAGCTGATCGCGCTACTCACCTCAGTTGCTGACTGGAGCTGACCGGAGCGGAGGTGAGTAGCGCGATCAGCTGAGCTGTCACTGAGGTTACCCGCGGCCACCGCTGGATCCAGTGACAGCGGGTAACCTCAGTGACAGATCAGCTGATCGCGCGGCTGTCTTCATTACCTGCGTGGAGGTGACCGGAGCGGCGGTGTCTTCTGCTGCTCCTGTCACCTCCATGCAGCAGAGCTGGACGCGACGCTGGAGGACTGTGGAGTACGCCGGACATGGAGGGTTTGTCGGGGGTTAATAAATTGGTAATGAGGGAATGTGTTTGTGTTTTTTATTTCTAATAAATTATTTTTTCGGGTGTGTGTGTTTATTTACTGTAATTTACAGATTAATCATGGAGGGTGTCTCATAGACACCTGACATGATTAATCTAAAACTTATTGGCAGCTATGGGCTGCCAATAACTCCTTATTACCCCGATTTGCCAACGCACCAGGGCAAATCGGGAAGAGCCGGGTACAGTCCCAGAACTGTCGCATCTAATGTATGCGGCAATTCTGGGCGGCTGTTGGCTGATATTGTTAGGGTGGGGGGCTCCCCATAACGTGGGGCTCCCCATCCTGAGAATACCAGCCTTCAGCCGTATGGCTTTATCTGGCTGGTTTTAAAATTGGGGGGGACCGCACGCCGTTTTTTTTAATTATTTAATTATTTATTTCAATACACAGTATAGACACGCCCACCGGCTGCTGTGATTGGGTGCAGTGTGACACCTGTCACTCAGCGTGGGGGCGTGTCTCACTGTAACCAATCATAGGCGCCGGTGGGCGGGGTAAGCAGGGAATACGAGATTGTTTAATGGGCGGCCGGCTTTTTCAAAACAGTAAAAGCCGCCGGAGCAGTGTGAATGCCGTGCAGCGCTGCGCTGGAGATCGGGGATCGGTGAGTATGAGAGAGGGGGTAAGAGGGATAGACTGACATGGACAGAGAGAGAGGGACAGAGATAGTGACCGACTGACAGAGATTAGTGCATGACAGACATTGTGAGGCGCTTCAGAACGCAGCTTTTCAGCTGCGCTCTGAAGCAGACCTTTTTTAAGCTGCGGTGCAGAGCGCACACCTGCGCACATAGCCTCAGACACCAAAATCGTATGAGGGATGTCACACATTACAATTGACTAGTTTCGTACTACCAAACGTCCAATGTATGAGGAATAAACGACGTGTATGCGATCACCGTATTTTCGTTCAATATCGATCGCATGTAGGTTTCACACGCAAACATGTCACGAACGATGCCGGATGTGCGTCACTTACAACTTGACCCCGACGACGGATTGAAAGATCTATTGAAGTGTGTAAAGCAGGCTTTAGAGAAATAACTGAATCCTGCAAAATAATTAGCAGAATTCATTTTTTTTCCATAGACTTGTATTAACGACGGATTGCGACTGATGGCTGCGTTGCCTCCGCTATGCAACTGATCATTCATGGAATCACTGACCGTGAGGCAGAAGCAACGCAGAATGTAACGTTTTTTGTAGCGTCGAAAAAACACACCACACAGGATTCCATCAGCATCCATCGTTGGTTATATTGGAAGCCTATGGGCGCCTGAATCCGTCCAATCCATCAAATGATGTATTCCGGTGATGGTTCCGTCTTTTAGCAACAGAGCATGCTCAGATGTGTAAATTCCTTTCTAGTTAGAAAATATCTCTCTCTCTCGCTCTGTTGGCTTGATTCACCCTCTCTCTCTCACCGATCACCGGCGCGGCGCTGCACAGCTCTCACACTGCTCTGGCGGCTTCTCCTGCTTTTGAAAATGCCGGCCGCTCATTATTCCATCTCGTATTCCCTGCTTCCCCCGTCCACCGGCACCTCTGATTGGTTGCAGTCAGATGAGCCCCCACGCTGAGTGACAGCTGTCTCATTGCAACCAATCACAGCCGCCAGTGGGCAGCTCTATATCTTGCAGTAAAATAAACTATTCAAAAAATTGAAAAAAAAAACGGAGTATGGCTGAGGGCTGGTATTCTCAGGATGGGGAGCCCCACGTTATGGGGAGCCCCACATTATGGTGAGCCCCCAGCCTAAAAATATCAGACAACAGTCGCCCGGAAATGCCGCATCCATTAGATGCGACAGTACCGGGACGCTACCCGGTTCATCCTGAATTGCCCTGATGAGGTGGCAATCGGGGTAATAAGGAGTTAATAGCAGCCCATAGTTGCCATTAAGTCCTAGCTTAGTGATGGCAGGGGTCTATGAGACACCCCCTCCCCCCCATCACTAAACTGTAGTGATAATAAACATAAACACCGAAAAATCCTTTATTTGAAATAAAAGACAAAAAACTACCCTCTTTCACCACTTTATTAATCCCCAAATACCCCTCCAGGTCTGGCGTAATCCACATTAGGTCCCACAACGCTTTCAGCTCTGCTACATCGGAGCTGACAGGAGCATTAGTTTTCTGTTGTTTCTTCTCCATCTGATCAGACCTTCATGTCGACATCGTCCAGCTGTGACTCGTCTTGTCACACTGATCACCGAAGCCCTGAAAATAACAAGGTCACATATATTGTATACATACTTTTGCCTCCTGAATTATAAATCCCCCATACTGCGCTGACTACAAATATGTACCCCAACATTAACATACAATGAGCCACACACCATTCAAAATATAAAGTGATAAACTGCACTGTGCCCCCATTGAGAGAGGGGAGCCAGCCTGATCTGAAATTGGCATGCATCATATAAAAAGTGCAGATTCACAGATTTATTTCAACTGTACTATAATACAAAATGAGATTTTTAGCATATAATTGATCAATTCTTTGAGCCACCCCGGCCAACGTCTCGGCAAATCTCTATACAGGGGTCCTACTCTATATTCTGTATTTCATGTGCCATGCGGCCTCCTAGATAAAGTTAAAAGAAGAACCATAATGGAGCACACATACCTGTAACCTGTATATATAACCGCTTCTATGTTGCAAAAGAGGCAATTGTGGATAAGGAGCAGCCCAGGTCCCAGCATGTGGAGCAAGCTCTACACATACCAGGACTATATCAGAACTGACCCTCCCAGTGCCAGACACCAACCATTGATATGAAATACATAATATAGAGTAGGACCCCCCGCTATTGAGATTTGCCGAGAAGTGGCAGGGGTGGCTCAAAGAACTGATCGATTATTTGCTAAAAATCTCATTTTGTATTATAGTACAGTTGAAATAAATCTATGAATTTGCACTTTTTATATCATGCATGCCAATTTCAGATCGTCCTGACTCCCTTTTCACTGTGTCCCCATTAACTATAATCTCTGACGCCCAATAAATATAAATTAATCCGTTTCTATGACTCTTCCCCCCCCAATTCATCTTAAGGCTATGTGCACACGTTGCGATTTTGGAGTGAAAAAACGAAGTGAGATTCCTGAAATCTCATGCACACGTTGCTTATTTTTTCCTTGCAGATTTGCAGCATATTGAGATCTGCAGCATGTTAATTCTTGCAGCGTTTTTGCAGTATATTTCACCCACACTAATGAGAGTTGAAAAATATGCAACAAAAACGCATGTAAAAAACCCCGCATACTTTATGCAGATTTCTTGCTGCTGACACATCAGGATTCGCAGCACAATTTTATGCAGCAAATCCTGAACATGTGCACAAAGCCTTAGTCCCTGTCATGTGTCCTCCCTCCTACAATTTATAATAAGTTCCTGATAGCTGCATAATGAATTGTGGGTTGAAGGGACAAGACACAACCAGGGCCATATCATGAATTGTGGGATGGGGAAAAAACTGAGGTCAACATAATGCATTGTGGGGTTTGGGAGGACACTGTGAGAGCCATGTAATAAATTGTGGGGTTTGGGAGGACACTATGAGGGCCATATAATGAATTGTGGAGTTTGGGAGGACACTATGAGGGCCATATAATGAATTGTGGAGTTTGGGAGGACACTGAGGGCCATGTAATGAATTGTGGGGTGGGGAAGGACATTATGAGGGGCCAATGTAATGATGGGGTGGAGAGAAGGCTATGAGAGCCATATAATGAATTGTGAGGGGGAAGTTATGATGAACTTAGCAACCTCCCCCACCATCCAAATCATTTTAAAGGCATCCTGTTAGGTCCCCCTATACCCTTCAACCCAGCAGTGTTCACATCTGTATGTCAAAATTCATTGTCTAACCAGCCCTGTGTAATATTAGACTAAAAAATGAATGTTTAAAAAAAAAAGATTTATAAAGTGCGCTGTTTCTAGGCTAATTAGGGCCTTGACTAGTTAATGGGGCCTTGTTTTCTCCAGCTCGTCGATTCTCTTTGCATGCTATCACACCCCAGTGGGCATAATATCATGATTTCCTTGAGCCGGCGTCACCGCAGACCCTGTAAATTTTGTGCATGCCCCCGGGTGTGTTCACTCACATTGAATTTCATCTGAAGTCGGGTGAACATGTCCCAGCTTCCTAGAGGCGCACTGCACATGCTCAGAAGAACAGCGTCTGCACTCCCAATCATGCGCAATGTGCCTCTCTGTAGCCGGGACATGTACACCCGACTTCAGATGAGATTCAATGTGAGTGAACACAGCCGCGCACATGACAAAATTTCCAGGGGCTGCTGTGATGCCGGCTCTCGGAAATCATGTTATCATGCCCTCAGGGGTGGAAAGAGGACCGACTAGTCTGGGGAACTAACGCCCCTGCAACTAGTCAAGGGCCTAATTAGCATAGAAACAGCTCAGGTTATTAGTTCTTTTATTTTTAACAGATGTGAATGCTGTTGGAGGGCATAGGGGGCCTGACAGGTTGCTTTTAACGTAACATTATAATGTCCAATCCCCGCCCCTGTGCACCATAGGGCCCTAAAGCCCCTCTTTCACCCTCTTCTGATCCTCCCCCTCCTCAGCCTATTAAAAATAAAAAGTCACCACTCGCCTCTCTGTATGGGCCAAGCTGCACCGCTTGTCCTGCTGGGTACTTTTCAAATGACACAGGCACGCGCAGCAGGGTGACATCATCAAGGTGCATGCGCCTAAGTCACAGAGAAAGTGCCGGGCAGGGAGCAGAGGACAGATTCGTGTGTTCCACTTCCTGCCCAGCATGCCACTTGTCATGAGGGCATCAAACCTATAGAAAAAAACTCCACTAAATAATTAATATAAAATGTTTCCTTCTTTATTCAATAAATCAAGCATAAAAACACATTAAAAGACAAAAGGAGAAATCCTACAGAATTACACCCAAAGGTAATAGTTGTTGGAATTACACTGAATATAGAAAGAAATCAAACCCTGTAGTGTTCAGAAGACTCCATAGCCATATAACAATAATAGATGGAAATCAAAGTAATACCAATCCTAACCACAAGATGTCAGCAACGGTTTCACATTTGCATCACAGCAGCTAATTTATTGCTAAAATAAATACTAGAAGAGCCGGACCCCACTGGAACTAATTTTCACGTCAAATAGTATATGAGTAAAGGAATACGTTTTCGCGTCGTCTCGCTTCCTCAGAAGGGGCGTATTTGACCACGCCCCTTCTGAGGAAGCGAGACGATGCGAAACGTACGTCAAGGGGGGATCCCACAGTAATTATATTATCCTCTTTATCTCTGTTTGGCAGCATGAGGTCGACGGTGGATACTTCCTTGTATTCCATTGTTTTCCAATTATATCCAGCTAGTGTTTAATTGTTTACATAGTTAATTGCTGGACTTTGACCTCGGACAGGAAACGTCTTCTGAACACTACAGGGTTTGATTTCTTTCTATATTCAGTGTAATTCCAACATCTATTACCGTTGGGTTTAATTCTGTAGGATTTCTCCTTTTGTCTTTTAATGTGTTTTTATGCTTGGTTTGTTGAATAAAGATGGAATTTTTTTTTATTAATTATTTAGTGGAGTTTTTTTCTATAGGTTTGATAGTCTGGTTTTGAACTCCCTATAATTACATATAGACTCTGATTGGTTCAGTTGTCATGAGGGCAATCTGGCCAAGGGACCCCTGGAGCATTGAGCTTCGGACAAGGGACGAGGTTGCACTCATTACTAAGTGGCCAGCATGGGTCCCCTGAACCTCCAGGCCCCGCCGGCGGTATGTCCACCACTGAGGCTGTGTCGCCCAGGGTTATGGGATACTCGGTCCCAGGCGGTGTGTAACTGGGGAATGTCTCTTGGTGGCCGTTGCCTGGTTCCGGGCCCGGGGGGCTTTTTGAAAAGGGGAATATTTACAAGGGATTGTTGAATAAAGTTCACACGACGCCACTTGCGGGTTGCGGCTATATGTAGATGGAGCCGCCGCTGCACAGTTCTCACTACTGGGGCTGGTGTTGGTGGCAGCCTGGATGTTAGGCCCTCCACAAGTAGGACCAGGTGAGAGGATAGGTGATGCAGATGGGTGTTTAAAGAAGGTAGCCCACACAAGAGGTTGCAGTGTAACTGGTTCTTTTACTCACAGTGAGCTGGAAACTGGTCACCCGAGGCCGGCTGGTCTTACCCGCAGGTCCCCGTATTCCCAGTGCCGGTTTAGTGACTTGGAGGCTTCTTCCCCTGCACCTCTCTTTGGCTGCTGGGTCCTCGTGGCGTAGAGCGGCTGGGGGTCCCCTCCTGGTTGTCTTCTACAGCAGTCCATAGGACGGTAGCGTGAAGCCTGTGGGGTCGGAGTCTCTGGTCCTGTCCCCCAGTTCTCCCCTTGCTACTGAGTCCCGAACTTCAAGGTCAGTGAGGGCCTTGATGGTCCCCTCAATGTGCAGATTTTATCAGGTCTGCCTAGAGCGTTTGCCTGATCTAGGATTCTGTGCCCTGTTGGTGTGTGGTTCCGGGAGCACTCCACCGTACTCCACCAGCAGCTAACCATCTGGGCCCTCAGGTCACCGTCACACTCCTGTCAGTCCGTCTGCTCTCTTTCATTGTTACCTCCCGACTACTGTCTCTCTGTCCACAGTCCGCCCCTCCCACCTGATTGTCTAGTGGACTGGACTGGCCCACCTCTAGGCTGGCCATCCATTGGTCTGGCCCTAGCCTGGTACCATTCTGTGGGGGAATTGGGGAAAAACAGGGATTATCTGGAGTGTTTGGTTGTTACCGGCACTGGTCTTCTGGGTCCCTGGGGTAGGCCCTGCATCCTGGGTGGGGATGCAGAACCTTGTAGCTCCCTGATGGCTTCAGGGGCGCTACAATTCCACCAAATACTAATGAAATGGAGGAAACCTCTGCCTCTGCACAAAGTAATAAAAATGCCTTAAATCATTCTCTCTCTCATTATTCTGGCATTTAACATCTAGAAACAATTTTGGTTCCTAATTGACCGAAAACAGGAAAAGTTGATTCTGATTTCATGTCAGATAGTGAGAAAAACCTGCAGATGTGTCTGTATAGAGAGCAGAGGAAAAACCTGCAGATGTGTCTGTATAGAGAGCAGAGGGAAAACCTGCAGATGTGTCTGTATAGAGAGTGGAGGGAAAAACCTGCAGATGTGTCTGTATAGAGAGCGGAGGGAAACCTGCAGATGTGTCTGTATACAGAGTGGAGGGAAAAACCTGCAGATGTGTCTGTATACAGAGTGGAGGGAAAAACCTGCAGATGTGTCTTTAAAAAGAGCGGAGGGAAAAACCTGCAGATGTGTCTGTATAGAGAGCGAAGGGAAAAGCCTGCAGATGTGTCTTTATAGAGAGCGGATGGAAACCTGCAGATGTGTCTGTAAACAGAGTGGAAAGAAAAACCTGCAGATGTGTCTTTATAGAGAGTGGAGGAAAAACCTGCAGATGTGCTTGTATAGAGAGTGGAGGGAATAACCTGCAGATGTGTCTGTTTAGAGAGCAGAGGGAAAAACCTGCAGATGTGTCTGTATAGAGATCAGAGGGAAAAACCTGCAGATGTGTCTGTATAGAGAGCAAAAGGAAAAACCTGCAGATGTGTCTGTATAGAGAGCGGAGGGAAAACCTGCAGATGTGTCTGTATACAGAGTGGAGGGAAAAACCTGCAGATGTGTCTGTATAGAGAGCAGAGGAAAAACCTGCAGATGTGTCTGTATAGAGAGCGAAGGGAAAACCCTGCAGATGTGTCTTTATAGAGAGCGGATGGAAACCTGCAGATGTGTCTTTATAGAGAGCGGATGGAAACCTGCAGATGTGTCTGTATACAGAGTGGAGGGAAAAACCTGCAGATGTGTCTGTATAGAGAGGAGGGAAAAACCTGCAGATGTGTCTGTATAGAGAGCAGAGGAAAAACCTGCAGATGTGTCTGTATAGAGAGTGGAGGGAAAAATCTGCAGATGTGTCTGTATAGAGAGCGAAGGGAAAACCCTGCAGATGTGTCTTTATAGAGAGCGGATGGAAACCTGCAGATGTGTCTTTATAGAGAGCGGATGGAAACCTGCAGATATGTCTGTATACAGAGTGGAGGGAAAAACCTGCAGATGTGTCTGTATAGAGAGCGGAGGGAAAACCTGCAGATGTGTCTGTATACAGAGTGGAGGGAAAAACCTGCAGATGTGTCTGTATAGAGAGCAGAGGAAAAACCTGCAGATGTGTCTGTATAGAGAGTGGAGGGAAAAACCTGCAGATGTGTCTGTATAGAGAGCGAAGGGAAAAACCTGCAGATGTGTCTTTATTGAGTGCGGATGGAAACCTGCAGATGTGTCTGTATACAGAGTGGAGGGAAAAACCTGCAGAAGTGTCTTTATAGAGAGTGGAGGAAAAACCTGCAGATGTGTCTGTATAGAGAGCGGAGGGAAAAACCTGCAGATGTGTCTTTAAAGAGAGCGGAGGGGAAAACCTGCTGATGTGTCTATATAGAGAGTGGAGGAAAAACCTGCAGATGTGTCTGTATAGAGAGCGGAGGGAAAAACCTGCAGATGTGTCTGTATAGAGAGCGGAGGGAAAAACCTGCAGATGTGTCTGTATAGAGAGCGCAGGGAAAAACTTGCAGATGTGTCTGTATAGAGAGCGCAGGGAAAAACCTGCAGATGTGTCTGTATAGAGAGCGGATGGAAACCTGCAGATGTGTCTTTATAGAGAGCGGATGGAAACCTGCAGATGTGTCTGTATACAGAGTGGAGGGAAAAACCTGCAGATGTGTCTGTATAGAGAGCAGAGGGAAAACCTGCAGATGTGTCTGTATACAGAGTGGAGGGAAAAACCTGCAGATGTGTCTATAGAAAGGAGGGAAAAACCTGCAGATGTGTCTGTGTAGAGAGCAGAGGAAAAACCTGCAGATGTGTCTGTATAGAGAGTGGAGGGAAAAACCTGCAGATGTGTCTGTATAGAGAGCGAAGGGAAAAACCTGCAGATGTGTCTTTATAGAGTGCGGATGGAAACCTGCAGATGTGTCTGTATACAGAGTGGAGGGAAAAACCTGCAGATGTGTCTTTATAGAGAGTGGAGGAAAAATCTGCAGATGTGCTTGTATAGAGAGTGGAGGGAATAACCTGCAGATGTGTCTGTTTAGAGAGCAGAGGGAAAAACCTGCAGATGTGTCTGTATAGAGATCAGAGGGAAAAACCTGCAGATGTGTCTGTATAGAGAGCGGAAGGAAAAACCTGCAGATGTGTCTGTATAGAGAGCGGAGGGAAAACCTGCAGATGTGTCTGTATACAGAGTGGAGGGAAAAACCTGCAGATGTGCCTGTATAGAGAGGAGGGAAAAACCTGCAGATGTGTCTGTATAGAGAGCAGAGGAAAAACCTGCAGATGTGTCTGTATAGAGAGTGGAGGGAAAAACCTGCAGATGTGTCTGTATAGAGAGCGAAGGGAAAACCCTGCAGATGTGTCTTTATAGAGAGCGGATGGAAACCTGCAGATGTGTCTTTATAGAGAGCGGATGGAAACCTGCAGATGTGTCTGTATACAGAGTGGAGGGAAAAACCTGCAGATGTGTCTGTATAGAGAGGAGGGAAAAACCTGCAGATGTGTCTGTATAGAGAGCAGAGGAAAAACCTGCAGATGTGTCTGTATAGAGAGTGGAGGGAAAAACCTGCAGATGTGTCTGTATAGAGAGCGAAGGGAAAACCCTGCAGATGTGTCTTTATAGAGAGCGGATGGAAACCTGCAGATGTGTCTTTATAGAGAGCGGATGGAAACCTGCAGATGTGTCTGTATACAGAGTGGACGGAAAAACCTGCAGATGTGTCTGTATAGAGAGCGGAGGGAAAACCTGCAGATGTGTCTGTATACAGAGTGGAGGGAAAAACCTGCAGATGTGTCTGTATAGAAAGGAGGGAAAAACCTGCAGATGTGTCTGTATAGAGAGCAGAGGAAAAACCTGCAGATGTGTCTGTATAGAGAGTGGAGGGAAAAACCTGCAGATGTGTCTGTATAGAGAGCGAAGGGAAAAACCTGCAGATGTGTCTTTATAGAGTGCGGATGGAAACCTGCAGATGTGTCTGTATACAGAGTGGAGGGAAAAACCTGCAGATGTGTCTTTATAGAGAGTGGAGGAAAAACCTGCAGATGTGTCTGTATAGAGAGCGGAGGGAAAAACCTGCAGATGTGTCTTTAAAGAGAGCGGAGGGGAAAACCTGCTGATGTGTCTATATAGAGAGTGGAGGAAAAACCTGCAGATGTGTCTGTATAGAGAGCGGAGGGAAAAACCTGCAGATGTGTCTGTATAGAGAGCGGAGGGAAAAACCTGCAGATGTGTCTGTATAGAGAGCGCAGGGAAAAACTTGCAGATGTGTCTGTATAGAGAGCGCAGGGAAAAACCTGCAGATGTGTCTGTATAGAGAGCGGATGGAAACCTGCAGATGTGTCTTTATAGAGAGCGGATGGAAACCTGCAGATGTGTCTGTATACAGAGTGGAGGGAAAAACCTGCAGATGTGTCTGTATAGAGAGCAGAGGGAAAACCTGCAGATGTGTCTGTATACAGAGTGGAGGGAAAAACCTGCAGATGTGTCTATAGAAAGGAGGGAAAAACCTGCAGATGTGTCTGTATAGAGAGCAGAGGAAAAACCTGCAGATGTGTCTGTATAGAGAGTGGAGGGAAAAACCTGCAGATGTGTCTGTATAGAGAGCGAAGGGAAAAACCTGCAGATGTGTCTTTATAGAGTGCGGATGGAAACCTGCAGATGTGTCTGTATACAGAGTGGAGGGAAAAACCTGCAGATGTGTCTTTATAGAGAGTGGAGGAAAAACCTGCAGATGTGTCTGTATAGAGAGCGGAGGGAAAAACCTGCAGATGTGTCTTTAAAGAGAGCGGAGGGGAAAACCTGCTGATGTGTCTATATAGAGAGTGGAGGAAAAACCTGCAGATGTGTCTGTATAGAGAGCGGAGGGAAAAACCTGCAGATGTGTCTTTAAAGAGAGCGGAGGGGAAAACCTGCTGATGTGTCTATATAGAGAGTGGAGGAAAAACCTGCAGATGTGTCTGTATAGAGAGCGGAGGGAAAAACCTGCAGATGTGTCTGTATAGAGGGCGGAGGGAAAAACCTGCAGATGTGTCTGTATAGAGAGCGCAGGGAAAAACTTGCAGATGTGTCTGTATAGAGAGCGCAGGGAAAAACCTGCAGATGTGTCTGTATAGAGAGTGGAGGAAAAACCTGCAGATGTGTCTGTATAGAAAGCAGAGGGAAAAACCTGCAGATGTGTCTGTGTAGAGAGCGGAGGGAAAAACCAGCAGATGTGTCTGTTTAGAGAGCGGAGGGAAAAACCTGCAGATGTGTCTGTTTAGAGAGCGGAGGGAAAAACCTGCAGATGTGTCTGTATAGAGAGTGGAGGGAAAAACCTGCAGATGTGTCTGTATAGAGAGTGGAGGGAAAAACCTGGAGATGTGTCTGTATCGAGATCGGAGGATAAACCTGCAGATGTGTCTGTATAGAGAGAGGAGGGAAAACCTGCAGATGTGTCTGTATAGAGAGCGGAGGGAAAACCTGCAGATGTGTCTGTATAGAGAGTGGCGGAAAAACCTGCAGATGTGTCTGTATAGAGAGTGGAGGGAAAAACCTGCAGATGTGTCTGTATAGAGAGTGGAGGGAAAAACCTGAAGATGTGTCTGTATAGAGCACGCAGGAAAAACCTGCAGATGTGTCTGTATAGAGAGGGAGGGAGAAACCTGCAGATGTGTCTGTATAGAGAGGGAGGGAAAAACCTGCAGATGTGTCTGTATAGAGAAGAGGGAAAAACCTGCAGATGTGTCTGTATAGGGAGGCGGGAAAAACCTGCAGATGTGTCTGTATAGAGAGTGGAGGGAGAAACCTGCAGATGTGTCTGTATAGAGCATGCAGGAAAAACCTGCAGATGTGTCTGTATAGAGAGGGAGGGAGAAACCTGCAGATGTGTCTGTATAGAGAAGAGGGAAAAACCTGCAGATGTGTCTGTATAGAGAGGAGGGAAAAGTGAGGAAACCGATCCTGGATTTTTGTATCCAGCCAGGTACAACTAGGCAGCTGGAGACTGGAATCCACAGCGCAGGGTATCCCAAGCTTTCTGGGCCCCCCACTGCGAATTGCAGTCCACAGTTGCCCCAAAAAATGGCGCTTTCATAGAAGCGCCATCTTCTGACGCTGTTGCCAACTCTTCCAGCGGCCCTGGTGCCAGGTGGCACGCTGGGTAATAAGGGGTTAATACCAGCTTTGTTTTACCAGCTGATATAAAGCCAGAGATTCTTAATGTCAGGTCAAGTTTTACCCGGCCATTAAAAATTTCCAATAAAGGGTTAAAAAACAAAACAAAACACCAGACACAGAGAAAAAAATACTTTATTAGAAATAAATACACAGACACACTTAGATACTCTATGATTATTACTCCCCCTCACCCCTCCACGATCCTGGTCTTCTGGTCTTTCAACCTGGCGCTGCCACGGTTTCTTGGGGCTGCACGGTTTCCTCCAATCAGCTGTTCTCCTCTTCTGTTGTGACCGCGCGCGCTCCCACGGTCACAAGAGAGCAGAGGATGCGAGGGTGCATGCGCCACCCTCTCAGTCGGAAGATTGGAACAGCAGGGGGTAAGTCGGGCTTCAGAAAGATGGCGCTGGAGATAAGCGCTATGCGCAGGCGACAACTCCGATGCCATCTTACTGAAAAGAAAAATTAGCATAGAGCCAAAGAGAGGGAGGAACAACAGGCAGGGGGCGGGTATCGTGCATAACCCGCCCGGATATTATCTGCTTAGTGCAACTGTCAATCAAAAAGATGACGAATTTTTAAACTTCACTTTCTTGGATTTGAATGGCTAAACATCCGAGCTGACCACTAATGGTATGTAGATAATCTGCCTGATAGTGCCAGTGCTGCACTGGCTGCACCCTACATACCAAAATTCTGATGTTTGGTTCCCTTTAAGGAGAGAAAAATCTCACTCTCCGACTCCTCCACCCCTACAGCACCCAAACTGGGTGGGGGAGGTCAGAGTGGTATCATGCCACCATATAGGCATGACAGAATTTGCGACCTTGTTGAGAAAAAAGCCTTATTTAGGAAGACTACCCATCATCTCGGCACCCTTGGAGCAGAAGCCAGTGAAGATTATCCAACCATTGAGAAGCAATAAGAAAGTACAGTAAGGGGCTGTAAAGCACAAGACGGGAAAGGGGCGAAAGAGATGTGGCGCCCTGGACAAGCCAGGGGCCACAGAGAACAACACCACAACACCCCACACTCCCAGCAGGCACATCGAAGTCAGACACAAAACCTTGTTGCCTTCCTCCAGGGGCTGATGATCACACCAGGGGGGTGGGCCAGGCGGTTGGTCCCACCCACCGAGGAGTTCACAGTCCTGGAGGCGGGAAAACCAGGCAGATCAGTGTTGGAGAGGAGTCAGGACAGTTGAGAAGTGAGAGTGGAAGGAGAAAAGTGACAGCAAAAGAGCCTGAAGTTGGTCCGGGTGTGTGGCCCGGACAGATCAGCAAGGTTGGCAGACGATGGTGACCGTCTGCAGGAGTGGCCGATTGGAGTCTACCGTAAGGACCGTGGACGGGTGGTGGCCCGGCAGTACCGAACCGGTACGCAAAAAGAAGCCAGCACCAGTGGCAGGGGCTTTTCAGACCCCGGCAAGGCTAGGAGTCGCCGTGAATTTGCCGAATCCGATAGTGAAGGGGACCTCCTGGGTTTCCAAACAGTCAAGTCCCGACAGAAGGCAACAGTCCAACCTAGTGAGGGAGACACCGCCACCGCCAAGGCAACCGTTTCTCAGGGCCAGCGCCTGCGGGCAAAAGGGGCTCCTCCGGCCCATATCCAAGCCGGGGAGCGGGTTACCGGTGGGAACCCATTGGAACCGTACAAACATCTTAGGTGCAGGGAAGAGACAGTCACCGCTAACCTGCCGGGAGCAACAACACCGCAGCCGTCCGAGGGACCCGTCCATCCAGCCGCTTGTTTTACCGTGAACTGTGTCCTCATCATTGGGCTGAGTGAGTACCACCGTGCCGTGCGGCACAGCGCTGTCCTCGCGACCATGCACCTCATCAGGCCCCGCAATCCGCCTGTCATCCATCCCTACCCCATCACCGGGCCCCGGGACAACCAACCCCCTACCCACGGAGGGGAGAATTAACAACAAAGCTGCTCCCTGTCACCGCTTCCGGGATGTCCGTCCAGAGCAGCGGTGGTGTCCACAAAATCACCACAACCGTGGGTGGCGTCACGGACAATATCCCTAAAACCAAACCACCCCTTTTCACTCACGGGCGAGGAGTGCCACTCGAGTCCCCGGGATCCGGCCCATCGCTCGAGCCACCGAGCAGCAGCAGCGGCAGCCGGACCCGAGCAGTGGGAGAGCGCAGCGTCCCCTCCTCCGCCCGCGACAACTTGGCGTCACGAACAGGATCCTACCGTTCTACTGACTGGTGGAAGTGTGCCTTGTGTGACCGCCGGAGGTGTCCGGCCGGAAAATTTGAAAAGCCGCCATCTTGGGCGCGAAGAGATCCTGCTCGAGCGTCTCCTCGAGTAGTGGAGGCGCGAAGGCCAAAACCCCGCCCCGATAGAGGAGGAGCCGGAAAGAGGCTAAGGGGGGACGAAATGGCGGCTGGCCGCATGTGAGCGTGGCTATAAAAGCAGGGACGCCAGGACTCTGCGGCCATCTTGTTCCTGGGAGAGGCCGCCAGCAAGATGTACATGCCGTCCTGAAGCACCGTAGCCCCCGCGCCTGGAACCGCGGCGTGGGTGGAGATCTGGACCGCGCAGCTCCAACAACGGCTGCAGGTCAAGATGCAGCTCCTCCTGGAGGAGTGGGAGACCGACATGGCAGAGGTCATAGCGACCGTGCGGAGACGCGAGGAGGAAGTTGCGGAAGGGAGGGTGAGTGACCCACGCCCCGGTACCCCTAGTGGGTCGGTCATCGCAGCTGCGGGACCCGGTCTGAACCCCCTCGCCCTACTGCCTCCCTCGCCACCCGTCCCGGCTGCCGTGACCCCGGCACTAGGCCTGCTACCCCCGCAACCGGTAGCGATACCCAGCATGTCCGCCCAGGCGGACCGACCTGTAGCCGGAGCCCGTAGCCGACCGGAGGTGCTCCCATGGAAAGCCCCGAAGCCGGAACCAGAGGCACCCCCCGAGAGATTCCTCGAGCCGTAGCCGACAGCCCGCTCCGTACCGAAGGCCCAGCAGAGGAAAGCCCCTGTGCCCATCCACCACACCTCGGCTGAGGTTGCGCCGGGTTGCCGCTGCAAGGCGGCGTCCAAGGCCAAGTCACCGCGGGACCTTCCGTCCAGGTTACCAGCAGTGGGCAGTGTCCAAAAGGTCTCGCGGGGCTCGACCCGTGCGCCAGAGCTCGCAGCAGCGCCATATTGGGATAGGGAGCCGGTACCGTTGGGCCCAGAAATCGAGGAGAGGGAAAGGAAGAAGGTGGAGTTGGTGGCCCGTCCAATTCGGGAGAAAGAGAACCTCCGTCAGGCAACCTTCCGTGTCCGGGGCCCGCTGTATGAGGGGCAGGTGAGGCGGTTTGATGTCCGCCGGGGCTATGGTTTCATTTATGAACCGGGCCTGGAGGCCGAAGTCTTTATAGCCCGGCGGGATGTTAATGCTCATCTGCCAGAAGAGCACCCAGGCCGTAACCTGATGCCGGGAGATCTGGTGCAGTACACCCGGCACTGCGGGGAGAGGGGGTGGTTTGCGTTGGACGCCAAGCTGAGGGGCAGTAATGAAGCCCGGGTGTCCGCCGCACCCTCTCCCCCAGCAGACACCGAAGAGTCAGAGTAAGGGCAGTGGGATGCCGTTGTCACCGTCCCCGTTGGGACCACCTGTGTTTAAAAGTTTTGAAAGTTTTTGCAAATGATAAGTGAATGAAACCGTGAAAGAATTACCTGATTGTCAACCTGATTTGGAACCGGTCGTAGCCGGCAACTGGTCCCCGTTGGGACCCCCTTCACCACTTTGCATAGGAACTACTATGAACATGCCTGAGAACTTGCAAGGCAACCACAAACTTGGGGCCTGTAAATAATGTTTTGTTACAGCTTCCACCGTTACCGCTCCGGAGAGGCAGATTGGAGGAAGGGCCCACAGTGGAGCAGGCTGGGGCCCAGCCACCACCGGAACCGGTGGCAATCCTCTGGGGGTTTCAGGGGTTCCCCATGGACGTGGGTCCCCTGGAAAGGACAGAACCCGCTCGGGCAACTTGTGCAGGACTGGGGTCAAGGGGTGCTGCCCATTTACTTAGGGGCAGCATCAGGGCCAGGTTGCTTGGGTGGGTGAGAGCGGAAGCCGTAACCGTTTAGTACCGTCTGCAACGTTTTAAGTAAGAGTACCTCCCGCTGTAGGAAGATGTTATTATGATTGTATGTCTGTTACCGTTTTACATTTTTCTATTTTCCAGTTGGTGAAAATAAAACCGGTGTTGGACGGGCAACCCGAGGACGGTCTGCATTTAACTAAGGGGGAATGTGGCGCCCTGGACAAGCCAGGGGCCACAGAGAACAACACCACAACACCCCACGCTCCCAGCAGGCACATCGAAGTCAGACACAAAACCCTTGTTGCCTTCCTCCAGGGGCTGATGATCACACCAGGGGGGTGGGCCAGGCGGTTGGTCCCACCCACCGAGGAGTTCACAGTCCTGGAGGCGGAAAAACCAGGCAGATCAGTGTTGGAGACTAGTCAGGACAGTTGAGAAGTGAGAGTGGAAGAAGAAAAGTGACAGCAAAAGAGCCTGAAGTTGGTCCGGGTGTGTGGCCCGGACAGATCAGCAAGGTTGGCAGACGGTGGTGACCGTCTGCAGGAGTGGCCGATTGGAGTCTACCGTAAGGACCGTGGACGGGTGGTGGCCCGGCGGTACCGAACCGGTACGCAAAAAGAAGCCAGCACCAGTGGCAGGGGCTTTTCGGACCCCGGCAAGGCTAGGAGTCGCCGTAAATTTGCCGAATCCGATAGTGAAGGGGACCTCCTGGGTGTCCAAACAGTCAAGTCCCGACAGAAGGCAACAGTCCAACCTAGTGAGGGAGACACCGCCACCGCCAAGGCAACCGTTTCTCAGGGCCAGCGCCTGCGGGCAAAAGGGGCTCCTCCGGCCCATATCCAAGCCGGGAAGCGGGTTACCGGTGGGAACCCATTGGAACCGTACAAACATCTTAGGTGCAGGGAAGAGACAGTCACCATCAACCTGCCGGGAGAAACAACACCGCAGCCGTCCGAGGGACCTGTCCATCCAGCCGCTTGTTTTACCGTGAACTGTGTCCTCATCATTGGGCTGAGTGAGTACCACCGTGCCGTGCGGCACAGCGCTGCCCTCGCGACCCTGCACCTCATCAGGCCCCGCAACCCGCCTGTCATCCATCCCTACCCCATCACCGGGCCCCGGGACAACCAACCCCCTACCCACGGAGGGGAGAATTAACAACAAAGCTGCTCCCTGTCACCGCTCCCGGGATGTCCGTCCAGAGCAGCGGTGGTGTCCACAAAATCACCACAACCGTGGGTGGCGTCACGGACAATATCCCTAAAACCAAACCACCCCTTTTCACTCACGGGCGAGGAGCGCCGCTCGAGTCCCCGGGATCCGGCCCATCGCTCGAGCCACCGAGCAGCAGCAGCGGCAGCCGGACCCGAGCAGTGGGAGAGCGCAGCGTCCCCTCCTCCGCCCGCGACAGAGACGTGCGAAGAAAATAAGTGTGGGAGACCCCCTGAGAACAAATCATTAGACGCTAATTGAAATGGAAAGTGGGAGAGGGGTTTGGAGGGATTATACTCATCAATCTGACACTATCAGACGCCCACAGTGTCACCCCTTCAGTGGCCTCACATGGATTGTGGGGACATCAGTGCTCCACTCGATGGAGAGATGACCAGTGATGAAATGGCATCCGCAGGGAGGTACACTGCTGTGGATGGAGGAAATTCATAATACCTGGAATAAAATATAAAATAAAGGAGAAATGATAATTACTTACTGGTAATTGGTTTTCCAGACCCATGACAGCACCTAGGAGAAAGAGAGGATCTTCCCCAAAGGGCAGGAAACCTACAGTTTTAGAAAGGTGGACCCTCTCTGTACGGTTCAGTGGTTTACAGAATATGAGAGGTACTCCGATTAGTGTGATACACATTATTATACACATTTTATTACTATAGACATTACTCCTTTCATATGCACATCCACCATATATGTCACCAGTCCCCCTTTTTTATTTTTTTGCATCACCTCGTGAAAGACCAAATAGTGCAATACACTATCACCAAGGGTCAGAAGAAAACTGAAAAGGAGGGAGAGAAAATAAAAGGGTGCGGGCATAGGTCTGGAAAATCCAATTACCAGTAAGTAATTATCATTTTTCCCTTCCCTAGGACAGTACCCAGGAGGGATTTCAGAAAAATCACCATGGAGGGACCACCACTAGCAAAACGTTTCTACCAAAGGAAAGGTCATTATCCTCCACATCTAGCCTATAGTGCAGGGTTCCCCAACTCCAGTCCTCGAGGGCTGCCAACAGTGCATGTTTTCAGGATTTCCTTAGCATTCCATGGGTGTTGGAATCATCAACTGTGCAGGTGATTAAATTATCACATGTGCAATACTAAGGAAATCCTGAAAACAGGTATAGTGTCTGAAGAAGGTGGAAGGTGGAAACCATGTGGCTCCGCTACAGATTTGTTCAAGGATGGCATTAACTATCTCTGCCCAAGAGATAGATATGGCCCTGGTGGAGCGCGCCTTCTAGCCCAAAGGAGAATCTTGCCCCCCCTCCCCCCGACTTGTATGCCAGAGAGACCCCAGTTCTGACCCATCTGGCTAGAGACCCCCTTAATGCTGCCTGGCCTCTGAAAGAGAACAAAGAGGGAGGTAGATTTTCCAAAATTTGTAGTGGATTTTAGGCACCACCTTACGTCCAGTGTGTGATATTCCCTCTTTCATTCTTGGGGTTATCACAGAAGGAATTACTATCTCTTGGGACCTGTGGAACATGGAGACCACCTTCGGCAGAAAAACTGAATCAGGTCTAACTATGACTATCTGAGTATCTCAGTATCTTGGTGGGCTGATTCACCAAAAGAGCTTGTAACTCCTCTACCCTCCTAACCAATGTGAGGGATACTAATAGTGCGGTATTAAAGGATAATGCCCTAAGGCTATGTGCGCGTGTGCGTATTGCATGCAGTTGAAGTGGCCGCACGTCTGACCGCGGCTGAGTTCCCATAATCTGCGCCAACAAAATCCCCACGCTCAGATTTTATGCAAGGGTACATTTCTTTACTGGTAAACATCTCAATAACACACGCCGCTGGCTTAGCAGCACACATAACCAGGGTTTGCTATCCGGGTCTTTAACTTCAGACACACGGCGCAGAACACAAAAAAAACAGCAATGATAAACAAGAATTCTGTCCCTGACTTGCCCTATGGGTTACATTACCAGTCGAAAACACAAGGAGGGAGGGCTCCCACGTAGCAGGCCTGGACTCCGGGTAAATGGCGGCGACTCCAAGGAGTAGAGATGGGGAAATCTTCAGCCCTCTCACCAGAGGACTAGCTTACAGTCTCTTGGAATGGAGGAAGGAGACGGTCCGGAGGTCCCTTGAGTCCAGTATCACATCTGCAGCAGTTCTGGCAACCCCTCACACTTCAGCGATGAGGGCAGTCCGAGGAAGGTCTGTTCAGGTACAGCTCCAGTAGCTCAGTGTCTTTTTTTCCCGCACTTTTTTCCTGTACAACCAGTGCCTGTGGGAGGGGATCAGATTTTACAGCGTCCGCCCCTCGAGCAATTTCAGCACTTGTCCACAAGGTGGCAGCACCATCCTGTGTAATGTCAGTCTCCATGTCTTTTTCAGTCATAAAACAGTTAGACACTTCCGCCCCTGCCTTCATCCTGCTGAAGAAGCATTAAGCGACACGCGTCCGGGTTGAGAGCTGCATTCCTTCCCCCCTCTGCTGTGTGTCAGGAGCTCCTACTATTGTTTACTCTATGGGTAAGCCGTGAATCTTATCTTATACTAATTGTTTGATCCTGTTAGACGGCATTTTCCCTGCAGTAGCTGGGAGCTACATTATGTCTAGTGACAGCTTACACCTTTGGGAGCTGTAACTAAGATATGGGGCTTAATCTACTATTTGTCCTATATTTCTATGCTAGCTAGACACACTGCTCCACTTTTGTGGGGGGGTGGATGTTTGGTAGAGGTCCTCCTTATACCTTCTGATTAATGAATCATGTGTTTTTAGATTTTTGTATATGTAAATCTTTAATAAAAATTGATGTATTTTTGGAAATTTACACTCCTATGTGTATGTGGTTCTTTTGGGACTCATACATTATTTGCAGTCTGTTGATGGAGTTATTCCACTTATTTTTCCATACATAAGGGAAGTAGATGAAATTACTACTATGATATTGCAATTTTTCCCTTTGTCCTTGATCTTATTCATAAAACAGTTAGAGCTGCTCGCCTCGTTACATATCCCCCCACTGAAAGGTTGGCAATCCCTGTCAACATTCACAGGTTCCAGGGCAGCGAGGACTAAGGCTGTGGCAGGGGGAGGCTGAGAAGCGGGCCATACATACTGGTCCCTATAAGACTGCCCAGGAGGAACCCCGGCAGTGGTGCGGGTAGTACGCCGCAGAGGTTGATTTCCCTCCACTCTATCACCAGTTACACTCTCTACCTCCGTCAGTTCCCTAAAGGGAGGGCCAGTCTGCGCAGGCAGGTAACCAGTCCCGGAGTCAACAAGGTCACTATGCTGAGTAATGTCAATGGTGCCAGTCATGTCAGCAGTGTCGTCCTCACCGGGTACTGTGGTCAGGGAGTCAGGCTGGGATCGGCAGGGGCGCAACATATTCCGGTGCAAGGTGCGAGAGTTGCCACTATCTTCGCCCCGGACTCTGTACACATGACCATCAGGGTAAGGGCGCTCAACTACCCGATAGACTTCAGCTTCCCACTTAGCTCGGAGTTTTCCTTGAGGCTTCTTAATACGAACCAGGACTAGCTAAGGGTTCTTCCTGTATGGGGAGCGGGTCAGCATGTCTCTGGCCCCGGATTTGTTGGCCTACCAGTCGGTATACAGTTTCCATCTTCTGACGATGAGTGTGTAGCCAGGATGGATAGGTACCGCTGGTATCTTTTTCAGGACTGGTCAGGTTTAGGTCATGGACCCCTTTTCCTGGGCGGCCAAAGAGAAGGGTGTGTGGGGTAAAACCCGTAACGGAGTGGACTTGATTGTTGTAGGCCCACACTAGATCCGGGAGGAATTGGGGCCATTGGTCTTTCTTGTCATCAGCTAAGGTGCGGTTCAACTGGAGTATAGTCCGGTTAAAGCGCTCACACGCACCATTCCCCTGTGGGTGGTAAGGGGTGGTTCTGGACTTCTGGATCCCATACATCCAATGCAGCTCCTCGATAATTTGACCTTCAAAACAAGCCCCCTGATCAGAGTGCAACCTCTCCAGACACCCATAGACCTGGATGAACTGTCGACAGATGGCCCGCGCAGCTGACTCAGCAGTCTGATCTTTGGTAGCAACAGCAACTGCGAATTTTGTGAAATGGTCTACCATAACCAGACAGTATTGGTAGCCACCACTCGCCATCCCAATCGACAGGTAGTCCACCATCAACAGCTCAAGGGGCCGGGATGTCTCAACTGTTTGGACAGGTGCACGCTGTTCAGCGGACTTGTAAAGCTCACAGGTGCGACAGGCTTGGCAGACATCTTCAACCAGCTTGCGGAGTCCCGGACAGTAGATGGACTGTTGGACCCACCGGAAGGTCTTGTCTATTCCAAAGTGGCCGTTCCTCTTGTGTGCTTCTCCCACCATCTCACGGGCCATTTGGGCCGGCACTACAACCTGTAGGCACTCCTCCAGCATGTGGGATAGGAAGATCCTCCGGTATAGCACTCCTTCTCTCAGAATCAGATGATCCCATTGGCTGAGCAGGGTCAGGGTACTGGTGGACAGTCGTGACCGCGTGTCAGAGGACGGCTTCTGCTGCTGCTTCACCCATTGTTTGAGTAGGGCACATTCAGCATTCCGGTCCTGGATTCTGCACCATTCCTGTGGGGACAGTGGGGACCCTACTGGAGTGCCAGCCTCATCCACAGCATACTGGCGGCAATCCATCATCTGCCGGGCTAATCTTGCGAAGTCAGGCATCTCGTCTCCTTCCAGCTCTTCATCCCGGTCCTTAGTGGGCGAGGGGGACAGGCTGTCCGCATTCTGATTTTCAGCCCCAGCTCTATATTTAATCTTGTAGTTAAACTTGGAGAGCCGAGCCATCCATCGCTGCTCCATAGCCCCAAGTTTCGCATTTTCTAAGTGGGCCAAAGGGTTGTTGTCCATCAGGACTAGTACTTCTGTCCCCGTCAGATATCCGGCAAATTTCTCAGTCATTGCCCACATCAAGGCCAACAGCTCCAGCCGGAATGAACTTTAATTGGTGGGATTCTTTTCACCTTCATGTAGGGACCTACTGGCATAGGCTACAACACGTTCCTTGCCTTCTTGTACCTGTGAGAGTACTGCCCCCAGACCCTGTAGGCCGCCGTCAGTATGTAATTGAAAGGGCAGGGTGTAATCTGCATATGCCAGGATGGGGGACGACGTCAAGGCACCCTTTAGAGCTTGGAAGGACTCTTCTTTGGTAGGCCCCCAATTGATGCGGCGTCCTCTGGGACTGTTGGTGGTCCCTCGAAGCAGGTCGTGCAGTGGTGCGGCAAGCCGGGCGAAGTTCTTGACAAACCGGCGGTAGTAGCCTGCCAGTCCCAGGAAAGCCCTGACCTCCTTGACAGTTTTTGGCTGGGGCCAGTCCCGTACGGCGGCTATTTTCTCCGGCGATGGTTGAACACCTTCGGCCGAGATCCTGTGGCCCAGGTAATCGATCTCCTGCTGTAGAAGACGGCACTTGCTGGGTTTCACCTTCAAGCTATGTTCCCTTAACCTCTGGAACACGCGGCCCAGCTTCTGTAGATGTTCTTCGAACGTGGCTGAATAGACCACAATGTCATCAAGGTAGATGAGGGTGAAGTCGAAATTGAAGTCTCCCAAGCAGCGCTCCATCAGCCTCTGGAAAGTTCCCGGCGCGTTTTTCAGGCCGAAGGGCATCCTGTCAAACTCGTACAGGCCCATGGGTAGGATGAAAGCGATCTTTTCTCTGTCCTTTTCGCTCATGGGTACCTGCCAATAACCGCTGGCCAGATCCAGGGAGGAAAAGTACTTGGCTTTCTTCAGAGCCGTCAGGGATTCTTCGATCCTCGGCAAAGGGTATGAGTCCTGGGTGGTGCAAGCATTCAGGCGGCGGTAGTCCACACAGAACCTCAAGGATCCGTCTTTCTTTTTAACTATTACCACCGGTGCAGCCCAGGGGCTCTGGCTCTCTCGTACCACTCCGGCATGGAGCATGAAATTCAGGAGGCTTTTCACTTCTTGGTATTGCTGGGGTGGTATCTGCCGGTATCTCTCACGGATAGGAGAAGCGTTACCCGTAGGGATCTCGTGTTGGATACTGGTGGTGCATCCAAAGTCGGTGTCATGCCGGGCAAAGGACGCCTGGTGTTCCTGTAGTAGTTTTTCCACCTGTGACACTTCCTGTTTAGAGTATTGGGATGTATCCAGCTGACACTTCTCTAGCAGCTCCTTTCCAGCTTCAGTGTCATCTGTGGCGGTGGCCATGGCGGAGACAGTCACTGTCCAGTCTCCCTCTGTCGATGGGGCAAACTGGAGGGGGCCCCTGGGATTCACCTCTGTAGGTAGGGCGTAGACTCTGGCGAGCTGTGTCCCCGCTTCTAGGTCGACGCATACACTAGCCGTATTGCTCAGACGGACAGGGATTCTTCCCCTCCTCACGACAGCCAGAGTGCGAGCGACTAATGGGTTCAGTTTTCCCTCCCTCGGGGTTCGCGGCTCAATCAGTACCTCCACGCCTTCAAGCGGCCTTGTGGTGCTAAGGGGTAGCGAGATAATTGTCTCCTTTTCAGCCGGTAAGGTGAGCCTAGTGTGGCGAGGCACGGTGATAGTGGCTATGGGCCGTTGTTCCTCTGCCATTTGCTGTAGGCTGCAGGCCCGAACCACTCTTCGGAATGCTCGGCGAGTGGCCCCGTGTGTGGTAACTTACTGCCAGTACTTGGGTCCCCGCTTGGTAAACAATACCAGGTCCAGGTCTTTCAGGATGTTCATCCCATAACCACGATTATCCCCCTCTTCCCGAGGTCCTGTCCACACATTTCGGTGTTCATCCAAGCTACTCCCGTTACTGGAATGGGTAGATTATTGGCCGCTTTGATCTTGATGATGGTATTCGTGTCATAGGCAGCCCGTGGTTGTAGATATTTCTCGTAAAACTGCTCTGAGATGGTGGACACCTGGGATCCAGTATCCATTAGTCCTTGGACGGCAACTCCCTCTAGCATTACTTTCAGTGTAGGGCTGTTTGATGCAAGCTTGCTCCTTTGTTGGCTCCTTTTTTCTTTGGCCTTCCCGGTTGAGTGAGCCTCCTCAGCCGGGGTGTCTAGTTTAAAGGTGCCCGCTGTTGAGAGGCATGGCTTGGCGGTTCTAGTGGATAGGCCTGGGGTTCCACCCGCTGTTTCGAGTGAAACTCCGCTTGCTGGGGTGTTTGAGAGTCCATTCGATAAAACGGCTGCGGGTCGGGTTGGAAGGAGTTCTGGGGGCAACGGTTTGCTCTGTGATGGGGATCACCACATGTCCAGCACTTTCCCATAGGCCGGCTAGGTTGCCGTCTCACTTACCTATCCGCCTGTTGGTCTAATGGAGCTGCAGCACCTGCTTCTGTAAGTCCGCCACCATCTGCTTCAGTTCCTCCATGTCGCTGTTCGGAGTATTTGTACTGTACATGGATCTGCAAGTAGCGGTATAAGTCTCTGTTCCCGTAACAGGTCCCCTAGAACGTTCTATGGCTTCTTGTTTAACCTCAGCAAACGTAAGGGCTGGATTCATCCGGAGTAAGTCCTGCAATGAGCGGTTGAGATACGGATCTCTCAGTCTTATTACAAATTGGTCCCTCAGCACAAGGTCGCGGGAGAATGTACCAGCTAGATTTTCTCCATTTTTGCAGGCTTGTTCCAGCAGTACTTGGGGGGCGTTCGCATATCGAGGAATGTCCTCCCACTTGAGCTGTGTACGCTGGAAGAACATGTAGCGCAGTGTTCCCAGGTATCTGGTCGGCCCATACGTGTTCTCTAGCACCCGCACCAAGTCATCTAATGTACGCTGGCCCCTAACCGTCTCCAGTCTGACTGTCGTCCATGCCTCCCCCTCTAACGTCAGCATAGCCATTTCCGCTAAGGTCTTAGGGTCAGCATTATACATTTCCCCCACTATCCTAAGTTGTTCCGCCCATTCAGGTACAGGGTAATTCCGTCCATTAAACTTTCTCACTTGATTTACAATAGACGCCGGAGGAGCTGTCTGACTATAAGCTACCACCGGGAGGGGATTTTGCTGGTCACAGATCCTGCCGACTACGCCAGATGAAGTGGCCGCGGGTAAGACCGCGGCTGAGCTCCCATAATCTGCGCCAACAAAATCCCCACGCTCATATTTTATGACAGGGTACATTTCTTTACTGGTAAACATCTCAATAACACACGCAGCTGGCTTAGCAGCACACATATTCAGAGTTTGCTATACGGGTCTCTAACTTCGGACACACGGCGCAGAACACAAAAAAAACAGCAATGATAAACAAGAATTCTGTCCCTGACTTGCCCTATAGGTTATATTACCAGTCCAAAACACAGGGAGGGAGGGCTCCCACGTAGCAGGCCTGGACTCCGGGTAAACGGCGGCGACTCCAAGGGAGAGATGGGGAAATCTTCAGCCCTCTCAACAGAGAACTAGCTTACAGTCTCTTGGTATGGAGGAAGGAGACGGTCTGGAGGTCCCTTGAGTCCAGTATCCCGTCTGCAGCAGTTCTGGCAACCCCTCACACTTCAGCGATGAGGGCAGTCCGAGGCAGGTCTGCTCAGGTACAGCTCCAGTAGCTCAGTGTTTTTTTTTCCCGCACTTTTTTCTTGTACAACCAGTGCCTGTGGGAGGGGATCAGATTTTACAGCGTCCGCCCCTCGAGCAATTTCAGCACTTGTCCACAAGGTGGCAGCACCATCCTGTGTAATGTCAGTCTCCATGTCTTTTTCAGTCATAAAACAGTCAGAGCTGCTCGCCTCGTTACACAGTTACGCTGCGATCTGCACCGCAGCGTAACTGCATGCGTCCCGCGTCCCCTACACAATCTATGGAGATTCTGCAGGAGACGTGTGTAGATGGCATATTAGAGCGCAGCGCTTCGGCTGCTGCCCGAATCACTGCGTTCTAAGAAGTGACATGTCACTTCTTCCGTGCACTTTGCATGCTGTCTATAGGGAGAGGCAGCATGTAGAGCGCACGAATTCTGCAGGCACCCGGCGCTTCAGAACGGAGCTTTTCAGCTGCGCTCTGAAGAAGACCTTTTGTGTGCAGTGCAGAGCGCACACGTGCGCACATAGCCTATCTGTACAGTGAAACATAGAATTGATCCTGCACTATCAGGGTTTACCTTTCATAGTTGGGTGGCCAGAGGAAAGCTGCTCCAGATCCGAAAATCAAACATGCTCATGTGACGCCCTGGCAAAACCAGGGTGTCACAGAGCCTGCAGAAATCCTGCAGAAATCCAGCAAAGTGCAGGCCATTCTCCTCCTTGGTAACTTGATCCCACACCAGTGCAGCAGGACAGACACACCCCCAGTGTAAGAGCTAAACAGAGCAGCCGGAGAGGGGCTGAGCAGAGTGAGTGAGGAGAGTGAGGAGAGCAGACCAGGGGAGGATGGCTCCTGGCTGCTGTAAGGAAGGGAAGTGTGAGGAAGGGGCCTGATGTAGCCGGGGCAGGGTGGTGGCCCGCCGGTACCAAGGGAAGACCCGAATCACGGCAGGGGAATGGGCTCCCCGTTCCCGACTGAGGAAGGAGAAAGAAGCGTCTGGCTGCAGGGCAAGAACAGGATCCTGCTGTACTGTGTGTGGGACCCCAAACACCCTCCGCACCGAAGGCTGTGAACTCCGGCAGTTTCTAGTTTACCAGTGACTCTGTGTGTATTAATTGTGAGTACATCCGTGCCCTCGGGCACTGCACTGCCGCACTGCGCCCCGCATCACCCCAAACGGGCCCCGGGACCAACCGCCCCTACCCATGGAGGGGTTAACACCAAGCTGCACCACAACACCGCTCACGGGAGTTCCCCACCTTCACAGCAGCGGTGCTGCCCACCATCACCACAACCCGTGGGTGGCGTCACGAACAATCCCCATAGCGGCCCCGGCCGCGCACCCACCCGATCACCAATCCAATGCCCATTTTCACTCGTGGGCGAGGAGCGCTGCTCGAGCCCCGGGTCCGGCCCACTCAAGCCACTAAGGAGAAGGTACCGGACCCGAGCGTGATCTCCCTGAGCAGCCCCCGCGACGGAGGACTGGCCCCCGAACACGACAACTTGGCGCTGTGAACAGGATTGAACCAGTCTACTTACCGGTAGACGTGCGCCTGGTGATCCCCGTCAGCGGCGTCCCGCTGAAAAATCTCAAGATCCGCCATTTTTGGGCGCGAAGATTTCCCGCTCGAGTCGTCTTCCTGAGCAGTGAGGGTGCGAAAAGTGAAGCCCCGCCCCCAAGAAGGTGAAGTGCTGTAGAAAAACCAAGGGGGGGCGGGTGAACTAGCTGCTGCTGATGTCCGCGGGAAGAGAAAAGGAGAATGTCAGCGTCCAGGGAGGCGAGCGGAGCGGCACCCGTCACCGGAGTGGCGGGGCCTGAAGGTAATTAGCTAGCCAGCAGGCGGCTCCCGTTCCGGTCGCAGGAGCGGAGGTCCCGGGGATACCAGCAATCCCAGCGGCACCCCACTTAGATGACGTCGGCTCCGGCAGTCCGCCCGGCCACAACGGTAGCAATGCCCTGTAAGTTAACCCCCAAAGTTAAAGTTAAAAAGTTTTAAAGGAACAACCTTCCATTCCGCAGTCTCCGGAGAGGCGGATTGGAGGATGGGCCTGCGGGAAGATGATGGCCGAGGCCCACCACTACTGTAACCGGTGGCGATCATCCAGGGCCAGGGGTCCCCTGGATCTGGGGCCCCTGAGAGACTGCTGGGTGTGGAACACCGTACCCGGCCCACCTGGGCCCGTTCCTGGACTGGGGAAGAGGGGTGCTGCCCATTTCTTAGGGGCAGCATCAAGGTTCAGGTTGCTTGGGTGGGCAAGCGGAAGGACCCGTTCCCGGTTAATACCATTGTCTTATTGTTAGTATGCTTGTAACCTTGTTTTATCTTTTTTCAGTTCCCGTTCAATAAATGCCGGTGCCCGGACAGCCCGAGGACGGGCTGTGTTTTACCAAGGGGGTGTGTGACGCCCTGGCAAAACCAGGGTATCACAGAGCCTGCAGAAACCCAGCAAAGTGCAGGCCATTCTCCTCCTTGGTAACTTGATCCCACACCAGTGCAGCAGGACAAAACACACCCCTCCCCCAGTGTAAGAGCTAAACTGAGCAGCCGGGGAGGGGCTGAGCAGAGTGAGTGAGGAGAGTGAGGAGAGCAGACCAGGGGAGGATAGCTCCTGGCTGCTGTAAGCAAGGGAAGTGTGAGGAAGGGGCCCGAGGTAGCCGGGGCAGGGTGGTGGCCCGCCGGTACCAAGGGAAGACCCGAATCACGGCAGGGGAGTGGGCTCCCCGTTCCCGACTGAGGAAGGAGAAAGAAGCGTCTGGCTGAAGGGCAAGCACAGGATCCTGCTGCACTGTGTGTGGGACCCCAAACAACCTCCACACCGAAGGCTGCAGACACCGGCAGTTTCTAGTTTACCAGTGACTCTGTGTGGATTAATTGTGAGTACATCCGTGCCCTCGGGCACCGCACCGCACCGCAGCACTGCGCCCCGCATCACCCTAAACGGGCCCCGGGACCAACCACCCCTACCCACGGAGGGGTTAACACCAAGCTGCGCCACAACACCGCTCCCGGGAGTCCCCCACCTTCACAGCAGCGGTGGTGCCCACCATCACCACAACCCGTGGGTGGCGTCACGAACAATCCCCATAGCGGCCCCGGCCGCGCACCCATCCGATCACCAATCCAATCCCCATTTTCACTCGTGGGTGAGGAGCGCTGCTCGAGCCCCAGGTCCTGCCCACTCGAGCCACTAAGGAGAAGGTACCGGACCTGAGTGTGATCTCCCTGAGCAGCCCCCGTGATGGAGGACTGGCCCCCGCCCGCGACACTCAGAGGGGCACACTTCAAAAGAGGCAGATATCCAGCAAGTAATCCACAAAAGAAGTAAAAGTGGCTCCACTCCAAGGTCCATAAAAAGGATTTATTGGTACAAAAAAGTGTGCATAAAAAAGGCAGTGGAGGAGATGGGACGTAAAGCGGCCTTATAGTTTTCCTATGTAGAATTTGCCAAAGGGGCAGAAGACTATATAGACCAGTCATGGCGAACCTTTTACAGGCCGAGTGCCCAAACTGTAGCCCTAACCCAATTTTTTTTCCGACGTGCCAACCAATCCTATTATATAAAGAATTGATTTTAATCTTACCTTTGCCGTCTTCTCCTCAGCAGGGGGCATCATGCTCATGCCTGCTTACCACACACTGAAGCTGAGCCCCTGCCCTTTCCAGACACAGCAGTTGGATTGATCTTTCTGGAAAAAATTGCAGCATATTAGACCGAGATTTTAGCCTGGAATGCAATCAGATGTCACCCTGTAATCCACATCTACATTTCAAAGTCTGAACATCCTGAAATCCCATAAAGAAGTGCGAGTGGCTCCCCTCCCCCTTCATTGTGTAGTTCTGTCCCCTTCCTCGGCCACTTCCTGGTAAACATGTCCCCCATCCTGATATATATTTCCTACATTCTGGTATATTTGTCCCCATCATGGCCTCATCCTGGTAAATGTTACCCCATCCTGGTAAATATACCTCATCCTGGTAAATGTACCCCATTCTGGTAAATGTACCCCATTCTAGCATGTTTCCCCATGCTGGTAAATGTACCCCATCCTGACATATTGCCCATCCTTGTAAATGTTCCCCCATCCCGGCATGTACCCCATTCCTGGTAAATGTCCTCCATCCTGGTAAATGTTCCCAATCCAGGTAAATGTACCCCCATCCAGGTAAATGTCCCCCTTCCTAGCATTTACTCCTTCCTGGTAAATGTTCCCCTTCCTGGTAAATGTTCCCCTTCCTGGTAAATGTACCCTATTGTGGCATGTTTCCTCCATCCTGGCATGCATGTTTCCCCATCCTGGCATGCATGTTTCCTCCATCCTGGCATGCATGTTTTTCCCATCCTGACATGCATGTTTTCCCCATCCTGGCATGCATGTTTTCCCCATCCTGACATGCAT
This sequence comes from Anomaloglossus baeobatrachus, assembly GCF_048569485.1. Lineage (NCBI taxonomy): Eukaryota > Metazoa > Chordata > Amphibia > Anura > Aromobatidae > Anomaloglossus > Anomaloglossus baeobatrachus. Next base: position 9,764,340 of record NC_134354.1, on the reverse strand, counting down.
GTTTCCCCCATCCTGGCATGCATGTTTCCTCTATCTTGGCATGCATGTTTTCCCCATCCTGGCATGCATGTTTCCTCTATCTTGGCATGCATGTTTCCCCGCTCCTCCGTCTCCTAGACAACACACCTGCAGCCGGGGGAGGAGGAGTGTAAGAGCGAGGAGAAATGTCTCCTCTGCTCCAACACAGCTTTGATCTGCCGGCGCGACTGCACCAGCAGATCAAAGCGGCAGGATGAGGACACAGCGCGCGTGGCAGCAGAATGGGCTCTGCATACCCCTGGTGGCACGCGTGCCATAGGTTCGCCATCACTGATATAGACAATATACTTACTCTGATGAACTGTGTCACAGACTGCAGGGAAGAACCAATATGTAAGGCTTCTCGACATTATGAAAAATGGCAATTGCCACACCGGACATTGCCACTAGGGCAAGCACAGTCCAACCAAGTGATCGGATGAGAGATTATGTTGTGGACCAAGATGTCTTTTAAGTGTTTTCCTCCACGGTAGGTGATCAAGGGTTTATTGGTAGTAACATCTTTAAGGTCAGGGTCATTACACAGAACATGCCAGTTTTTATTCCAAACTTTTCTAATCCACATATCCATTGCCCCAAAACGAAAACTAAAGATATGATTTAGTCTCTGGAAAATACCCATGGGGTCAAACGCAGGGAATATTCCAAAGTTAAACATTGCAAATAAGTCCTTGTCATTCTCAGTACATTGTAGTGCCCATACATTATACACAGCTTGTGCTTCTGGAAACCTGCACCCCGTATATTTAAGTGGCCACTAGGCAGGGAGGCATTTGGATTCGGGAGTGCAGATTTTTAAGGATTTTTCTTTTTTTCGGGGGGGGGGAAGGTCTCATAGCGTTTAACCGGAGCCCATGTGCTAACAGTAACATGGAAGCCCTCTACATTTCCGTTAACAGATGACTAACCTGAGTGGGGACTTGTGTTTTTGTTGGTTGAATTGAATGATATTTAGTAATTTCGGTACAGAACATTTTGGATCAGTTCACATTTATCCTGTGCTCCATGCCGAGCGCTTACATCGGGGTTTCCGTTTACAACTCCAAAATACGTGATTGAGGTGAAATCCGCGATGGATCCATTCACTAATGAGGGTTCCACCATCAATGCAAGGTATTACATTAAGCTTTTGGACCAATTGAAGGCAGCTCTGAAGACCAAAAGGCGCGGCAACCTGTCCAAAGGAGTCTTGTTCCTGCAAGACAAGGCCTCCACTCACACTGCACAAGTGACCATCGCAAAACTGGCAGAGTCGGGCTTCCAGCTGGTGACCACCCACCTTATTCACCAGATCTAGCTCCCTCCGACCATCATCTGTTTCCAAACCTGAAGAAACATCTCAAGGTATCAAATGTCACACCATTTCTGATGCCACGACTGCTATGGATGCCTGGTTTAAGGCACAACCGAAATCCTTTTTTTTGCTTTTCTTACAGAACTTGGAATACGATGTAAGAAGTGAGTTGTCATCAGTGGAGAATATGGGGAAGAAATGGAAAATTTCATCATCCTAGCTTGCTTCTTTCTGGGTAAAGCCAAATACTTATCAGCAGCCCTTCGTATATGGATACATAGTAATAGGCATCTCACAGATTTATTTTTGCCATCAAACAATATGGGCACAGACTCTGTGGAGCGCAAGGACCCAGATAAGGACTGGAGCAGCAGACAGGCACGGCTGGCTGAGCGGAGACAAAGTATAGAAATTAGGAACATGAGTAAGGTTAAACAATGAAGGGAACAGGGACCTAGAGAGAAGCAACGGCACACCAAGGGGCAGGAAGACGTGGCTCCCAGAAGTGCACTTTAATATACAAATATCCTTTTAACCATAAACACCATATTTGCGTATGAGTGCCAGAATATGGTCACTCTACCGCATACACACACTCCATACAGTCAATATACAAGCAGGAGGGCAGGAGATTATGGTTAAACATTTCTAAATTTTCAATGAAAAACGTGATGGCACGCACATGAAAACAGCAAGTGTGAACTAAAGCTTATAAAGGGACACCGATGTCTGAAACAAGTTAATGGTATATAATAGTATAGCACAGAAACAAACATTCAATTGGTAGAAATAGTAAAAATCACAATATATATACCTCAGGCTTTAAATATAGTATGCAAAAATACTTATTTCTCAAAGAGTGAGCGCATATTTGGGAAATAATTATATATGAGGTTAGTATTAGGCCTGGGCAGGCCTGGACTGTAAAAGTCCGGATCCGCGCAGCCTCAAAGTTGCCTGGGCGCCGGACCCGGGCCCGAGATTCCGGGTGTTTGATCCAGCACTCAAGAAAATAAAAACTAAAGGAAAAATAAAGAAAATAAGAATGACGCAAGTGCTTCATACTGACTGAGGCTCTGGCCCGCCTGTACGCTGCTCATGCGCTGCTGTACGTTGCTCCTGTGGCCTCCCTGGGCAGCTCATTTCATATGCATGATTTTACCCACCCACCGGCCGCCCCTAGCATGTGTGATGGCGTCTGCCAGCAGTCATCACTCATTTCGGGTCATTCATTCTTTAGAGCTCACAGCGGGCAGTCATGCTCTATGGCGCTCGCTGTAAAGGCCCTGTCACACACAGAGATAAATCTTTGGCAGATCTGTGGTTGCAGTGAAATCATGGACATATTGTTCCATTTGTACACAGCCACAAACCTGCCACTGATTGTCCACAATTTCACTGCAACCACAGATCTGCCGCAGATTTATCTCTGTGTGTGAAAGCGCCTTAAGATTCAGATGTAGCAAAGCTGAATCGCCGTGGGACCTCGTGTGGATTCTGTTGCACCTGCAGGGGTGTTGGGGTTAATAAAGTGGTGAAAGAAAGGGCTTTTTGTATTTTATTCCAAATAAAGGATTTTTTCTGTGTTTGTTTACATTTCACTTACAGATTAATAATGGGGGATCTCATAGATGCTGCCATCATTAATCTAGGGCTTAGTAGCAGCTGTGTGCTGTTATTAGGCCCTCATTGCCCCTATTGTCACCGAACCAGGGCTTTCAGGAAGAGCTGGGTAAAGCGCCTGGTGTTATGGATGGTGTTTCTTTTCGTTTGGCCATTGCCAGATGTGAAGAGGTTAAGATTCTTCCTGAGGATGTTTCTGGGCTCCCTCTAGTGGCTAGTGCTGGAAGTGAGTCAGGTTCTGTGCTTGTCAGTGACACAGGTGCGAGGCCTGGCTCTAATTCCAGTGGGCCAATTAGGTCCAGTCCTTGGTGTATAAAGGAAGAGATTCTGCCTCAAGCTGACGCTGGTGATATAATTTCCTGTGTCAGTTTTGCTCCAGTGAACATGTCTTGAACACCTGGTCCTCCTGTTATGTCGGCCATGTGCCTGTGACCCGCTGGACGCTTCTCCAGTGCTCCAGCTTGTCTTTTTCTCTTGGAGATCTCCAGTGCTGTCTGTTGCAGTTTTTCTGCTTCTTTGGATTCAATTTTTGCCCTTTTTTCTAGTCGTCCTGATCTCGCCTTTTGAGCCTAGGATAAGTACTTTTTCCTGTGACAGAACAGTTTCCATGCATTTCTCTCTTGTGTGAAATATTTATTTGATTCTGTTTCAATTTGTTTTCAAGTGCTATGAAGACTGTTCATTAACAGTGAAAAAAATACATAGTGGAGTTTTTCTCTCTGTCTGAACATGGTCCTGTGCTTTTTGGTCATATATGCTTTTGTGCTCCATTCTGTTCCCACTGATGAACTTTAACAAAGGGACATTGCTGAGAATCCAGTGAAGACCTTTCTCTTGGATGCTAATCCTGCCTGGTATCTTGCACAAGAGTTCCCTGATGTAGAGGGTGGAGGATTGTGTGGTCCTCAGGGAATGTTGATCATCAGGAGTAGGCATATATTAGGGTTTGGCTGGCAGCACCCAGTGATCTATCCTATCCTTTTGTGTCTTAGTTAGCAGGGCCTCTCTTTGCCTGAGTCTATCCCTAATCAACTGTGTATTGTTTGCTTCTTATATCATCGTCAATATATGTTGGGGGCTTTCACTATCTGTTTGGGGCTGCTCCGAGGCAAGTTATGATTCCTTTCTTCATCTTTGAGGCTAGCTAGTTTCTTAGGCGGTGACGAGGCATCTAGGTAGAGTAGGCACGCTCCACCGCTATTTCTAGTTGTGTATATATAATCAGGGGAGTGCTGCTTGTTAGTTACCAAACACTCTTCTGCTCTTTTTTCTGCGTTTTCCAGGTTTTTCCTCCTGGACTTTTTGGGGTAGTAGATCATAGTTCCTTGGTTGCTACTATCTCTGGATAAGGGATGGTGTTTTCCCTTGAATGGGATATGTATGGGAATGTCGGCGGTTTCTTGACCATAACAGCTGGGCTTGTCACATCTTATGGATGTGGCAATTCCAGCGGCTGGAGGCTGATATTTTTAGGTTGGATCTCCCTGACCTGAGAATACCAGCCCCAGTTCTGGGGCTTTATCTTGGCTGGGTATCAAAATTGGGGAGACCGCATGCCATTTTTTTTTTATTATTTATTTTTTTGCAGCGATTTTTGCTGCAGTTAGTGTGCCAGGTGGTGCACATTTGGTGCTGAAATAGTCTGCACCAGATTTCATCACCAAATTTGCATGCCTTGGCCCAAAAAGCAAAAAAATGTTGTTTTTTCTGCTAGGAGGTGCAAATGTGGTGCAGACGATTTCTGCACCAAATGTGCACATCCTGGAAGAAAACCATGGCAAAAATTGCAGCAAAAGCTGCAGCAAAAAAAACGCTGCAAAAGGACTGTAAAAGAACACTTTTTTTTGCCAGGAGGTGTAGATTGGGTGCAGGAATATGGTGTAAAAATTTCATCACCAAATTTGCATCCATTGGCCCAAAAATGCAAAAAAAATTGTTTGTTCTTTTTTTCTGCCAGATGGTGCAAATTTGGTGCTGAAATCTGGTGCAGACGATTTCAGCACCAAATGTACACCTCCTAGCAGATACCTGCGGCAAAAAATGAGTAAAAAAATGTGGGTTTTTTTGCCAGGAGGTGTAGATTGAGTGTAGGAATATGGTATAAAAATTTCATCACCAGATATGCATCTCTTGGCAAAAAACCTGCGGTTTTCTGCCAGGAGATGTAGGTCTGTGAACTCAGTGACCTCCACCTGAGGTCAGGTTACCTGCGATCTCAGGTGAAGTGTGACGCCCCTGAACTACTCAGGGTGTCACAGGTTACTGCACTCCTTTCCCTTTTGGTGCAGAGCTCAACCCCCCATGGTTCTGGGATCCTAACCTTTGGTATTGCTCCATCAGCATGCAAATCCTAACCACACCTCGCACCCCACCCTGTCAGGCACACCAGTGGGTGGTCTAGCTGGAACAGGGCCACCCACCTAGGGGTCAGGCAGACTGGTGGGAGGGGCTGAGTGAGTTGAGTGGTAGCCCTCAGAGAGTGAGGAGCTGGAGGGAGTTGGAGCTCCCTGGCAGAGGTTGGCTAGGTCGCAGACGATGGTCTTGGACCGGAGGAATCGGAAACTCGGTCGCAGGGTATTAGAGAGGGGTGCCAGACTTAGTTTGGGAGAACGGTCGGCACCGGAAAATCTACTAACCGAACTAGTACCGAGCACGGCAGGGTACTGGACCCTAGATCAGGGAGAAGCTTCACGCAACCTGATAATTAACCAGTGGAGGATAGTCTCATTATGAACTTTTCCCAAGAGCTCAGAGATCGAAGGCACCAACACAACGAGGGGGATAGGGCTTTCCAGCTTATGCGGCCCACTGAAATCCCAAGTGTCAGCCATCGAGAGCACAGCTCCTCTATATAAATATAGGGGGCGGGACCCCGACAGCTTCAGGCTGAGGGGTCACTCAGAACACTCTAAATTAGTGCATGGAGGCAGGTCCAGAATCATCAGCAATACCCACGGGGTCGGATTCCCGGACGAGCTCACCCTAAAGCGGCAGTGGCACCCAGAGACTTGGTTTACTCCTGTGTCAGAGTCTGCTTAATGGTTACACCAACATTTATACGGCCTGAGTGAGTACGCTGTTCTCCCCTGAACCTCCCTGCCTGGCCTGCACCACTCTCCCCTATGCCTCCACCGTCCAGAGTCACGGGGCCTACCCCACCCGTGGAGGGAACGTCATCTGGCTGCCCCGCTCCATCTCCCCCGGGTACTCCCATCGGCAGCGGCGGTACTCCCCTTAGCGCGAACCATGGGTGGCGTCACGAACATTAATCAACTGTAAATAGCCCCCTTTCATTTTCGGGTGACCCCGAGCCCCCGGGTCCGGAGACCCTCGAGCTACGGCAACCCCGGATCCGAGCAGTCCGACTGCTGCAATGGAGGTACAGAAGGACCATAGGAACCTCCAGCTGTGACCACAAAAGACCTGAATGATGTCACAGCTCATTCATTCTCTGGAGCTCTCAGCGAGTGGTCTTGTTCTATGACGCTCACTGTGATATTCAGATGTAGCAGAGCTAAAAATCGCCATGGGACCTCATGTGGATTACGCTGGATCTGCAGCTGTATTGGAGTTAATAAATTGGTGAAAGAGGGTGTTTTTTTGTATTTTTTTTCCAAATAAAAGATTTTTTCGGTGTTTGTGCTTGTTTACTTCCACTTACATATCAGTGATGGGGTGTCATAGACGCTGCTATCATTAATCTAGGGTTTATCAGCAACTGTGCACTGTTATTAACCCCTTATTACCCTAACTGCCATCGCATCAGGGTAACGGGAAGAGCTGGTAAAGCGCCGGGATTGTCACATCTAATGGATGCAGCAATTCCGGGTGGCTGGAGGCTGATATATTTAGGCTGGGTCTCTCCAGCCTAACAATACCAGCCCCCAGGTGGCTTTATCTTGGCTGGGTATCAAAATTGGGTACGTTGCTTTTCAAAATTATTTATTTAAATAAAAAAAATTTGAAAAAGCCACATGTGGTTCCTCTTCTTTTGATACACAGCCAAAATAAGCGCAGGGCTGGGGCTGTAGCCGTGGGTTTGATCTGTGCTGGGTATCATAATATGGGGGGACTCTGCACCAGTTGTTTTATTTCTTTCTTTTATACCACGATACTGATGGTAGATGCTAGAATGTATGGGCTCCTTCCAGGAAGACGTAATTTCAATACGATCCTTATCACATGATATATCACATGATAGGGGCATATTCAAAATGCCGTCCAATGTTTCCAGCCAGAATAAACATTATTTTTCTAAGTCCACGTGGTCATGGAGTTGTTTATAATGGAAGCGGTGGTCTAGGGGTGAGACCCCCAGATAGGGGGAGTGCAGCGGGAGGGGGCGAATGGTTATGGTCGATGAGAGGAAACATTGTCACACACCCACTAACCTGGAATGAGCCCCTACATTCTAGGCTCACGTTAGATGCTGGAGTGTATGGGCTCCTTCAGTTGCACTGCTTTCCCCGTCCCTCGGCCGTCCTGGCACCTGTGATTGGATGCAGTCAGCTGACACTCAGGGTTGGGGGGTGTCTGACTGTAATTAGCGGCCCAGGCAGTGAAGGCGAGGCCTGGGACCAGCGTACAGCCATGCCGGAGCCTTGGTAAGTCCACCACGCACACTTCCATTCCTCTATCCATTCTACCACCATTTGTAATCTCTGGATTTTGCTCCCCATAGACTTATATGGGGGCGGATTCTGGACCGGATCCGTATTGTTTTTAAAAAGAGAGCAGGTCCCGTTTTTTTGCGAGTCCGCCCAGCTCCAGTTAGTATCCCAGGATGATTCCCCCATATAGGTTCTATTATAAAGTGCCTGGTGCAGAAAGGCAGCTAGTCAAATGATGACGCGTCCCCGCTCCCGTGCGTGCGCTGTGTGGCCTGACGGCTGGCCCGCCTGCAGCGTTGTAGTTTGCGGACAGCGTATGCGTCATTCAGGGCGATTACGTATGCGGAAGTAAGCAATAGCGGGCATTTAAAATAACGGTATCAGAGAGAGGAGACACTCCTCACCCTCCCTGAAGACGCCACATGTGGGATTTATCATTTCCCTGGTGAAACACGTGTCGGTGGGCTTTGGGGGAACGTTCCTGCTCCGGGACACTGATGCCTGCTACTCTTCATATGCACTAGGCACTTTTTGATTGGTATGTATGGGAAACTATGCAGAGACATATTCCCTTTGCTGTGACTAGCTGCCTTTCTGCACCAGGCACGTTACAATGGAACATATATGGGGGAAATCATCCTGGGACACTAACCTCTTAGGCTAAGTTCACACTTCAGTTGTTTTCAATCCGTCAGGTCCGTCAGCAACGGATCAGTTGTTTTTTAGATGTCAACTGATGCAACGGATGTGTTTTTCACAGGATTCCTTTCACAGGAATCCTGTGAAAAAACTGATCAGTTGCGTCCGTTACATCCGCTGTGCATCCGTTTTTTGACGGATCAGTCATGATCCGTTTGTGTTTGGGACAGCCCAGTGGGCGTGCTAAACATGCTGGGCATGCTCAGTAGAGCATGGCGGAATCCAGCACCATAGACATACATTGCAAGTGTGGCGGATGGCGACGGATTCCTGCGCGGTGCGTTAATTTTGACGGCCCGAAAAACGTTACATTCTGCGTTGCTACCCGCTCGGCGGACCGCAACGCAGCAGATGCAACGCAGGGTCATCAGTCGCAATCCGTCACTAATAGAAGTCTATGGGGAAATACTGGATTCCTGCAAAATATTTTGCAGGATTCCGTAATTCCTCAAGGCTACGGATTGTGACTGATGCAAAACAACTGAAGTGTGAACTTAGCCTTATATAACTATTCCCCAAATATGCGCTCACTCTTTGAGAAATAAGTATTTTTGCATATTATATTTAAAGCCTGAGGTATATATATTGTGATTTTTACTATTTCTACCAATTGAATGTTTGTTTCTGTGCTATACTATTATATACCATTAACCTTTTTTTAGACATCGGCGTCCCTTAATGTTTTACTTCACATTTGCTGTTTTCATGTGTGTGCCATCACTTTTTTTTCATTGAAAATAAACAAATGTTTAACCACATATAATCTCCTGTTTGTATACCTCCCAGAAAGGGAGGATGCCTTATATATCCATTGCCTCTCTGCAATAGGCTAAGAAGCACTTCCAGGTTAAGGAGTACTGGCCCTTTAAATCACATGCGGCACTGGAAGACCTGTTCAGTGCACGCATGTTTCTGGAGGAGGTTCCAGGATTGCGATCCGAGTGAGTACCTTGTATAGAAGGAAGGACAGTGGGATGGGCAGACTGTACGGAGCCGTGTGCTGGGCGCCGACCCATCCCCCCCCCCCACCGCCCAGTAGGGATTGGACCCGCGGGTCGGGGCATGACAATGTAATCTACATATATTCCATATTCATTACCCACTTATCTAACACAGGGACTAAAAGATACACCTGTATATATGGGATATTTGCTCATTTCCCTATTATCTACATGTATTCCATGATCATTCCTAACCTAAGAAGTGCAGGGAATGTAATAGTCACCTGTTTATATGGGATATGCGTTCATTTAATTATTTACATATATACCTTGTTCATTCCCCACCTAAGAAGCAGACAGAATTTAATATTCACCTGTTTATATGTTACGTGTTCATTCCAATGTAATCTACATATACAGCTCTGGCAAAAATGAAGAGAGCACTGCACCGTTGTATAACAATCATCTTCTGTACATGTCTGACGGCCATTCCAGTGTCAGGTGATTTCCATCCAGAGTCACCTCATTCTACTTAATGTTCTTCTGATTAGATGATCACCTGAACCAAATCTTATTTACCGAAGGAAAGTATAAAAAACTTTGCGAAGGACGTATGACTCAAGCCGCATACAAGGTTATCCTGGAAAAACAGTTGCTTCCTTCTGCTCAGGCAATGTTCCCCAACTCTGAGGACTGTTTTTTTCCACCAGGACAATGCACCATGCCACACAGCTAGGTCAATCAATGTGTGGATGAAGGACCATCACATCAAAACCCTGTTATGACCAGCTCAATCTACAGACCTGAACCCCATTGAAAACCTCTGGAATGTAATCAAGAGGAAGATGGATAGTCACAAGCCATCAAACACAGAAGAACTGCTTACATTCCTGCTCCAGGAGAGACATAAGGTCACTCAGAAGCTGTGTGAAGACTGGAGGAAAGCGGCCAAGACGCATGAAAGCCGGGATTAAACATCATGGTTATTCCACAGAATATTGATTTCTGAATCTTCCTGAGGTAACACATTATTATATTGTTACAAAAACTTGTGAACAAGAAGGGGTATTTATCATGTTTTTTTTAAGTAAAACTACTGTACCACAGTTGTGAAAAAGTATACAGTTTTTATTATTACAAAAAGTGCAAATATCAAAAATCCCATGTGATGACAGTTAGTAGTTAGACATACATTGTTAAAATCCAATTAGATGAGACAGAGAGAGAAAAAGGTCCCAGGGAGGGAGACAGACTACCCCTTAACTAAAACTGGTAAGAAAGTAGTATTAGTATATCCCGGTGGGGGGGGCATATAAGTAACCAAAAGATATCAATAGTATACCCCCTGGGCTAGTGGAGTGATGGAATGTCCATACATTAAACAGGATAAGGTCCAAATCAGGGCCTGAGTACACCAGTATGTAACACCACCAGAATAATCTCAGAGAAAAAAAAAAAGTCATACAGTATACTTTTTCACAACTGTGGTACAGTAGTTTTACTTAAAAAAACATGATAAATACCCCTTCTTGTTCACAAGTTTTTGTATGTATTCTATGGGGTCTATGTATATTACAACAAATATGAGGTCCGCTTTACTTTGTCTCTGTTTTTTTATTATTATATTGTTTTGTGTAAATGATGATGAACTTGTTTTCTTTGCATTATTTGAGGTGAAAGCGCTGCGCATCCTGTGCATTCTGTGCATTCTGTGCATCCTGTGCATCCTGTGCATCCTGTGCATTCTGTGCATTCTGTGCATCCTGTGCGTCCTGTGCGTCCTGTGCGTTCTGTGCGTTCTGTGCGTCCTGTGCGTCCTGTGCATTCTGTGCATCCTGTGCGTCCTGTGCGTTCTGTGCGTTCTGTGCGTCCTGTGCGTCCTGTGCATTCTGTGCATCCTGTGCGTCCTGTGCGTTCTGTGCGTTCTGTGCGTCCTGTGCGTCCTGTGCATTCTGTGCATCCTGTGCGTCCTGTGCGTTCTGTGCGTTCTGTGCGTCCTGTGCGTCCTGTGCATTCTGTGCGTCCTGTGCGTCCTGTGCGTTCTGTGCGTTCTGTGCGTCCTGTGCGTCCTGTGCGTCCTGTGCATCCTGTGCAGTCTATGCGTCCTGTGCGTCCTATGCATCCTGTGCATCCTGTGCATCCTGTGCATTCTGTGCATCCTGTGCATCCTGTGCATCCTGTGCAGTCTGTGCATCCTGTGCATCCTGTGCATCCTGTGCAGTCTGTGCGTCCTGTGCGTCCTGTGCATCCTGTGCATCCTGTGCGTTCTGTGCATCCTGTGCGTTCTGTGCATCCTGTGCAGTCTGTGCATCCTGTGCATTCTGTGCGTCCTGTGCATTCTGTGCGTCCTGTGCAGTCTGTGCATTCTGTGCATCCTCTGCATTCTGTGCGTCCTGTGCAGTCTGTGCATTCTGTGCATCCTGTGCAGTCTGTGCAGTCTGTGCAGTCTGTGCATTCTGTGCGTTCTGTGCGTTCTGTGCATCCTGTGCAGTCTGTGCATCCTGTGCGTCCTGTGCATCCTGTGCAGTCTGTGCATTCTGTGCATCCTGTGCAGTCTGTGCAGTCTGTGCAGTCTGTGCAGTCTGTGCATCCTGTGCAGTCTGTGCAGTCTGTGCAGTCTGTGCAGTCTGTGCAGTCTGTGCAGTCTGTGCAGTCTGTGCATTCTGTGCATCCTGTGCAGTCTGTGCAGTCTGTGCGTTCTGTGCAGTCTGTGCATCCTGTGCATTCTGTGCATCCTGTGCATTCTGTGCATCCTGTGCATCCTGTGCATCCTGTGCATCCTGTGCATTCTGTGCATTCTGTGCATCCTGTGCATCCTGTGCATTCTGTGCATCCTGTGCAGTCTGTGCATCCTGTGCAGTCTGTGCAGTCTGTGCATTCTGTGCATCCTGTGCAGTCTGTGCATTCTGTGCATTCTGTGCATCCTGTGCAGTCTGTGCAGTCTGTGCATCCTGTGCGTTCTGTGCAGTCTGTGCATCCTGTGCATTCTGTGCATCCTGTGCAGTCTGTGCATCCTGTGCATTCTGTGCATCCTGTGCAGTCTGTGCATTCTGTGCAGTCTGTGCATTCTGTGCATCCTGTGCAGTCTGTGCAGTCTGTGCATCCTGTGCGTTCTGTGCAGTCTGTGCATCCTGTGCATTCTGTGCATCCTGTGCAGTCTGTGCATCCTGTGCATCCTGTGCATTCTGTGCATTCTGTGCATCCTGTGCATTCTGTGCATTCTGTGCATTCTGTGCATTCTGCGCATCCTGTGCATTGTTCTGTTATTTTCACCATTTCTTATTTTCAGAAAATAAATACAGAATTTATTGCTGGAAATTCGGAGACGTCGTCAGTAGATTATAGAATAAAAGAACAATTCACATTTTACTCACAAATATAAAGATCAGAAAAACTGACAATTGTGCAGCGGGCTCTGAATTTTTGCCAGAGCTGTATTCCAAGTTCATTCCCTACCTACAGTTAGGTCCAGAAATCTTTGGACAGTGACACAATTTTGGTGAGTTGGGCTCTGCATGCCACCACATTGGATGTGAAATGAAACCTCTACAACAGAATTCAAGTGCAGATTGTAACGTTTAATTTGAAGGTTTGAACAAAAATATCTGATAGAAATTGTAGGAATTGTCACATTTCTTTACAAACACTCCACATTTTAGGAGGTCAAAAGTAATTGGACAAATAAACCAAACCCAAACAAAATATTTTTATTTTCAATATTTTGTTGCGAATCCTTTGGAGGCAATCACTGCCTTAAGTCTGGAACCCATGGACATCACCAAACGCTGGGTTTCCTCCTTCTTAATGCTTTGCCCGGCCTTTACAGCCGCAGCCTTCAGGTCTTGCTTGTTTGTGGGTCTTTCCATCTTAAGTCTGGATTTGAGCAAGTGAAATGCATGCTCGATTGGGTTAAGATCTGGTGATTGACTTGGCCATTGCAGAATGTTCCACTTTTTTGCACTCATGAACTCCTGGGTAGCTTTGGCTGTATGCTTGGGGTCATTGTCCATCTGTACTATGAAGCGCCGTCCAATCAACTTTGCGGCATTTGGCTGAATCTGGGCTGAAAGTATATCCCGGTACACTTCAGAATTCATCCGGCTACTCTTGTCTGCTGTTATGTCATCAATAAACACAAGTGACCCAGTGCCATTGAAAGCCATGCATGCCCATGCCATCACGTTGCCTCCACCATGTTTTACAGAGGATGTGGTGTGCCTTAGATCATGTGCCGTTCCCTTTCTTCTCCAGTCTTTTTTCTTCCCATCATTCTGGTACAGGTTGATCTTTGTCTCATCTGTCCATAGAATACTTTTCCAGAACTGAGCCGGCTTCATGAGGTGTTTTTCAGCAAATGTAACTCTGGCCTGTCTATTTTTGGAATTGATGAATGGTTTGCATCTAGATGTGAACCCTTTGTATTTACTTTCATGGAGTCTTCTCTTTACTGGTGACTTAGAGACCGATACACCTACTTCACTGAGAGTGTTCTGGACTTCAGTTGATGTTGTGAACGGGTTCTTCTTCACCAAAGAAAGTATGCGGCGATCATCCACCACTGTTGTCATCCGTGGACGCCCAGGCCTTTTTGAGTTCCCAAGCTCACCAGTCAATTCCTTTTTTCTCAGAATGTACCCGACTGTTGATTTTGCTACTCCAAGCATGTCTGCTATCTCTCTGATGGATTTTTTCTTTTTTTTCAGCCTCAGGATGTTCTGCTTCACCTCAATTGAGAGTTCCTTAGACCGCATGTTGTCTGGTCACAGTAAACAGCTTCCAAATGCAAAACCACACACCTGTAATCAACCCCAGACCTTTTAACTACTTCATTGATTACAGGTTAACGAGGGAGACGCCTTCAGAGTTAATTGCAGCCCTTAGAGTCCCTTGTCCAATTACTTTTGGTCCCTTGAAAAAGAGGAGGCTATGCATTACAGAGCTATGATTCCTAAACCCTTTCTCTGATTTGGATGTGAAAACTCTCATATTGCAGCTGGGAGTGTGCACTTTCAGCCCATATTATATATATAGAATTGTATTTCTGAGCATGTTTTTGTAAACAGCTAAAATAACAAAACTTGTGTCACTGTCCAAATATTTCTGGCCCTGACTGTATATAACACAGGGACTAAAATATACATCTGTTTGTGTGAGATATGAGTTCATTCCCATGTAGTCTTCATATGTTCCATGTTCATTCCCCACATAACACTTCGACTAAAATATACACCGGTTTATATGGAATATTTGCTCATTTGCCTATTATCTACATATATTCCATGGTCATTTCCCACCTATCTAAGACATGGAATATACTAAACAACTGTTTATATGGGATGTTTGTTCATTCCCATGTAATGTACGTTTATTGCATCTTCATTCCCCACCTAGGAAGTGCAGGGAATCTAATATACACCAATTTATATGGGATATGTATTCATTTCCTTATCTACATATATACTTTGTTCACTGCCCACTTAAAGGGAACCAAACCTCAGGCTTTTGGTATATAAGGTAAAGCTGGCACGGTGGCTCAGTGGTTAGCACTGCAGTCTTGTGGTGGCTCAGTGGTTAGCACTGCAGTCTTGTGGTGGCTCAGTGGTTAGCACTGCAGTCTTGTAGTGGCTCAGTGGTTAGCACTGCAGCCTTGCAGCGCTGGGGTCCTGGGTTCGTATCCCACCAAGGACACCATCTGCAAGGAGTTTGTATGTTCTCCCTGTGTTTGCGTGGGTTTCCTCCCACACTCCAAAGACATACAGATAGGGAATTTAGATTGTGAGCCCCAATGGGGACAGTGTTCCTGATGTGTGTAAAGCGCTGCGGAATATGTTAGCGCTATATAAAAATAAAGATTTATTTATTTTTTATTTTTATTTAAAGCCGGTGCAGTGCTGGCACTATCAGGCACATTGTGTACATACCATTAGTGGGCAGCCGGTGCAGCACTGGCACTATCAGGCACATTGTGTACATACCATTAGTGGGCAGCTTGGGTGTTTAGGCTGTGAAATCCAAGTTTGTGAAGTTTAAAAATTCATCATCTTTTTGACTGACGTGTGCACCTCTGCAGATAATATCTGGGCGGGTTATGCGCATGCGCCGCCCTCTGAGGCACAAGAGTATAATGACTAGGTAATGCGGGCTTCAGAAACATGGCGCTGGAGATGAGCGCTATGCGCAGGCGCCAACTCCGACGCCATGTTACTGAATCATGGGAATCATGTGCATAACCCAACCGGATATTATCAGCAGAGGTGCACCTGTCAGTCAAAAAACTGATGAATTTTTAAACTTCACAAACATGGATTTCACAACCTAAGCATCCGAGCTGCCCCCTGATGGCATGTACAGCCTGTGCCTGATAGTGCCAGTGCTGCATCGGCTGCCCAGTAATGGTATGTACACACTGTGCCTGATAGTGCCAGTGCTGCACCGGCTGCCCAGTAATGGTATGTACACACTGTGCCTGATAGTGCCAGTGCTGCACCGGCTGCCCAGTAATGGTATGTACACACTGTGCCTGATAGTGCCAGTGCTGCCCCGGCTGCCCAGTAATGGTATGTACACACTGTGCCTGATAGTGCCAGTGCTGCATCGGCTGCCCAGTAATGGTATGTACACACTGTGCCTGATAGTGCCAGTGCTGCACCGGCTGCCCAGTAATGGTATGTACAGCCTGTGCCTGATAGTGCCAGTGCTGCACCGGCTGCCCAGTAATGGTATGTACAGCCTGTGCCTGATAGTGCCAGTGCTGCACCGGCTGCCCAGTAATGTTATGTACAGCCTGTGCCTGATAGTGCCAGTGCTGCATCGGCTGCCCAGTAATGGTATGTACACACTGTGCCTGATAGTGCCAGTGCTGCACCGGCTGCCCAGTAATGGTATGTACAGCCTGTGCCTGATAGTGCCAGTGCTGCATCGGCTGCCCAGTAATGGTATGTACACACTGTGCCTGATAGTGCCAGTGCTGCACCGGCTGCCCAGTAATGGTATGTACACACTGTGCCTGATAGTGCCAGTGCTGCACCGGCTGCCCAGTAATGGTATGTACACACTGTGCCTGATAGTGCCAGTGCTGCACCGGCTGCCCAGTAATGGTATGTACACACTGTGCCTGATAGTGCCAGTGCTGCACCGGCTGCCCAGTAATGGTATGTACACACTGTGCCTGATAGTGCCAGTGCTGCACCGGCTGCCCAGTAATGGTATGTACACACTGTGCCTGATAGTGCCAGTGCTGCATCGGCTGCCCAGTAATGGTATGTACACACTGTGCCTGATAGTGCCAGTGCTGCACCGGCTGCCCAGTAATGGTATGTACAGCCTGTGCCTGATAGTGCCAGTGCTGCATCGGCTGCCCAGTAATGGTATGTACACACTGTGCCTGATAGTGCCAGTGCTGCACCGGCTGCCCAGTAATGGTATGTACACACTGTGCCTGATAGTGCCAGTGCTGCACCGGCTGCCCAGTAATGGTATGTACACAATGTGCCTGATAGTGCCAGTGCTGCACCGGCTGCCCAGTAATGGTATGTACACACTGTGCCTGATAGTGCCAGTGCTGCACCGGCTGCCCAGTAATGATATGTACACACTGTGCCTGATAGTGCCAGTGCTGCACCGGCTGCCCAGTAATGGTATGTAGACAATGTGCCTGATAGTGCCAGTGCTGCACCGGCTGCCCCCTGATGGTATGTACACACTGTGCCTGATAGTGCCAGTGCTGCACCGGCTGCCCAGTAATGGTATGTACACAATGTGCCTGATAG
The DNA here is from genome assembly GCF_048569485.1 of Anomaloglossus baeobatrachus. NCBI lineage: Eukaryota > Metazoa > Chordata > Amphibia > Anura > Aromobatidae > Anomaloglossus > Anomaloglossus baeobatrachus. The sequence goes on along the minus strand of NC_134354.1, from coordinate 9,747,365 downwards.
TGCCAGTGCTGCACCGGCTGCCCAGTAATGGTATGTACACACTGTGCCTGATAGTGCCAGTGCTGCACCGGCTGCCCAGTAATGGTATGTACACAATGTGCCTGATAGTGCCAGTGCTGCACCGGCTGCCCAGTAATGGTATGTACACAATGTGCCTGATAGTGCCAGTGCTGCACCGGCTGCCCAGTAATGGTATGTACACACTGTGCCTGATAGTGCCAGTGCTGCACTGGCTGCCCAGTAATGGTATGTACACACTGTGCCTGATAGTGCCAGTGCTGCACCGGCTGCCCAGTAATGGTATGTACACACTGTGCCTGATAGTGCCAGTGCTGCACCGGCTGCCCAGTAATGGTATGTACACAATGTGCCTGATAGTGCCAGTGCTGCACCGGCTGCCCAGTAATGGTATGTACACACTGTGCCTGATAGTGCCAGTGCTGCACCGGCTGCCCAGTAATGGTATGTACACACTGTGCCTGATAGTGCCAGTGCTGCACCGGCTGCCCAGTAATGGTATGTAGACAATGTGCCTGATAGTGCCAGTGCTGCACCGGCTGCCCAGTAATGGTATGTACACACTGTGCCTGATAGTGCCAGTGCTGCACCGGCTGCCCAGTAATGGTATGTACACAATGTGCCTGATAGTGCCAGTGCTGCACCGGCTGCCCAGTAATGGTATGTACACACTGTGCCTGATAGTGCCAGTGCTGCACCGGCTGCCCAGTAATGGTATGTACACACTGTGCCTGATAGTGCCAGTGCTGCACCGGCTGCCCAGTAATGGTATGTACACACTGTGCCTGATAGTGCCAGTGCTGCACCGGCTGCCCAGTAATGGTATGTACACACTGTGCCTGATAGTGCCAGTGCTGCACCGGCTGCCCAGTAATGGTATGTACACACTGTGCCTGATAGTGCCAGTGCTGCACCGGCTGCCCAGTAATGGTATGTACACAATGTGCCTGATAGTGCCAGTGCTGCACCGGCTGCCCAGTAATGGTATGTACACAATGTGCCTGATAGTGCCAGTGCTGCACCGGCTGCCCAGTAATGGTATGTACACACTGTGCCTGATAGTGCCAGTGCTGCACCGGCTGCCCAGTAATGGTATGTGCACACTGTGCCTGATAGTGCCAGTGCTGCACCGGCTGCCCAGTAATGGTATGTACACAATGTGCCTGATAGTGCCAGTGCTGCACCGGCTGCCCAGTAATGGTATGTACACACTGTGCCTGATAGTGCCAGTGCTGCACCGGCTGCCCAGTAATGGTATGTACACACTGTGCCTGATAGTGCCAGTGCTGCACCGGCTGCCCAGTAATGGTATGTACACAATGTGCCTGATAGTGCCAGTGCTGCACCGGCTGCCCAGTAATGGTATGTACACAATGTGCCTGATAGTGCCAGTGCTGCACCGGCTGCCCAGTAATGGTATGTACACAATGTGCCTGATAGTGCCAGTGCTGCACTGGCTGCCCAGTAATGGTATGTACACACTGTGCCTGATAGTGCCAGTGCTGCACCGGCTGCCCAGTAATGGTATGTACACAATGTGCCTGATAGTGCCAGTGCTGCACCGGCTGCCCAGTAATGGTATGTACACAATGTGCCTGATAGTGCCAGTGCTGCATCGGCTGCCCAGTAATGGTATGTACACAATGTGCCTGATAGTGCCAGTGCTGCACCGGCTGCCCAGTAATGGTATGTACACACTGTGCCTGATAGTGCCAGTGCTGCACCGGCTGCCCAGTAATGGTATGTACACAATGTGCCTGATAGTGCCAGTGCTGCACCGGCTGCCCAGTAATGGTATGTACACAATGTGCCTGATAGTGCCAGTGCTGCACCGGCTGCCCAGTAATGGTATGTACACAATGTGCCTGATAGTGCCAGTGCTGCACCGGCTGCCCAGTAATGGTATGTACACACTGTGCCTGATAGTGCCAGTGCTGCACCGGCTGCCCAGTAATGGTATGTACACACTGTGCCTGATAGTGCCAGTGCTGCACCGGCTGCCCAGTAATGGTATGTACACACTGTGCCTGATAGTGCCAGTGCTGCACCGGCTGCCCAGTAATGATATGTACACACTGTGCCTGATAGTGCCAGTGCTGCACCGGCTGCCCAGTAATGGTATGTAGACAATGTGCCTGATAGTGCCAGTGCTGCACCGGCTGCCCAGTAATGGTATGTACACACTGTGCCTGATAGTGCCAGTGCTGCACCGGCTGCCCCCTGATGGTATGTACACACTGTGCCTGATAGTGCCAGTGCTGCACCGGCTGCCCAGTAATGGTATGTACACAATGTGCCTGATAGTGCCAGTGCTGCACCGGCTGCCCAGTAATGGTATGTACACACTGTGCCTGATAGTGCCAGTGCTGCACCGGCTGCCCAGTAATGGTATGTACACAATGTGCCTGATAGTGCCAGTGCTGCACCGGCTGCCCAGTAATGGTATGTACACAATGTGCCTGATAGTGCCAGTGCTGCACCGGCTGCCCAGTAATGGTATGTACACACTGTGCCTGATAGTGCCAGTGCTGCACTGGCTGCCCAGTAATGGTATGTACACACTGTGCCTGATAGTGCCAGTGCTGCACCGGCTGCCCAGTAATGGTATGTACACACTGTGCCTGATAGTGCCAGTGCTGCACCGGCTGCCCAGTAATGGTATGTACACAATGTGCCTGATAGTGCCAGTGCTGCACCGGCTGCCCAGTAATGGTATGTACACACTGTGCCTGATAGTGCCAGTGCTGCACCGGCTGCCCAGTAATGGTATGTACACACTGTGCCTGATAGTGCCAGTGCTGCACCGGCTGCCCAGTAATGGTATGTAGACAATGTGCCTGATAGTGCCAGTGCTGCACCGGCTGCCCAGTAATGGTATGTAGACAATGTGCCTGATAGTGCCAGTGCTGCACCGGCTGCCCAGTAATGGTATGTACACACTGTGCCTGATAGTGCCAGTGCTGCACCGGCTGCCCAGTAATGGTATGTACACAATGTGCCTGATAGTGCCAGTGCTGCACCGGCTGCCCAGTAATGGTATGTACACACTGTGCCTGATAGTGCCAGTGCTGCACCGGCTGCCCAGTAATGGTATGTACACACTGTGCCTGATAGTGCCAGTGCTGCACCGGCTGCCCAGTAATGGTATGTACACACTGTGCCTGATAGTGCCAGTGCTGCACCGGCTGCCCAGTAATGGTATGTACACACTGTGCCTGATAGTGCCAGTGCTGCACCGGCTGCCCAGTAATGGTATGTACACACTGTGCCTGATAGTGCCAGTGCTGCACCGGCTGCCCAGTAATGGTATGTACACAATGTGCCTGATAGTGCCAGTGCTGCACCGGCTGCCCAGTAATGGTATGTACACAATGTGCCTGATAGTGCCAGTGCTGCACCGGCTGCCCAGTAATGGTATGTACACACTGTGCCTGATAGTGCCAGTGCTGCACCGGCTGCCCAGTAATGGTATGTACACAATGTGCCTGATAGTGCCAGTGCTGCACCGGCTGCCCAGTAATGGTATGTACACAATGTGCCTGATAGTGCCAGTGCTGCACCGGCTGCCCAGTAATGGTATGTACACAATGTGCCTGATAGTGCCAGTGCTGCATCGGCTGCCCAGTAATGGTATGTACACAATGTGCCTGATAGTGCCAGTGCTGCATCGGCTGCCCAGTAATGGTATGTACACAATGTGCCTGATAGTGCCAGTGCTGCACCGGCTGCCCAGTAATGGTATGTACACACTGTGCCTGATAGTGCCAGTGCTGCACCGGCTGCCCAGTAATGGTATGTACACAATGTGCCTGATAGTGCCAGTGCTGCACCGGCTGCCCAGTAATGGTATGTACACAATGTGCCTGATAGTGCCAGTGCTGCACCGGCTGCCCAGTAATGGTATGTACACAATGTGCCTGATAGTGCCAGTGCTGCACCGGCTGCCCAGTAATGGTATGTACACACTGTGCCTGATAGTGCCAGTGCTGCACCGGCTGCCCAGTAATGGTATGTACACAATGTGCCTGATAGTGCCAGTGCTGCACCGGCTGCCCAGTAATGGTATGTGCACACTGTGCCTGATAGTGCCAGTGCTGCACCGGCTGCCCAGTAATGGTATGTGCACACTGTGCCTGATAGTGCCAGTGCTGCATCGGCTGCCCAGTAATGGTATGTGCACACTGTGCCTGATAGTGCCAGTGCTGCATTGGCTGCCCAGTAATGGTATGTACACACTGTGCCTGATAGTGCCAGTGCTGCACCGGCTGCCCAGTAATGGTATGTACACAATGTGCCTGATAGTGCCAGTGCTGCATCGGCTGCCCAGTAATGGTATGTACACACTGTGCCTGATAGTGCCAGTGCTGCATCGGCTGCCCAGTAATGGTATGTACACACTGTGCCTGATAGTGCCAGTGCTGCACCGGCTGCCCAGTAATGGTATGTACACACTGTGCCTGATAGTGCCAGTGCTGCATCGGCTGCCCAGTAATGGTATGTACACAATGTGCCTGATAGTGCCAGTGCTGCATCGGCTGCCCAGTAATGGTATGTACACACTGTGCCTGATAGTGCCAGTGCTGCATCGGCTGCCCAGTAATGGTATGTACACAATGTGTCTGATAGTGCCAGTGCTGCACCGGCTGCCCAGTAATGGTATGTGCACACTGTGCCTGATAGTGCCAGTGCTGCACCGGCTGCCCAGTAATGGTATGTACACAATGTGCCTGATAGTGCCAGTGCTGCACCGGCTGCCCAGTAATGGTATGTACACAATGTGCCTGATAGTGCCAGTGCTGCACCGGCTGCCCAGTAATGGTATGTACACAATGTGCCTGATAGTGCCAGTGCTGCATCGGCTGCCCAGTAATGGTATGTACACACTGTGCCTGATAGTGCCAGTGCTGCACCGGCTGCCCAGTAATGGTATGTACACAATGTGCCTGATAGTGCCAGTGCTGCACCGGCTGCCCAGTAATGGTATGTACACAATGTGCCTGATAGTGCCAGTGCTGCACCGGCTGCCCAGTAATTGTATGTACACACTGTGCCTGATAGTGCCAGTGCTGCACCGGCTGCCCAGTAATGGTATGTACACACTGTGCCTGATAGTGCCAGTGCTGCACCGGCTGCCCAGTAATGGTATGTACACACTGTGCCTGATAGTGCCAGTGCTGCACCGGCTGCCCAGTAATGGTATGTACACCATGTGCCTGATAGTGCCAGTGCTGCACCGGCTGCCCAGTAATGGTATGTACACAATGTGCCTGATAGTGCCAGTGCTGCACCGGCTGCCCAGTAATGGTATGTACACACTGTGCCTGATAGTGCCAGTGCTGCACCGGCTGCCCAGTAATGGTATGTACACAATGTGCCTGATAGTGCCAGTGCTGCACCGGCTGCCCAGTAATGGTATGTACACAATGTGCCTGATAGTGCCAGTGCTGCACCGGCTGCCCAGTAATGGTATGTACACAATGTGCCTGATAGTGCCAGTGCTGCATCGGCTGCCCAGTAATGGTATGTACACAATGTGCCTGATAGTGCCAGTGCTGCATCGGCTGCCCAGTAATGGTATGTACACAATGTGCCTGATAGTGCCAGTGCTGCACCGGCTGCCCAGTAATGGTATGTACACACTGTGCCTGATAGTGCCAGTGCTGCACCGGCTGCCCAGTAATGGTATGTACACAATGTGCCTGATAGTGCCAGTGCTGCACCGGCTGCCCAGTAATGGTATGTACACAATGTGCCTGATAGTGCCAGTGCTGCACCGGCTGCCCAGTAATGGTATGTACACAATGTGCCTGATAGTGCCAGTGCTGCACCGGCTGCCCAGTAATGGTATGTACACACTGTGCCTGATAGTGCCAGTGCTGCACCGGCTGCCCAGTAATGGTATGTACACAATGTGCCTGATAGTGCCAGTGCTGCACCGGCTGCCCAGTAATGGTATGTGCACACTGTGCCTGATAGTGCCAGTGCTGCACCGGCTGCCCAGTAATGGTATGTGCACACTGTGCCTGATAGTGCCAGTGCTGCATCGGCTGCCCAGTAATGGTATGTACACACTGTGCCTGATAGTGCCAGTGCTGCATCGGCTGCCCAGTAATGGTATGTACACACTGTGCCTGATAGTGCCAGTGCTGCACCGGCTGCCCAGTAATGGTATGTACACAATGTGCCTGATAGTGCCAGTGCTGCATCGGCTGCCCAGTAATGGTATGTACACACTGTGCCTGATAGTGCCAGTGCTGCATCGGCTGCCCAGTAATGGTATGTACACACTGTGCCTGATAGTGCCAGTGCTGCACCGGCTGCCCAGTAATGGTATGTACACACTGTGCCTGATAGTGCCAGTGCTGCATCGGCTGCCCAGTAATGGTATGTACACAATGTGCCTGATAGTGCCAGTGCTGCATCGGCTGCCCAGTAATGGTATGTACACACTGTGCCTGATAGTGCCAGTGCTGCATCGGCTGCCCAGTAATGGTATGTACACAATGTGTCTGATAGTGCCAGTGCTGCACCGGCTGCCCAGTAATGGTATGTGCACACTGTGCCTGATAGTGCCAGTGCTGCACCGGCTGCCCAGTAATGGTATGTACACAATGTGCCTGATAGTGCCAGTGCTGCACCGGCTGCCCAGTAATGGTATGTACACAATGTGCCTGATAGTGCCAGTGCTGCACCGGCTGCCCAGTAATGGTATGTACACAATGTGCCTGATAGTGCCAGTGCTGCATCGGCTGCCCAGTAATGGTATGTACACACTGTGCCTGATAGTGCCAGTGCTGCACCGGCTGCCCAGTAATGGTATGTACACAATGTGCCTGATAGTGCCAGTGCTGCACCGGCTGCCCAGTAATGGTATGTACACAATGTGCCTGATAGTGCCAGTGCTGCACCGGCTGCCCAGTAATTGTATGTACACACTGTGCCTGATAGTGCCAGTGCTGCACCGGCTGCCCAGTAATGGTATGTACACACTGTGCCTGATAGTGCCAGTGCTGCACCGGCTGCCCAGTAATGGTATGTACACACTGTGCCTGATAGTGCCAGTGCTGCACCGGCTGCCCAGTAATGGTATGTACACACTGTGCCTGATAGTGCCAGTGCTGCACCGGCTGCCCAGTAATGGTATGTGCACACTGTGCCTGATAGTGCCAGTGCTGCACCGGCTGCCCAGTAATGGTATGTGCACACTGTGCCTGATAGTGCCAGTGCTGCACCGGCTGCCCAATAATGGTATGTACACAATGTGCCTGATAGTGCCAGTGCTGCACCGGCTGCCCCCTGATGGTATGTACACAATGTGCCTGATAGTGCCAGTGCTGCACCGGCTGCCCAGTAATGGTATGTACACAATGTGCCTGATAGTGCCAGTGCTGCACCGGCTGCCCAGTAATGGTATGTACACACTGTGCCTGATAGTGCCAGTGCTGCACCGGCTGCCCAGTAATGGTATGTACACAATGTGCCTGATAGTGCCAGTGCTGCACCGGCTGCCCAGTAATGGTATGTACACAATGTGCCTGATAGTGCCAGTGCTGCACCGGCTGCCCAGTAATGGTATGTACACAATGTGCCTGATAGTGCCAGTGCTGCACCGGCTGCCCCTGATGGTATGTACACAATGTGCCTGATAGTGCCAGTGCTGCACCGGCTGCCCAGTAATGGTATGTACACAATGTGCCTGATAGTGCCAGTGCTGCACCGGCTGCCCAGTAATGGTATGTACACAATGTGCCTGATAGTGCCAGTGCTGCACCGGCTGCCCAGTAATGGTATGTACACAATGTGCCTGATAGTGCCAGTGCTGCACCGGCTGCCCCCTGATGGTATGTACAGCCTGTGCCTGATAGTGCCAGTGCTGCACCGGCTGCCCCCTGATGGTATGTACACACTGTGCCTGATAGTGCCAGTGCTGCACCGGCTGCCCCCTGATGGTATGTACACAATGTGCCTGATAGTGCCAGTGCTGCACTGGCTGTCCAGTAATGGTATGTACACACTGTGCCTGATAGTGCCAGTGCTGCACTGGCTGCCCAGTAATGGTATGTACACAATGTGCCTGATAGTGCCAGTGCTGCACCGGCTGCCCCCTGATGGTATGTACACAATGTGCCTGATAGTGCCAGTGCTGCACTGGCTGCCCAGTAATGGTATGTACACACTGTGCCTGATAGTGCCAGTGCTGCACCGGCTGCCCAGTAATGGTATGTACACACTGTGCCTGATAGTGCCAGTGCTGCACCGGCTGCCCAGTAATGGTATGTACACAATGTGCCTGATAGTGCCAGTGCTGCACCGGCTGCCCAGTAATGGTATGTACACACTGTGCCTGATAGTGCCAGTGCTGCACCGGCTGCCCAGTAATGGTATGTACACACTGTGCCTGATAGTGCCAGTGCTGCACCGGCTGCCCCCTGATGGCATGTACAGCCTGTGCCTGATAGTGCCAGTGCTGCACCGGCTGCCCCCTGATGGTATGTACAGCCTGTGCCTGATAGTGCCAGTGCTGCACCGGCTGCCCCCTGATGGTATGTACACACTGTGCCTGATAGTGCCAGTGCTGCACCGGCTGCCCCCTGATGGTATGTACACAATGTGCCTGATAGTGCCAGTGCTGCACTGGCTGCCCAGTAATGGTATGTACACACTGTGCCTGATAGTGCCAGTGCTGCACTGGCTGCCCAGTAATGGTATGTACACAATGTGCCTGATAGTGCCAGTGCTGCACCGGCTGCCCCCTGATGGTATGTACACAATGTGCCTGATAGTGCCAGTGCTGCACTGGCTGCCCAGTAATGGTATGTACACACTGTGCCTGATAGTGCCAGTGCTGCACCGGCTGCCCAGTAATGGTATGTACACACTGTGCCTGATAGTGCCAGTGCTGCACCGGCTGCCCAGTAATGGTATGTACACACTGTGCCTGATAGTGCCAGTGCTGCACCGGCTGCCCCCTGATGGTATGTACACACTGTGCCTGATAGTGCCAGTGCTGCACCGGCTGCCCCCTGATGGCATGTACAGCCTGTGCCTGATAGTGCCAGTACTGCACCGGCTGCCCCCTGATGGCATGTACAGCCTGTGCCTGATAGTGCCAGTGCTGCACCGGCTGCCCCCTGATGGTATGTACAGCCTGTGCCTGATAGTGCCAGTGCTGCACCGGCTGCCCCCTGATGGTATGTACACACTGTGCCTGATAGTGCCAGTGCTGCACCGGCTGCCCCCTGATGGTATGTACACAATGTGCCTGATAGTGCCAGTGCTGCACTGGCTGCCCAGTAATGGTATGTACACACTGTGCCTGATAGTGCCAGTGCTGCACCGGCTGCCCCCTGATGGCATGTACACACTGTGCCTGATAGTGCCAGTGCTGCACCGGCTGCCCCCTGATGGCATGTACAGCCTGTGCCTGATAGTGCCAGTGCTGCACCGGCTGCCCCCTGATGGCATGTACACACTGTGCCTGGTAGTGCCAGTGCTGCACCGGCTGCCCAGTAATGGTATGTACACACTGTGCCTGATAGTGCCAGTGCTGCACTGGCTGCCCCCTGATGGCATGTACACAATGTGCCTGATAGTGCCAGTGCTGCACTGGCTGTCCAGTAATGGTATGTACACAATGTGCCTGATAGTGCCAGTGCTGCACTGGCTGCACCTTATACACCAAAATCCTCAGGTTTGGTTCCCTTTAAGCAGCTCAGCGTATCTAATATCCATCTGTTTATATGGGATATGTGTTTATTCCTGTCACCTACATTTATTGCATGTTCACAGCACAGCTAGGAAGCTCAGGGAATATAATATACAGCTGTTTATATGGGATATGTGAACATTTCTTTATTAACTATATATATTCCATGTTCATTCTCCATCTAAGCTCAGGGTATCTAATATTCCCCTGTGTATATGGGATTGTGCTCATTCCCTGTAATCTACACATATTCCAAGGTTATTGCAGGTGTGTGATGTCTCAGAAACCTGTGTCATGTTCATTCTGGTGATTTATTCCCTTTCTTCATTCTTTTGAGCAGGTCCCTTTTACTGCTGTAAAGTAGGTGAGGGAAATGTGAGATCCATGCTGTGGCAGTTCAGCGGCCGGTATGGGGAGCTCGCCTCAGGACGGGGCTGCGCCTCAGGACGGGGCTGCGCCTCAGGACGGGGCTGCGCCTCAGGACGGGGCTGCGCCTCAGGACGGGGCTGCTTTCACTTTCCCTCTGGAGGACACAACTGTGCGGCTGACCGAGAAGGATGGCCGCCGCGCTCCGCAGTCTCCTGGCCCCAGGTACGGTGTGTGGCCCCGGTGTGTGTGTGGCCCCCGATACAGTGTGTGTGGCCCCAGTGTGTGTGTGGCCCCCGATACAGTGTGTGGCCCCAGGTACGGTGTGTGTGGCCCCAGGTACGGTGTGTGTGGCCCCCGATACAGTGTGTGTGGCCCCCGATACAGTGTGTGTGGCCCCCGATACAGTGTGTGTGGCCCCCGGTACAGTGTGTGTGGCCCCCGATACAGTGTGTGTGGCCCCCGATACAGTGTGTGTGGCCCCTGATACAGTGTGTGTGGCCCCCGATACAGTGTGTGTGGCCCCCGATACAGTGTGTGTGGCCCCCGATACAGTGTGTGTGGCCCCCGATACAGTGTGTGTGGCCCCCGGTACAGTGTGTGTGGCCCCCGATACAGTGTGTGTGGCCCCCGATACAGTGTGTGTGGCCCCCGATACAGTGTGTGTGGCCCCCGATACAGTGTGTGTGGCCCCCGCTCTCTGCTCCGCACTGTTCATTGCTCTCCCCGCACTCATTAGAGGCTCTGATCAGACACTCATCTCCGCCCTCCCCGCTGCGCACAGCTGCCCAATGTGGAAGCCTCGGGGCACCGGGGCAGGCTGGGCGATTCCCTCCCGAGCGGCACTCCTGGTACAGGCTGGGCGCTCCTCCACTCTGGGGGCAGGCTGGAGGCAGGCTGGGCACTCCACTCTGGGGGCAGGCTGGAGGCAGGCTGGGCACTCCACTCTGGGGGCAGGCTGGAGGCAGGCTGGGCACTCCACTCTGGGGGCAGGCTGGGCGCTCCACTCTGGGGGCAGGCTGGGCGCTCCACTCTGGGGGCAGGCTGGAGGCAGGCTGGGCACTCCACTCTGGGGGCAGGCTGGAGGCAGGCTGGGCACTCCACTCTGGGGGCAGGCTGGGCGCTCCACTCTGGGGGCAGGCTGGGCGCTCCACTCTGGGGGCAGGCTGGGCGCTCCACTCTGGGGGCAGGCTGGGCGCTCCACTCTGGGGGCAGGCTGGGCGCTCCACTCTGGGGGCAGGCTGGGCGCTCCACTCTGGGGGCAGGCTGGGCGCTCCACTCTGGGGGCAGGCTGGGCGCTCCACTCTGGGGGCAGGCTGGGCGCTCCACTCTGGGGGCAGGCTGGGCGCTCCACTCTGGGGGCAGGCTGGGCGCTCCACTCTGGGGGCAGGCTGGGCGCTCCACTCTGGGGGCAGGCTGGAGGCAGGCTGGGCGCTCCACTCTGGGGGCAGGCTGGGCGCTCCACTCTGGGGGCAGGCTGGAGGCAGGCTGGGCGCTCCACTCTGGAGGCAGGCTGGGCGCTCCACTCTGGGGGCAGGCTGGAGGCAGGCTGGGCACTCCACTGGGGGCAGGCTGGGCGCTCCACTCTGGGGACAGGCTGGAGGCAGGCTGGGCACTCCACTGGAGGCAGGCTGGGCGCTCCACTCTGGGGGCAGGCTGGGCGCTCCACTCTGGGGGCAGGCTGGAGGCAGGCTGGGCGCTCCACTGGAGGCAGGCTGGGCGCTCCACTCTGGGGGCAGGCTGGAGGCAGGCTGGGCGCTCCACTGGAGGCAGGCTGGGCGCTCCACTCTGGAGGCAGGCTGGGCGCTCCACTGGAGGCAGGCTGGGCGCTCCACTCTGGGGGCAGGCTGGAGGCAGGCTGGCCGCTCCACTCTGCGGGCAGGCTGGGCTCTCCTCCACTCTGGGGGCAGGCTGGGCTCTCCTCCACTCTGGGGGCAGGCTTGGCTCTCCTCCACTCTGGGGGCAGGCTGGGCTCTCCTCCACTCTGGGGGCAGGCTGGGCTCTCCTCCACTCTGGGGGCAGGCTGGGCTCTCCTCCACTCTGGGGGCAGGCTGGGCTCTCCTCCACTCTGGGGGCAGGCTGGGCTCTCCTCCACTCTGGGGGCAGGCTGGGCTCTCCTCCACTCTGGGGGCAGGCTGGGCGCTCCTCCACTCTGGGGGCAGGCTGGAGGCAGGCTGGGCGCTCCACTCTGGGGGCAGGCTGGAGGCAGGCTGGGCGCTCCACTGGAGGCAGGCTGGGCGCTCCACTCTGGAGGCAGGCTGGGCGCTCCACTGGAGGCAGGCTGGGCGCTCCACTCTGGGGGCAGGCTGGAGGCAGGCTGGCCGCTCCACTCTGGGGGCAGGCTGGGCTCTCCTCCACTCTGGGGGCAGGCTGGGCTCTCCTCCACTCTGGGGGCAGGCTGGGCTCTCCTCCACTCTGGGGACAGGCTGGGCTCTCCTCCACTCTGGGGACAGGCTGGGCTCTCCTCCACTCTGGTGGCAGGCTGGGCTCTCCTCCACTCTGGTGGCAGGCTGGGCTCTCCTCCACTATGGGGGCAGGCTGGGCGCTCCTCCACTCTGGGGGCAGGCTGGGCTCTCCTCCACTCTGGGGGCAGGCTGGGCTCTCCTCCACTCTGGGGAGAGGCTGGGCTCTCCTCCACTCTGGGGGCAGGCTGGGCTCTCCTCCACTCTGGGGGCAGGCTGGGCGCTCCTCCACTCTGGGGGCAGGCTGGGCGCTCCTCCACTCTGGGGGCAGGCTGGGCTCTCCTCCACTCTGGGGGCAGGCTGGGCTCTCCTCCACTCTGGGGGCAGGCTGGAGGCAGGCTGGGCGCTCCACTCTGGGGGCAGGCTGGGCGCTCCACTCTGAGGGCAGGCTGGGGGCAGGCTGGGCGCTCCACTCTGGGGGCAGGCTGGGCGCTCCACTCTGGGGGCAGGCTGGAGGCAGGCTGGGCGCTCCACTCTGGGGGCAGGCTGGGCGCTCCACTCTGGGGGCAGGCTGGAGGCAGGCTGGGCGCTCCACTCTGGGGGCAGGCTGGAGGCAGGCTGGGCGCTCCACTCTGGGGGCAGGCTGGGCGCTCCACTCTGGGGGCAGGCTGGGCGCTCCACTCTGGGGGCAGGCTGGGCGCTCCACTCTGGGGGCAGGCTGGGGGCTCCACTCTGGGGGCAGGCTGGGGGCTCCACTCTGGGGGCAGGCTGGGCGCTCCACTCTGGGGGCAGGCTGGGCGTTCCACTCTGGGGGCAGGCTGGGGGCTCCACTCTGGGGGCAGGCTGGGCGCTCCTCCCGAGCTCTGCAGACTGTGCTGTTCTCTATTTTGGGACTGAGAAGTTCTCCCAGTGATACAACACATTGTAAAAACGACCGGTGACGTACCTATACATCATGGAAGGGAGCTTGTTCCCGACCAGTAACGTATCGGTACGTCCTGGCAATCGCCACCAGGTGTTAGCTTTCTCGACAGTTGAGCCCTGACCCTCACAGCCAGGGTTGGTGCCTATGTCGTCCCTGGCTGTTAAACCCACTAAATGCCGCAATCAATATCGATCACTACACTTAAGGGATTGGGAGAGGGTTCACACTCCCCTCCAATTGCAACCCCACAAGCCCTAGATTAGTGATGGCAGGTGTCTGAGCTCCCCCCATCACTAATCTGTGAGTGAAAGTAAGTAAACACAAACACCCAAAAAAATCTTGTTTTTTTGTATTTTATTTATTAAAAAAAAAAAAGATTTTTTTCATTCCTCTATTAACCCCCCAAAACACCCTTCAACGTAATCCAGACAAGGTCCCACGATATTTCCAGCACTGCTACATCTGAATTCACACCGAGCGGCCATAGAACATGACCGCCTGCTGTGAGTTTCAGGCAGCAGCGACTGAAGTGAGCCATGTGGTCAGCGGTGACGGTGACTGTGGGAATCTTTAGCTGTGGCCGCAGCTAACCTGAGTGACATCACCGCTGATCGCGGTGCAGTCTCTGCCTGAACCCTACAGTGGGCGGTCTTGTTCTATGACGCTTGCTGTGAGCTTCAGCAGAGCTGAATCGTTATGGGACCTTATGTGGATTACGCTGGCCCTGCAGGGGTATTTTTGGGTTAATAAAGGGGTGAAAGAGGGTTTTTTGTCTTTTTTATTTCAAATAAAGGATTTTTTTGGCTGTTTGTGTTTATTTACTTTCACTTACAGATTAATAATGGGAGGGGTCTCATAGATGCCTTCCAGTACTAATCTAGGGCTTAGTGGCAGCTGTGGGCTGCAAGTCACGCCTTATTGTCCCAATTGCCACCTCTCCAGGGCAATGGGAAGAGGCGGGTGCACCGCCAGAATTGGCACATCTAATGGATGTGCCACTTCCGAGGCGGCTGCAGGCTGCTAATGTTAGGCTGGAAAGGGCCAAATAACCATGGTCCACCCTAATAATATCAGCCCCCAGTTGTCTGCTGTACCTTGGCTGGTTTTACAAAAATAGGGAGGACCCCACGTCATTTTTTTTTTCTTCTAAATAATGAAATAGTTATAAGTGTGGGATCCCCTCAAGATGCGGCGTGCGGACATAAACTTATGTAATTTATTACCACCAAAGAAACAAAAAATAAAGTATAAGGCCGAAAATGTTTATTGTTTCATTAACTATTGAATAACATTAAACACACCATTTTCATGGAAATAACTGAACATAATAAGCACAAGATGCAGGGGCAGAGCAGCAGCCTGAACTGAACTGGCTAAATATAACTAGTGGATGTTCTAAGAAGCATAACTACTGAGTGTCACATTAACCCTACATATACACAATTGACACAGATTAAGTTAGGTCCTAAACAAAGCGCTCTAAGGGATATGTGTCAGCTTATATCAAGGATATGTGGATAGAAACTTGATAAAAATTATTTTAACATCACTGCCCTCCTCTCTGTCTATCACCACAAAGCTCTCCACAGTGCAGCACCCCCTACATCTCCACCCTCCTCTCTATCACCACAAAGCTCTCCACAGTGCAGCACCCCCTACATCTCCACCATCCTCTCTATCACCACAAAGCTCTCCACAGTGCAGCACCCCCTACATCTCCACCCTCCTCTCTATCACCACAAAGCTCTCCACAGTGCAGCACCCCCTACATCTCCACCCTCCTCTCCATCACCACAAAGCTCTCCACAGTGCGGCGCCCCCTACATCTCCACCCTCCTCTCTATCACCACAAAGCTCTCCACAGTGCAGCACCCCCTACATCTCCACCCTCCTCTCTATCACCACAAAGCTCTCCACAGTGCGGCACCCCCCTACATCTCCACCCTCCTCTCTATCACCACAAAGCTCTCCACAGTGCGGCACCCCCCTACATCTCCACCCTCCTCTATCACCACAAAGCTCTCCACAGTGCAGCACCCCCTACATCTCCACCCTCCTCTCTATCACCACAAAGCTCTCCACAGTGCGGCACCCCCCTACATCTCCACCCTCCTCTATCACCACAAAGCTCTCCACAGTGCAGCACCCCCTACATCTCCACCCTGCTCTCTATCACCACAAAGCTCTCCACAGTGCAGCACCCCCTACATCTCCACCCTCCTCTCTGTCTATCACCACAAAGCTCTCCACAGTGCGGCACCCCCTACATCTCCACCCTCCTCTATCACCACAAAGCTCTCCACAGTGCGGCACCCCCTACATCTCCACCCTCCTCTATCACCACAAAGCTCTCCACAGTGCAGCACCCCCTACATCTCCACCCTCCTCTCTATCACCACAAAGCTCTCCACAGTGCGGCACCCCCTACATCTCCACCCTCCTCTCTGTCTATCACCACAAAGCTCTCCACAGTGCGGCACCCCCTACATCTCCACCCTCCTCTCTATCACCACAAAGCTCTCCACAGTGCGGCACCCCCCCTACATCTCCACCCTCCTCTCTATCACCACAAAGCTCTCCACAGTGCGGCACCCCCCCTACATCTCCACCCTCCTCTCTGTCTATCACCACAAAGCTCTCCACAGTGCGGCACCCCCTACATCTCCACCCTCCTCTCTATCACCACAAAGCTCTCCACAGTGCGGCACCCCCTACATCTCCACCCTCCTCTCTATCACCACAAAGCTCTCCACAGTGCGGCACCCCCCCTACATCTCCACCCTCCTCTCTATCACCACAAAGCTCTCCACAGTGCGGCACCCCCCCTACATCTCCACCCTCCTCTCTGTCTATCACCACAAAGCTCTCCACAGTGCGGCACCCCCTACATCTCCACCCTCCTCTCTATCACCACAAAGCTCTCCACAGTGCGGCACCCCCTACATCTCCACCCTCCTCTCTATCACCACAAAGCTCTCCACAGTGCGGCACCCCCCTACATCTCCACCCTCCTCTCTATCACCACAAAGCTCTCCACAGTGCGGCACCCCCTACATCTCCACCCTCCTCTCTATCTATCACCACAAAGCTCTCCACAGTGCGGCACCCCCCCTACATCTCCACCCTCCTCTCTATCACCACAAAGCCCTCCACAGTGCAGCACCCCCTACATCTCCACCCTCCTCTCTGTCTATCACCACAAAGCTCTCCACAGTGCGGCACCCCCTACATCTCCACCCTCCTCTCTATCACCACAAAGCTCTCCACAGTGCAGCACCCCCTACATCTCCACCCTCCTCTCTATCACCACAAAGCTCTCCACAGTGTGGCACCCCCTACATCTCCACCCTCCTCTCTATCACCACAAAGCTCTCCACAGTGCGGCACTCCCTACATCTCTACCCTCCTCTCTATCACCACAAAGCTCTCCACAGTGCGGCACCCCCTACATCTCCACCCTCCTCTCTATCACCACAAAGCCCTCCACAGTGCAGCACCCCCTACATCTCCACCCTCGTCTCTATCACCACAAAGCTCTCCACAGTGCAGCATCCCCCTACATCTCCACCCTCGTCTCTATCACCACAAAGCTCTCCACAGTGCAGCACCCCCTACATCTCCACCCTCCTCTCTGTCTATCACCACAAAGCCCTCCACAGTGCAGCACCCCCTACATCTCCACCCTCCTCTCTATCCCCACAAAGCTCTCCACAGTGCGGCACCCCCTACATCTCCACCCTCCTCTCTGTCTATCACCACAAAGCCCTCCACAGTGCAGCACCCCCTACATCTCCACCCTCCTCTCTATCACCACAAAGCCCTCCACAGTGCAGCACCCCGTACATCTCCACCCTCCTCTCTGTCTATCACTACATAGCTCTCCACAGTGCGGCACCCCCTACATCTCCACCCTCCTCTCTATCACCACAAAGCTCTCCACAGTGCAGCACCCCCTACATCTCCACCCTCCTCTCTATCACCACAAAGCTCTCCACAGTGCGGCACCCCCTACATCTCCACCCTCCTCTCTATCACCACAAAGCTCTCCACAGTGCAGCACCCCCTACATCTCCACCCTCCTCTCTATCACCACAAAACTCTCCACAGTGCAGCACCCCCTACATCTCCACCCTCCTCTCTGTCTATCACCACAAAGCTCTCCACAGTGCGGCACCCCCTACATCTCCACCCTCCTCTCTGTCCATCACCCACAAAGCTCTCCACAGTGCGGCACCCCCTACATCTCCACCCTCCTCTCTATCACCACAAAGCTCTCCACAGTGCAGCACCCCCCCTACATCTCCACCCTCCTCTCTATCACCACAAAGCTCTCCACAGTGCGGCACCCCCTACATCTCCACCCTCCTCTCTATCACCACAAAGCCCTCCACAGTGCAGCACCCCTTACATCTCCACCCTCCTCTCTGTCTATCACCACAAAGCTCTCCACAGTGCGGCACCCCCTACATCTCCACCCTCCTCTCTGTCTATCACCACAAAGCCCTCCACAGTGCAGCACCCCCTACATCTCCACCCTCCTCTCTGTCTATCACCACAAAGCTCTCCACAGTGCGGCACCCCCTACATCTCCACCCTCCTCTCTGTATATCACCACAAAGCTCTCCACAGTGCGGCACCCCCCTACATCTCCACCCTCCTCTCTATCACCACAAAGCTCTCCACAGTGCAGCACCCCCTACATCTCCACCCTCCTCTCTGTCTATCACCACAAAGCTCTCCACAGTGCGGCACCCCCTACATCTCCACCCTCCTCTCTATCACCACAAAGCTCTCCACAGTGCGGCACCCCCTACATCTCCACCCTCCTCTCTATCACCACAAAGCTCTCCACAGTGCAGCACCCCCTACATCTCCACCCTCCTCTATCACCACAAAGCTCTCCACAGTGCGGCACCCCCTACATCTCCACCCTCCTCTCTATCACCACAAAGCTCTCCACAGTGCGGCACCCCCTACATCTCCACCCTCCTCTCTGTCTATCACCACAAAGCTCTCCACAGTGCGGCACCCCCTACATCTCCACCCTCCTCTCTATCACCACAAAGCTCTCCACAGTGCTGCACCCCCTACATCTCCACCCTCCTCTCTATCACCACAAAGCCCTCCACAGTGCAGCACCCCCTACATCTCCACCCTCCTCTCTGTCTATCACCACAAAGCTCTCCACAGTGCGGCACCCCCTACATCTCCACCCTCCTCTCTGTCCATCACCCACAAAGCTCTCCACAGTGCAGCACCCCCTACATCTCCACCCTCCTCTCTATCACCACAAAGCTCTCCACAGTGCGGCACCCCCTACATCTCCACCCTCCTCTCTGTCCATCACCCACAAAGCTCTCCACAGTGCAGCACCCCCTACATCTCCACCCTCCTCTCTATCACCACAAAGCCCTCCACAGTGCAGCACCCCCCTACATCTCCACCCTCCTCTCTGTCTATCACCACAAAGCTCTCCACAGTGCGGCACCCCCTACATCTCCACCCTCCTCTCTGTCCATCACCCACAAAGCTCTCCACAGTGCAGCACCCCCTACATCTCCACCCTCCTCTCTGTCTATCACCACAAAGCTCTCCACAGTGCAGCACCCCCTACATCTCCACCCTCCTCTCTGTCTATCACCACAAAGCTCTCCACAGTGCAGCACCCCCTACATCTCCACCCTCCTCTCTATCACCACAAAGCTCTCCACAGTGCGGCACCCCCCCTACATCTCCACCCTCCTCTCTATCACCACAAAGCTCTCCACAGTGCAGCACCCCCTACATCTCCACCCTCCTCTCTGTCCATCACCCACAAAGCTCTCCACAGTGCGGCACCCCCCCTACATCTCCACCCTCCTCTCTATCACCACAAAGCTCTCCACAGTGCGGCACCCCCTACATCTCCACCCTCCTCTCTGTCCATCACCCACAAAGCTCTCCACAGTGCAGCACCCCCTACATCTCCACCCTCCTCTCTGTCTATCACCACAAAGCTCTCCACAGTGCAGCACCCCCTACATCTCCACCCTCCTCTCTGTCTATCACCACAAAGCTCTCCACAGTGCAGCACCCCCTACATCTCCACCCTCCTCTCTATCACCACAAAGCCCTCCACAGTGCAGCACCCCCTACATCTCCACCCTCTTCTCTGTCTATCACCACAAAGCTCTCCACAGTGCAGCACCCCCTACATCTCCACCCTCCTCTCTATCTATCACCACAAAGCTCTCCACAGTGCGGCACCCCCCTACATCTCCACCCTCCTCTATCACCACAAAGCTCTCCACAGTGCGGCACCCCCTACATCTCCACCCTCCTCTCTATCACCACAAAGCTCTCCACAGTGCGGCACCCCCTACATCTCCACCCTCCTCTCTATCACCACAAAGCTCTCCACAGTGCAGCACCCCCTACATCTCCACCCTCCTCTCTGTCTATCACCACAAAGCTCTACACAGTGCTGCACCCCCTACATCTTCACCCTCCTCTCTGTCCATCACCACAAAGCTCTCCACAGTGCAGCACCCCCTACATCTCCACCCTCCTCTCTATCACCACAAAGCTCTCCACAGTGCGGCACCCCCTACATCTCCACCCTCCTCTCTGTCTATCACCACAAAGCTCTCCACAGTGCGGCACCCCCTACATCTCCACCCTCCTCTCTGTCCATCACCCACAAAGCTCTCCACAGTGCAGCGCCCCCTACATCTCCACCCTCCTCTCTATCACCACAAAGCTCTCCACAGTGCAGCACCCCCCCTACATCTCCACCCTCCTCTCTATCACCACAAAGCCCTCCACAGTGCAGCACCCCTTACATCTCCACCCTCTTCTCTGTCTATCACCACAAAGCTCTCCACAGTGCAGGACCCCCTACATCTCCACCCTCCTCTCTGTCTATCACCACAAAGCTCTCCACAGTGCAGCACCCCCTACATCTCCACCCTCCTCTCTGTCTATCACCACAAAGCTCTACACAGTGCTGCACCCCCTACATCTTCACCCTCCTCTCTGTCCATCACCACAAAGCTCTCCACAGTGCAGCACCCCCTACATCTCCACCCTCCTCTCTATCACCACAAAGCCCTCCACAGTGCAGCACCCCCTACATCTCCACCCTCCTCTCTGTCTATCACCACAAAGCTCTCCACAGTGCGGCACCCCCCTACATCTCCACCCTCCTCTCTATCACCACAAAGCCCTCCACAGTGCAGCACCCCCTACATCTCCACCCTCTTCTCTGTCTATCACCACAAAGCTCTCCACAGTGCAGCACCCCCTACATCTCCACCCTCCTCTCTGTCTATCACCACAAAGCTCTCCACAGTGCGGCACCCCCCTACATCTCCACCCTCATCTCTATCACCACAAAGCTCTCCACAGTGCGGCACCCCCTACATATCCACCCTCCTCTCTGTCTATCACCACAAAGCCCTCCACAGTGCAGCACCCCCTACATCTCCACCCTCCTCTCTGTCTATCACCACAAAGCTCTCCACAGTGCGGCACCCCCTACATCTCCACCCTCCTCTCTGTCTATCACCACAAAGCTCTCCACAATGCAGCACCCCCTACATCTCCACCCTCCTCTCTATCACCACAAAGCCCTCCACAGTGCAGCACCCTCTACATCTCCACCCTCCTCTCTATCACCACAAAGCTCTCCACAGTGCAGCACCCCCTACATCTCCACCCTCCTCTCTATCACCACAAAGCTCTCCACAGTGCAGCACCCCCCTACATCTCCACCCTCCTCTCTGTCTATCACCACAAAGCTCTCCACAGTGCGGCACCCCCTATATCTCCACCCTCCTCTCTATCACCACAAAGCTCTCCACAGTGCAGCACCCCCTACATCTCCACCCTCCTCTCTATCACCACAAAGCCCTCCACAGTGCAGCACCCCCTACATCTCCACCCTCCTCTCTGTCTATCACCACAAAGCTCTCCACAGTGCGGCACCCCCCTACATCTCCACCCTCCTCTATCACCACAAAGCTCTCCACAGTGCAGCACCCCCTACATCTCCACCCTCCTCTCTGTCTATCACCACAAAGCTCTACACAGTGCTGCACCCCCTACATCTTCACCCTCCTCTCTGTCCATCACCACAAAGCTCTCCACAGTGCAGCACCCCCTACATCTCCACCCTCCTCTCTATCACCACAAAGCTCTCCACAGTGCGGCACCCCCTACATCTCCACCCTCCTCTCTGTCTATCACCACAAAGCTCTCCACAGTGCGGCACCCCCTACATCTCCACCCTCCTCTCTGTCCATCACCCACAAAGCTCTCCACAGTGCAGCACCCCCTACATCTCCACCCTCCTCTCTATCACCACAAATCTCTCCACAGTGCAGCACCCCCCCTACATCTCCACCCTCCTCTCTATCACCACAAAGCCCTCCACAGTGCAGCACCCCTTACATCTCCACCCTCTTCTCTGTCTATCACCACAAAGCTCTCCACAGTGCAGCACCCCCTACATCTCCACCCTCCTCTCTGTCTATCACCACAAAGCTCTCCACAGTGCGGCACCCCCTACATCTCCACCCTCCTCTCTATCACCACAAAGCTCTCCACAGTGCGGCACCCCCTACATCTCCACCCTCCTCTCTGTCTATCACCACAAAGCTCTCCACAGTGCAGCACCCCCTACATCTCCACCCTCCTCTCTATCACCACAAAGCTCTCCACAGTGCAGCACCCCCTACATCTCCACCCTCCTCTCTATCACCACAAAGCTCTCCACAGTGCGGCACCCCCTACATCTCCACCCTCCTCTCTGTCTATCACCACAAAGCTCTCCACAGTGCTGCACCCCCTACATCTCCACCCTCATCTCTATCACCACAAAGCTCTCCACAGTGCGGCACCCCCTACATCTCTGCCCTCCTCTCTATCACCACAAAGCTCTCCACAGTGCAGCACCCCCTACATCTCCACCCTCCTCTCTGTCTATCACCACAAAGCTCTCCACAGTGCTGCACCCCCTACATCTCCACCCTCATCTCTATCACCACAAAGCTCTCCACAGTGCGGCACCCCCTACATATCCACCCTCCTCTCTGTCTATCACCACAAAGCCCTCCACAGTGCAGCACCCCCTACATCTCCACCCTCCTCTCTGTCTATCACCACAAAGCTCTCCACAGTGCTGCACCCCCTACATCTCCACCCTCCTCTCTATCACCACAAAGCTCTCCACAGTGCGGCCCCCCCTACATCTCCACCCTCATCTCTATCACCACAAAGCTCTCCACAGTGCGGCACCCCCTACATCTCCACTCTCCTCTCTATCACCACAAAGCTCTCCACAGTGCGGCACCCCCCTACATCTCCACTCTCCTCTCTGTCTATCACCACAAAGCTCTCCACAGTGCGGCACCCCCTACATCTCCACCCTCATCTCTATCACCACAAAGCTCTCCACAGTGCGGTCCCCCCCTACATCTCCACTCTCCTCTCTGTCTATCACCACAAAGCTCTCCACAGTGCAGCACCCCCTACATCTCCACCCTCATCTCTATCACCACAAAGCTCTCCACAGTGCGGCACCCCCTACATCTCTGCCCTCCTCTCTATCACCACAAAGCCCTCCACAGTGCGGCACCCCCTACATCTCCACCCTCCTCTCTGTCTATCACCACAAAGCTCTCCACAGTGCTGCACCCCCTACATCTCCACCCTCATCTCTATCACCACAAAGCTCTCCACAGTGCGGCACCCCCTACATCTCTGCCCTCCTCTCTATCACCACAAAGCTCTCCACAGTGCGGCACCCCCCTACATCTCCACCCTCCTCTCCGTATATCACCACAAAGGTCTCCACAGTGCGGTACCCCCTACATCTCCACCCTCCTCTCTGTCCATCACCCACAAAGCTCTCCACAGTGCAGCGCCCCCTACATCTCCACCCTCCTCTCTATCACCACAAAGCTCTCCACAGTGCAGCACCCCCCCTACATCTCCACCCTCCTCTCTATCACCACAAAGCCCTCCACAGTGCAGCACCCCTTACATCTCCACCCTCTTCTCTGTCTATCACCACAAAGCTCTCCACAGTGCAGGACCCCCTACATCTCCACCCTCCTCTCTGTCTATCACCACAAAGCTCTCCACAGTGCAGCACCCCCTACATCTCCACCCTCCTCTCTGTCTATCACCACAAAGCTCTACACAGTGCTGCACCCCCTACATCTTCACCCTCCTCTCTGTCCATCACCACAAAGCTCTCCACAGTGCAGCACCCCCTACATCTCCACCCTCCTCTCTATCACCACAAAGCCCTCCACAGTGCAGCACCCCCTACATCTCCACCCTCCTCTCTGTCTATCACCACAAAGCTCTCCACAGTGCGGCACCCCCCTACATCTCCACCCTCCTCTCTATCACCACAAAGCCCTCCACAGTGCAGCACCCCCTACATCTCCACCCTCTTCTCTGTCTATCACCACAAAGCTCTCCACAGTGCAGCACCCCCTACATCTCCACCCTCCTCTCTGTCTATCACCACAAAGCTCTCCACAGTGCGGCACCCCCCTACATCTCCACCCTCATCTCTATCACCACAAAGCTCTCCACAGTGCGGCACCCCCTACATATCCACCCTCCTCTCTGTCTATCACCACAAAGCCCTCCACAGTGCAGCACCCCCTACATCTCCACCCTCCTCTCTGTCTATCACCACAAAGCTCTCCACAGTGCGGCACCCCCTACATCTCCACCCTCCTCTCTGTCTATCACCACAAAGCTCTCCACAGTGCGGCACCCCCTATATCTCCACCCTCCTCTCTATCACCACAAAGCTCTCCACAGTGCAGCACCCCCTACATCTCCACCCTCCTCTCTATCACCACAAAGCCCTCCACAGTGCAGCACCCCCTACATCTCCACCCTCCTCTCTGTCCATCACCACAAAGCTCTCCACAGTGCGGCACCCCCCTACATCTCCACCCTCCTCTATCACCACAAAGCTCTCCACAGTGCAGCACCCCCTACATCTCCACCCTCCTCTCTGTCTATCACCACAAAGCTCTACACAGTGCTGCACCCCCTACATCTTCACCCTCCTCTCTGTCCATCACCACAAAGCTCTCCACAGTGCAGCACCCCCTACATCTCCACCCTCCTCTCTATCACCACAAAGCTCTCCACAGTGCGGCACCCCCTACATCTCCACCCTCCTCTCTGTCTATCACCACAAAGCTCTCCACAGTGCGGCACCCCCTACATCTCCACCCTCCTCTCTGTCCATCACCCACAAAGCTCTCCACAGTGCAGCACCCCCTACATCTCCACCCTCCTCTCTATCACCACAAATCTCTCCACAGTGCAGCACCCCCTACATCTCCACCCTCCTCTCTATCACCACAAAGCTCTCCACAGTGCAGCACCCCCTACATCTCCACCCTCCTCTCTATCACCACAAAGCCCTCCACAGTGCAGCACCCCTTACATCTCCACCCTCTTCTCTGTCTATCACCACAAAGCTCTCCACAGTGCAGCACCCCCTACATCTCCACCCTCCTCTCTGTCTATCACCACAAAGCTCTCCACAGTGCGGCACCCCCTACATCTCCACCCTCCTCTCTATCACCACAAAGCTCTCCACAGTGCGGCACCCCCTACATCTCCACCCTCCTCTCTGTCTATCACCACAAAGCTCTCCACAGTGCAGCACCCCCTACATCTCCACCCTCCTCTCTATCACCACAAAGCTCTCCACAGTGCAGCACCCCCTACATCTCCACCCTCCTCTCTATCACCACAAAGCTCTCCACAGTGCGGCACCCCCTACATCTCCACCCTCCTCTCTGTCTATCACCACAAAGCTCTCCACAGTGCTGCACCCCCTACATCTCCACCCTCATCTCTATCACCACAAAGCTCTCCACAGTGCGGCACCCCCTACATCTCTGCCCTCCTCTCTATCACCACAAAGCTCTCCACAGTGCAGCACCCCCTACATCTCCACCCTCCTCTCTGTCTATCACCACAAAGCTCTCCACAGTGCTGCACCCCCTACATCTCCACCCTCATCTCTATCACCACAAAGCTCTCCACAGTGCGGCACCCCCTACATATCCACCCTCCTCTCTGTCTATCACCACAAAGCCCTCCACAGTGCAGCACCCCCTACATCTCCACCCTCCTCTCTGTCTATCACCACAAAGCTCTCCACAGTGCTGCACCCCCTACATCTCCACCCTCCTCTCTATCACCACAAAGCTCTCCACAGTGCGGCCCCCCCCTACATCTCCACTCTCCTCTGTGTCTATCACCACAAAGCTCTCCACAGTGCGGCACCCCCTACATCTCCACCCTCATCTCTATCACCACAAAGCTCTCCACAGTGCGGCACCCCCTACATCTCCACCCTCATCTCTATCACCACAAAGCTCTCCACAGTGCGGCACCCCCTACATCTCCACTCTCCTCTCTATCACCACAAAGCTCTCCACAGTGCGGCACCCCCCTACATCTCCACTCTCCTCTCTGTCTATCACCACAAAGCTCTCCACAGTGCGGCACCCCCTACATCTCCACCCTCATCTCTATCACCACAAAGCTCTCCACAGTGCGGTCCCCCCCTACATCTCCACCCTCCTCTCTGTCTATCACCACAAAGCTCTCCACAGTGCGGCACCCCCTACATCTCCCCCTCATCTCTGTCTATCACCACAAAGCTCTCCACAGTGCAGCACCCCCTACATCTCCACCCTCCTCTCTATCACCATAAAGCTCTCCACAGTGCGGCACCCCCTACATCTCCACCCTCCTCTCTGTCTATTACCACAAAGCTCTCCACAGTGCAGCACTCCCTACATCTCCACCCTCCTCTCTGTCTATTACCACAAAGCTCTCCACAGTGCAGCACTCCCTACATCTCCACCCTCCTCTCTATCACCACAAAGCTCTCCACAGTGCGGCACCCCCTACAACTCCACAATCCTCTCTGTATATCACCACAAAGCTCTCCACAGTGCAGCACCCCGTACATCTCCACCCTCCTCTCTGTATATCACCACAGAGCTCTCCACAGTGCAGCACCCCCCTACATCTCCACCCTCCTCTCTATCACCACAAAGCTCTCCACAGTGCAGCACCCCCTACATCTCCACCCTCCTCTCTATCACCACAAAGCTCTCCACAGTGCAGCACCCCCCTACATCTCCACCCTCCTCTATCACCACAAAGCTCTCCACAGTGCGGCACCCCCTACATCTCCACCCTCCTCTCTATCACCACAAAGCTCTCCACAGTGCGGCACCCCCTACATCTCCACCCTCCTCTGTCTATCACCACAAAGCTCTCCACAGTGCAGCACCCCCTACATCTCCACCCTCCTCTCTGTATATCACCACAGAGCTCTCCACAGTGCAGCACCCCCTACATCTCCACCCTCCTCTCTATCACCTCAAAGCTCTCCACAGTGCGGCACCCCATACATCTCCACCCTCCTCTATCACCACAAAGCTCTCCACAGTGCGGCACCCCCTACATCTCCACCCTCCTCTCTATCACCACAAAGCTCTCCACAGTGCGGCACCCCCTACATCTCCACCCTCCTCTGTCTATCACCACAAAGCTCTCCACAGTGCAGCACCCCCTACATCTCCACCCTCCTCTCTGTCTATCACCACAAAGCTCTCCACAGTGCGGCACCCCCTACATCTCCACCCTCCTCTCTATCACCACAAAGCTCTCCACAGTGCGGCACCCCCTACATCTCCACCCTCCTCTGTCTATCACCACAAAGCTCTCCACAGTGCAGCACCCCCTACATCTCCACCCTCCTCTCTGTCTATCACCACAAAGCTCTCCACAGTGCGGCACCCCCTACATCTCCACCCTCCTCTCTATCACCACAAAGCTCTCCACAGTGCAGCACCCCCTACATCTCCACCCTCCTCTCTGTCTATCACCACAAAGCTCTCCACAGTGCAGCACCCCCTACATCTCCTCCTCATCTCTATCACCACAAAGCTCTCCACAGTGCAGCACCCCCCTACATCTCCACCCTCCTCTCTGTCACCACAAAGCTCTCCACAGTGCGGCACCCCCTACATCTCCTCCTCATCTCTATCGCCACAAAGCTCTCCACAGTGCAGCACCCCCTACATCTCCACCCTCCTCTCTATCACCACAAAGCTCTCCACAGTGCGGCACCCCCTACATATCCACCCTCCTCTCGACTAAACGACTTTAGACTAACGTCCACACTAATCCAAACCTCCCACTCCCGGATGCAAGACTTCTCCCGAACTGCACCAACCCTCTGGAATGCTCTACCCCAAAAACCTAGGACAAACCACAACTTACTCAGCTTCAGACACTCCCTAAAAACACATCTTTTTAGGAAGGCCTAGCACTCTCCCTAATCTTAGAACAGTAATTTTCCCTCACACTCCACTGTACACAAAGCGTTAAGATTGGCTAGTGACCAGTTCATGCAGCTTTTATGTCCCCCCCCTCCCCCCCCCCCCTATTTTTTTGGAGATGACTGGACCATAAATAAGCACCTGTACCTTTTGTCACCTTCACCTCAACCCATTGTAGATTGTCAGCTTTTACAAGCAGGGTTGTATTCGTTTTTGCTTTTATTTATTGTATCTACATACATAATCCCCAGTTTCTGTAACCCTATTCCGGTTTGCATTGCGGCAATGTCAGTGGCGCAGTTCGAACAAGTGACATACACGTCACCGAAGCTTCTCAAACACACACACATACATACACACATACATACATACATACATACATACCCACACACTATAGAGGGCATCCACACACTGACCACATCCAGCGATATCGATTGCTTCTTGGCGGCATAAGGACCTGCGACGCTGTGCACTGTGCGTTGACCTTCTAGGACCTGTGGGATGATCACATGGCCGGAAGCACGTGTTATCACTGGATGTGGTGTGTGTGTGCGCGCGATTGTACCGGTATGTGCGATTTCGTGAGTGTGCGTTCTGATGTGTGTTGGGAAATGTTTTTATTCACTGACAGCAAGCAGAGATGTTGGGAATGTTTCTATTCACTGACAACAAGCAGAGCTGGGGAATATTTCTGCTCACTGATAGCAAGCAGTGATAATGGGGAATGGTTCTATTCACTGACAGCAAGCAGATATGGTGGCGAATGGTTCTATTCACTGACAGCAAGCGGAGATGGTGGGGAATGTTTCCGCTCACTGACAGAATACAGATGGTGGGGAATTTTTCTATTCATTGAAAACAATCTGAGATGTTGGGGAATGTTTCTATTCAATGACAGCAAGGAGAGATGTTGGGGAATGTTTCTATTCACTGACAGAAAGCAGAGATGTGGGGAATGTTTCCGCTCACTGACAGAAATCAGAGATGGGAATGTTTCTATTCATTGAAAACAAGCAGAGATGTTGGGGAATGTTTCTATTCACTGACCGCAAGCAGCGATGGTGGGGAATGTTTACAAAATCTACATACATAATCACCAGTTTCTGTAACCCTATTCCGGCATGCACCGCGGCACTGTCAGTTGCGCAGGCGCAGTTCGAACTGTGCCTGTGGAACAGGTATCATCCACATCAATCATCAAAGGAGGATGGTATTCAGCGCAGAGAGGAGGGACAGGAGCCATGGACGCCCATCGCACCCGACAAACGTATTTACATACATGGCTGGAGATATTATCAGGGCTAGGACACACGGAAAATAAGATGGAGCAAGTGTAATGTGATAAAAAAAATCACATTCCACCAAGACCAATGTTACTATTTTTTTTTTTTTTCCAGCCTTAATTGGACTGAGAAAACAATGGCAGCATGCTGCGGGTTGAATCGGATTCGGTTTTACTCGCACCCATGCAAGTCTATGGGTGTGAGAGAAACCTCACACTGCACTCTGATGATACTGGAGTGCAATGCAAATAACACATCAGATGGTAATGGAGGAGATAGGAAGATTAGTTCCTCCCTCTCCTCTGCCGCTGTGATCTGATCGCAGGATCGGATCACAGTATAATGACACTCCGCTTACGCTCGCAGCAGAGCTGGAGCTGGGGGTCATTAAAATTTCACATCAGATACTAAATTCTCATGTGGCCTTAGCCTAAAGGTATTTGTGGGGTCTACAGGGGGAGTCAGGGGGTAACGTGCACCTTTTATAGAATGCAGTATAGGCGATGATTAAGGCGCCTAGTTTTGGTTTAAAATGACAAAATCTGCTGACCGGTAGAAAGGCAGCTAGTTCTCACCCGTCCCCCAGTCCGGTGCTGGCTCCACACCCTGCTGCAACGGAAACATTGTGCTCTCGAGAGCACAAGCGGCAAAACTCAGCGATTGGCTGCAGCTGGGTAAGTGCGCTGTAGTCATGATGTCAATAACAGAACAGAGAGTCGAGAAGCAGCAGAAGGTGAAGCCAGACCTGGACCTGAGGAGGGGGAGTGCTCTCTGGCTTTATTTACAAGACAGCCAATGACTGTGAACCAGTTTTCTGTAAGTGGAGAAAGCCCCTTTAATGATACTTGGGAATAATTATTTCAGGACTAGCAATTCAAACCAATCCCCATAAATCTTCCACAGTTATTGGATATACACTCATGATGAGTGAGCACTAAGACGTGCAAGTGCTGTTACTTGAATTGAGCAGGTTGGACGGGCTCAACTCGACTAATGTGACGTGAGGTTTCCAGGTGGAAAGAAATCTGTCTCATATGGACGCTGCACAAAACGGGATAAAGTGTAACACAATCCAAGGAGAGGAATAGCTAAAAAATGGAATTTATTATGGGCTACGTGTTTCAAGGGCGGTCTGCGGCCTTCATCAGGCCATAGCATATGCTCACCTGACAGCACAATAAAGCCTCATTGGTCAAACATGAACAACACACCCAAGAGCAAATGAATAACCGCATAAAAATTGTAACAAGCAATATCTATATATCATGATAATTTATATAGCACCTACCTTCAAAATACAGACAGAAATTACAGTAAACAAATTAACAATCACAGACTGGGCCATAGGGGAGAGGGCCCTGCCCTTAGGGCTTACATTCTACAGGATGATGGGGAAGAGTCAGTAAGTCAGGGCATTGCACCAGCTCCGGTAGCGGTGAGGTGGCAGCAGCAGCTCCAGTGGCGGTGAGGCGGCAGCAACTGTGGTGGTGGTGAGGCGGCGGCAGCGTGCTATTGCAGGCTGTAAGTGTGACGCCCTGGACTAGCCAGGTAGTCACAGGTAGGCCCTTGCACAAACACCCGTCCCCTAAAAAGGGTAACATCAGCCAACCCTTAAAACCCTAGTCAACTCCCTCAGGGTTTGATGTCCACACCAGGGGGTGGAGCCAGGTTGGCCACGCCCACCTAGGAGTTCACAGGTCCTGAGGCAGGAAAAAGCCAGTTAGTCTGTAGATCAGTTCAGGAGGTGAAGTTGAGAGGAGTGAAGGTCAAGTGCAGAGGCAGGTCTGTGCCCAGGTCTGCCCCAGTCTAACTCCAGGTGTCTGGGTCGGAGAACAGTCACCTCTGGCTAGGAGGCAAACGGTGGCCTCAGCCTGCAGGAGCCGGGGAGACGGCTCGGTGGAACCGTAAGGGATCAGGACAGGATAGTGGCCCGCCAGAACCGAACCGGGGAACCGACTGGAAGCCGGACCACAGATGGGGTACTCAGACTCTGAAACGCGGTCCTGAAACTACCGGACCCCATTAATTAACTGATTGAGGTCTGGACTTTAGGTCCTTTCCCACCCAAGTCCCGACTGAAGAAAACAGCCCACCAAAAAGGGATAAAAGCCACCGCTCAGGCTAAGAGATCCAAAGGGCCAGCGTCTGCGGGCAAACGGGCTCTCCCGACACACAACGCCAGGGAGCGGGACTCCCGTTGCTGAAGCACGGGCTGTCCACAGCTACAAGGAAGGTGCAGGAGAAAGGCGGAGACCACCAACCTGACTGGGGGACCAGACGCAGCCGGGTGCGGGCACCAACCACCATCTTTTTGGTTTACCAGAGACTCTGTGCATCTGTAATAGTGAGTACAACTGTGCCCTCGGGCCACGCATCGCCCTGCACCGCCAAGCACCGACACATCACACCAAACGGGTCCCGGGGTCATCACCCCTCCCTACGGAGGGGTTAACACCAAAGCTGCACAACATCTCCCCCGGGGTGCCTAGTAAACAGCAGCGGTGGTGCCTACATTCACCACAACCCGTGGGTGGCGTCACGAACTTTAACAACAACAACCACGGCCTCGGTCGTAACCCTAAACCCCCTTCAAAGTGCCAGCCCCTTGCAGAGCGACGTGACCTCCGGTCCGGAGGCGCTCGAGCCACCGACAAACTACCCCGGATCCGAGCGGCTCGGCTGCAGCCGAGCGCGGGGCGGTACACATCGACTCTTCTGGCGTCACGAACAGGATACTTACCAAATCACCTATCTGGTGAAGTGTGCCTTGAAGTAGAAGTCAGCGGTAACCCGTTGAAAAATTTCAGAATCCGTCATCTTGCCGCCATCTTTTGGCGCAAAGATTCCTGCCAAAGCCGTCTTCCCCGCGAAAAGAGCGCGAGAGTTGAAGCTCTGCCCCCTGGGAACTCGGCGGTGCCGAAAAGTGAAACTGCCCAGCAGAGAGAGGGAGTGCCGCGAAAAGACCAAGGGGGAGCGGGTGAAGATCAGCGGCATGTAACTAACGCTGTGAAGTGCAGGGACGCCAGGACTCTGCAGAAACCTGTTCCTGGACACCAACGAGGCAGGATGTGTCGGAAGATCCAGGCCCAAGCCCACTTCATGCTGGCGAAGTGAATGTCGAGGATGAAGGGCCTGGCTGCAGCTGTCCGGGCGTGCGAAGTGGAGATGATCTCGGAGGAGCGGGTAAGCAGTGACCCACGCCCCTATGTTCCCCAGGAACCGGCCGTCTCGGCTGAGAGACCCGGCCTGCTCCCGTCCACCACACAGTCCCCCTCGTTGCCTGTGTCTGCAGCCACCGCCCCGACCGACCCACTGCCTCAGTCCGTGGCAGCGGAGCCCGTACCATCTATGGGGGAGGACCCAGCTACTGGGCCCTCAGGCCTTGCCGTCACCATCGCTCCAGCCCCGATGACGTCATCCCCGGCCCCGGCAGTCCGCCTGGCCGCAACAGAGATGACGTCGGCTCCAGCAGCCCGGCCGCAACGAAGGCAGCACCCGACCGGAAGTCTACCCCGGCCACGGTGCTGGCCGCTCCCGAGTACCCCATCCCGGCTGTGGAGCAGCCGGAGTACACCTGCAGAGAGGCGGAGCAGGGCACTGATCGGTGGGGCCCACGGCAGTATGAGAGGCCGGTCATAGTCGGCGCCGGCGGCACCCAAGTGGGCCTGGCTCCTGAGTAGGAGAGCGGATGTGCATGCCCGCGTGTATAAGAATCTTAAAAAGTTAGCGGTTCCGGCTACCATGTTCCCGTCCCCGTTGGGACTTTGCAGTTTACCCAATTTTAAACAAAGACAAGGCTGAGAACTGGCAGGCCACCCAATAACTTTTGGGCTTTGTAAATAGCCCCTGGGAACACCCTTTCCTGTCTGCAGTCTCCGGAGAGGCTAGTTGGAGGAAGGTCCTGCCGTAGAGTCGGCTGAGGTCCCGTCACCATGGCAACCGGTGGCAAACCTCCGGGGCCAGGGGTCCCCTGGACGTGGGACCTCTGAGAGACTGTATGGAACTTTGTACCCGGCCCGTTGTGGGCAATACCTGGACTTGAACCCGATTCCTGGACTGGGGAAAAGGGGTGCTGACCTGGTTTTAGAGGCAGCATCAAGGCTAGGTTTGCTTGGGTGGGCAAATGAAAAGACCCGTTCCCGTTAATAAAAATGTTCTAAGTTTTGTGCAACGTTTAAGTAACATGCCTCCCGTAAGGGATGATTTCTACAATTTCTTCAAATGTAAATAATGTTATTATACTTGTATCTGTTTTTCCCCTTTTATCTTTTGCAGTTACAAAATAAACCGGTGGTGGTCGGACAGCCCCTGGACGGTCTGTATTAAACCAAGGGGGAATGTGACGCCCTGGACTAGCCAGGTAGTTACAGGTAGGCCCTTGCACAAACACCCGTTCCCCTGACGAAGCAACAATACACAAGTGGTTTTGTGAAACGTACGTTGGAGGTTCTCTTGGGGATTAACCCCTTCTCATCTAACTGACCTGCTAGTATTTTCCTTGCAGAGGATGGTATGTACGGGGTTCCTGTGGCGCATATGCCTTTACTGCTGTGATATAACTTTTATGTAACAGATGCAAAGTGCAATATATAGGTGTTCAGCGGTATTTGGCAATATGGGGACAGGACCCCCTTGCAGCCATTATTGATACTAGGTCTCATATGGTTCCTCTTTATGCGATTGGTGCCTGTTAGGTACACACATTGATTCACATGGGCTGTTTGCTCGCAGACACTGCTCAGATATATATATCTGCGGCTTTTTGATACTCTCATCTGCCAGCAGGACTCTCTTGTTGAGTGTTGTGTGTACGGGGCTCCTGCGGTGCATAGGCCTTCACTGCTTTGACATAATATCCTTTGTAAGGTTGAGTTTGAGTGTAATTTAATAGCACTCGGCAGTGCTTGGCACTGCAGGGACAGGGCCCCCTTGCAACTGCTATATGGCACTCAAATTCTCCCATGTGATATGTGCCTGCTAGGGATGCATAACGATTAATGTAAGCCTTGCGGCCGTGGATCCTGTTTAGATATACACTTCTGCGTTTGTTTGGTGTTTTGACACAAACCAAACAAACTGTTGTGCCCTGGTGTCTCTCTGGAGTCCTGCTGATGCAAAAAAATTTTTGATATAAAAACTAATTTATTAAGATAAATATTTGGCTTTTTGTAGCAGGTTTAAGTAGACCTTGGGTACTATTGTCCACTGTGCAAGTGTTAAACATCCATGTTAGCAGCAGACACATATTGTACATTTATGTGCATATTTGGAACTATGTGATATGATATTTAGACACCACTCCCTAGTAGATTATTAGGACTCTCTGCATGAGTTCTTGCAGGTTATGCATGTACCTTTTACGATCTTTCCTCTTGGCCTTAATTTGTCTACATTTTTGTATGTACTTGTATATGTATTTTTTCATCACTTTTCTGGTATAGAAGATATATTAATAAATACGCATGGAAAATACATATTGTTTGAAGCATTTCTACTCATCTCCTCCTGTCTTTTGATTTGTATTCTGAGTAGCTCAGTCACACAATGCAGCGTCCCAACTAAGGGACCAATGCATTGTGGATCAAATATACTGTTGGACTATATGTATCTAATACCTGGACTTGAACCCGATTCCTGGACTGGGGAAAAGGGGTGCTGACCTGGTTTTAGAGGCAGCATCAAGGCTAGGTTTGCTTGGGTGGGCAAATGAAAAGACCCGTTCCCGTTAATAAAAATGTTCTAAGTTTTGTGCAACGTTTAAGTAACATGCCTCCCGTAAGGGATGATTTCTACAATTTCTTCAAATGTAAATAATGTTATTATACTTGTATCTGTTTTTCCCCTTTTATCTTTTGCAGTTACAAAATAAACCGGTGGTGGTCGGACAGCCCGTGGACGGTCTGTATTAAACCAAGGGGGAATGTGACGCCCTGCACTAGCCAGGTAGTTACAGGTAGGCCCTTGCACAAACACCCGTCCCCTAAAAAGGGTAATATCAGCCAACCCTTAAAACCCTAGTCACCTCCCTCAGGGTTTGATTTCCACAGCAGGGGGCGGAGCCAGGTGGTTGGCCACGCCCACCGATGAGTTCACAGGCCCTGAGGCAGGAAAAAGCCAGTTAGTCTGTAGATAAGTTCAGGAGGTGAAGTTGAGAGGAGTGAAGGTCAAGTGCAGAGGCAGCTGTGCCCAGGTCTGCCGCCGTCTAACTCCAGGTGTCTGGGTCGGAGAACAGTCACCTCTGGCTAGGAGGCAAACGGTGGCCTCAGCCTGCAGGAGCCGGGGAGACGGCTCGGTAGAACCGTAAAGGACCGGGACAGGGTAGTGGCCCGCCGGAACCGAACACGGTCCCGAAACTACCGGACCCCGTTAATTAACTGATTGAGGTCTGGACTTTAGTTCCTTTCCCACCCAAGTCCTGACTGAAGACAACAGCCCACCAAAAAGCGATAAAAGCCACCTCTCAGGCTAAGAGATCCAAAGGGCCAGCGTCTGCGGGCAAACGGGC
The DNA here is from genome assembly GCF_048569485.1 of Anomaloglossus baeobatrachus. Taxonomy (NCBI): domain Eukaryota; kingdom Metazoa; phylum Chordata; class Amphibia; order Anura; family Aromobatidae; genus Anomaloglossus; species Anomaloglossus baeobatrachus. The sequence continues at coordinate 9,711,773 of NC_134354.1, read as the reverse complement.
TCTCCCGACACACAACGCCGGGGAGCGGGACTCCCGTTGCTGAAGCACGGGCTGTCCACAGCTACAAAGAAGGTGCAGGAGAAAGGCGGAGACCACCAACCTGACTGGGGGACCAGACGCAGCCGGCTGTGGCACCGACCACCATCTTTTTGGTTTACCAGAGACTCTGTAGATTTGTAATAGTGAGTACAATTGTGCCCTCGGGCCACGCATCGCCCTGCACCGCCAAGCACCGACACATCACACCAAACGGGTCCCGGGGCCATCACCCCTCCCCATGGAGGGGTTAACACCAAAGCTGCACAACATCTCCCCCGGGGTGCCTAGTAAACAGCAGCGGTGGTGCCTACATTCACTACAACCCGTGGGTGGCGTCACGAACTTTAACAACAACAACCACGGCCTCGGTCGTAACCCTAAACCCCCTTCAAAGTGCCAGCCCCTTGCAGAGCGAAGTGACCTCCGGTCCGGAGGCGCTCGAGCCACCGACAAACGAGCCCGGATCCGAGCGGCTCGGCTGCAGCCGACCGCGGGACGGTACATAAGTTTTCTGGAAGAGATGGGTTTTCAAGTTCCATCTGAAGAACCAGAATTTCTGACATTCGCAGAATGGAATGTTTAACCGCACTGCTGAATGCTGCAGTTGATGGTTTTGAAAATACCTGGGCTCCCTGGGATTATTTTTGGGCCCAATTCAACAGCTAGGTTTGATTCACCCTTTGTCCCCACCTCCTTTCTTTATCCCTAGTATGGGAGTCCTCTGTCTTTGTCAATTTTGTTTGATATCCTTAAAAGGAACCTGTCACCAGATTTGGGCCTATAAGCTGCGGCCACCACCAGTGGGCTCTTATATATAGTATTCTAACATGCTGTATATAAGAGCCCAGGCCGCTGTGTACAACATAAAAATCACTTTATACAGTAATACTCACTGTGACGGGGTCCTTCTCCCATATCACAGAATCAACAGAGCGAGAGATGGGTGAACATTCCAAACAGCATTTAATCCAAGCAAATTAAATGGTCCATAACATAATCCACAAAACAGAGGGTAAAATTGGTCCAGCAATAAATGTCCAGGTCTCTCTGAGAAGTCGCAGCTTCTCCCAGAGGATCAATCCTTCTCTCTTCAAGTTCTCAAGCAGACTGTCTCATCCCCTCAGGTAAGCAAAGAAGTTAGGTGGATCCCAGGCCCACCTCCCCCCACACCTAGGGACAAACACTACAGGGGGTAATTACCTACAAACAATACAATGTAAACACAAGCAGTACAAATAATGGACAGTGAACCAAGCTTAAAATACGAATCTGCACAGCATGATACACCTCCCCCCATATCCCACCATCACACTCATCTAAGGGTACCTTCACACTTTAGCGATGCAGCAGCGATACGACCAGCGGTCTGACCTAGTCAGGATCGCTGCTGCATCGCTACATGGTCGCTGGTGAGCTGTCAAACAGGCAGATCTCACCAGCGACCAGTGACCAACCCCCAGCCAGCAGCGACGTGCAAGCGACGCTGCGCTTGCACGGAGCCGGCGTCTGGAAGCTGCGGACACTGGTAACTAAGGTAAACATCGGGTATGGTTACCCGATGTTTACCTTAGTTACCAGCTCACACCGCTTAACTTAGCGTGTGCAGGGAGCAGGAGCCGGCACTGGCAGCGTGAGAGCTGCGGAGGCTGGTAACGAAGGTAAATATCGGGTAACCACCTTGGTTACCCGATGTTTACCCTGGTTACAGCTTACCGCAGGCTGTCAGACGCCGGCTCCTGCTCCCTGCACATTCAGGATTGTTGCTCTCTCGCTGTAACACACAGCGATGTGTGCTTATCAGCGGGAGAGCAACAATAAAAAAACAAACCAGCACTGTGTGTAACGAGCAGCGATCTCACAGCAGGGGCCAGATCGCTGCTCAGTGTCACACACAGCGAGGTCGCTAATGAGGTCACAAAAACCGTGACTCAGCAGCGATCTCAGTAGCGATCTCGCTGTGTGTGAAGTACCCCTAGGGGGTGGTGCGGTGCAGACTGGTCAGATGGGTATCTCCATTCTCCGGTGCCAGCGCCTCCTCTTTCGGCCATCTTTGTCCTTCTTCTTCTGAAGCTGCGGTGTATGACGCGTCCTACATCATGCGCACTACAATACTTTCATCTCCCCTGTGCAGGACCCCAGTGTTGACTTGTGTGTATGACGTAGTGAGAAATCCAGGGACAAAACGTAAAAAAAAAAATGAACACACTGCATTTTTTTTTTTGTCAGAAGTTTGTGAGAATAAACTGCAGACAAAAACGCAACGTGTGTACAGCAGATCTGATTTCTCATAGACTTTGCTGGGAAGTCAAAAGTCAGAATTTTCTGACAACAAAACTGCACCAAAAAAAGTGTCGTCCGCGTGCCGGGGGCTCAGCCAGATCCGAGCGGTGCCCGGGAGAGGGGGGGCTCGGTCAGATCCGAGTGTCGCCCGGGGGGGAGGGCTTCAAAGGGTTCACATGTGGTGCACTGTTCTCATACCCAAAGGTTAACAGGACAGCATCTATACATTAAAACCTTCAGGTGTTGTCTTTTTCCTTTTTATATGTAATGATTATTTTGCATAAGTTTTGTTACCGTTTTTAATTATTTTTCTTTATAAATTGCTGAACCAAGTTGAAAGCCTAAAATGTTAAGTTTAGTCTTAGAAAGCAGAATCCACGGCCTTTCGTAGTGTTTGGCCTGTTGACTGTCGGACAGCAGTGTGATTCGGGGACTTCTCGCCCTGTGTGAGCGGTGGCAGCGTGTTGTGTATCCGGGGTGTGGGCTCTGTGTTGGGGGGCGGTTGAGAGTTTTCATCCTGAGTGGAATATTGAGAGAACGGAGATAGATTAATCCTTTGCAGTTGCTCCCACGTCACATACTGAGAAAGGTGTGACGGAGTATATGGCGAAAAGATAAAATTACCAAATGAATCCTCTCTCCTGCGCTGCCCCCGTATCCTTTCTTGCACTCCTGCTGAGCTGTCATATGGGGGAATGACCGGAGACCACACCGGCGGCGGTGCAGGAGCGGAGGCGTTGATCGGTAACGCTGCTCGTTCTGTTTTCTGCCATTTTCACCCCTTTAGCCTAACTGTTGATCACAAAAAACTCCTGTCAAAGACACACCTATGTTATTATGGGACACGGCGAAGGCAGTATTACGGGGCAGAACGATAGCACATGTTTCCTATTTGAAGAAAAAGGCTCATCTTAAATTTACTGAAACCTCCCATAAATTGAGGGAAGCATATACTTCTTTTCAAAAGCATCCTGATAGGGACCATAGAGATAGATGGGTAATAGCCCAAAGAGCTTTTAATGAGTGGGCGGAAAAACGGGAACAAATGGCTAGGTCAATGCAAGAAGCTACATTACATCGCTTTGGAAATAAAGCAGGGAAAATACTGGCCAACTTAGCGAAAAATAGGATTATAACTCAGGGACCCATGGAAATAAAAAATCAAAAGGGGGAGATACACAAAAACCCTAAGACAATAATTGAGACTTTAGGCACGTATTATAGAAACCTTTATTCGTCGGAAAAGCGAGACAAATTTCCTGATAATAATCTTTTATCTAAAGTGACACTACCTCGACTCACAGAAGAGCATCGCACTTTTCTGAATGCCAAAATTACGGGGGAAGAAGTATTGGGGACAATCAACTCCATGCATAATTATAAAGCCCCTGGCCCTGACGGATTTACGGGAGAATTCTATAAAACAGTAAAGGAAGAGATCTTACCTACATTACTAGAGCTGTATAATAGCATACTAGACGGTAATGCGTCTTTCCAAAATAATAACCGGGCATATATAAAATTGATCCCTAAACAGGGGAAGGACCCGAAGGAGCCGGGTTCGTATAGGCCCATATCACTTATCAACCTAGATATGAAGATAATGTCAAAGATTATGGCAAATCGTCTAGCTATAATTCTTCCCCAACTGATTTCCCCAGCACAGGCCGGTTTCATTCAGAAAAGATCAGGGACACTAAATATTAGAAAAGTTCTTCTTGTCCTGGATAGGGTTAACCTTCGGCCTCTGAAAGGAGAATCTCCCGCTTTGCTTACAATAGATGCCGAGAAAGCCTTTGACAATATTGAGTGGTCATGGCTTTATAGAGTTCTAGATGAAATGCGTTTTTCGGGGTCATTTTATACCTACATTAGAGAAATTTACACAAATCCGAAGGCTCAAGTTTACATTCCAGGATATCTGTCAGCCCCTTTTCCGTTACTGAAAGGAACCAGACAGGGTTGCCCCCTTTCCCCATTACTTTTTAATCTGGCTCTGGAACCATTGGTACGATTGTTATCTACACATAGCACCTTCCAGGGTATTTCTGTAAATAATAGACAAATTCAGTCAGCTTTTTTTGCGGATGACATTTTGCTTTTCCTTTCGAATCCAGCTCAGCAGGTCCCCGAGATTTTACAAATTTTGCGAGAGTTTGGAGCGTACTCAGGCTTCAAGATTAATGCGTCAAAGTGCGAGCTCCTATACCTGGGAGGGACAAATGTTCAAACACGGGAGCAGAACCCTTTTGAAGGAATTACAGTGGCTAAGTCATATATCACATACCTGGGAGTTAAAATAGGTAAGGTTCCGGCAACCCTTTATAGTCTAAACTATCCACCCCTTCTGAGCCAAATAGAGCAAGATCTTAAAAGATGGCACGACCTTCCATTGAACATAATTGGTAGAGTCCACCTAATTAAGATGATGTCGATATCAAAATTAATGTATCATCTTCAAACACTTCCCCTGCTTCTCAAGCATAAAGATATTGTCCAGCTAAATAGAGCTTTTTCACACTTCATTTGGAGGGGGAAACGCCCTCGTATAGGGCTTAAGAAGCTGATGGCATCTAAGGTTCATGGAGGTCTGAGTTTGCCGAACATTCGGGGTTACAATATAGCCTGTTTGACTAGATATATATTGGATTGGATTAAAGGCTCTAGGCATTATTCAGCGTTGGAGCTTGAGAGAGACTATGCACAACCTTGGGATCTGGTGGCATTGCTTCATACTAGGCAGGCTAATCTCCCTGTGAAAATCAAGCACTCTTCCTTATTTAAAGACACGATTGCAGTGTGGAAGGCGTTGAGGAAACACTACAAACTTCCCCATAAAATATCCAAATACTTGCCTATATGGGGGAATCCAGAGTTTGTGCAGGGGACAAGCAATAAGCTGTTTGAAGAGTGGAAGGTGAGGGGTATAAGGACTGTTGCTCATCTCTTGCACACCTCAGAACCTAGATGGTTGAGTAGAGATGAAATTATAGCGCAGTATGGCCTGGGGCCTAACCAAGTAATCCAATATGACCAAGTGAGATATAGTATTATGACTCAGTTGCATGATGTGACCCAGGAGGTAGTATTTAACTCTTTTGATTGTCTGGTAAAGAACTCAATAACTTCATCATCTATCTCTTTTCTTTATGGAGCCATGCGTGATCTATTAATAGGACAGCACCCAGAAGGTTTATTTAAATCTTGGGAAAAACAATTTGAGGACCCGTCTATGGGGGTAAAAATTAGGGGAGGGTGGAATGCTCTTCGTAAATCAATTTTAAATGAGAATTGGCGAGAAACCCAATTTAGAATTATGCACAAGGCAATTTATGGTTTTAATCTCCCTCCATCAGCAACAAAGCCAGACAGGCTTACGTATTGCCCTAAGTGTAAGAGTAGTGGAACTGATCTCCTTCACGGGTTGTGGTCCTGCCCCCATTTGAGTCCATTATGGTCACAGATCAAAAGTTGTATACAAAAGGTGTGGGGTCTTGAAGTTCGGCTCTCACCTGGGTTCGCTATTTTTCACCATTGGGAGGAGGGGAACGATACCAAAGGGAAGATGACTAACCCACCCAGACTTATACATGTGATACTTCTGGCAGCCAAGAGAGCGATACTAAAAAATTGGTTGGAGTCTAGGGTCCCCGCGATTGAAGAGATCTTGGGTCAGCTCATGCATCTTCTTGAAATAGAAGGATTGGATGCAGAAAGGAGGGCGGATAGAATACGACAGCACTTTAACAAATGGAAGAAATTCATACTGGCCTATTGTACTCGGGAGGAGATAGTCAGGATTATGTCACCTTTCAAAGACACAGTCTGGTATCATACTGAAAAATTGAAGGATACATTGGATGGCTTGGAGGTGGGGGAGGAAAGGCCGAAAGCTGACTAAAAGGAGAGGGGGAAATAACCGATGTGAGTGGGACTTCTTTATTATATGTCATTACCATGTTCACAAGGGTTCATTGGGGGGAATGATAAGAATGATGGGTTAAGGGGTCGCTGCTTTCCTTTGCTTTATCTTGCCATGTTATGGTTATTGATTTTAAAAATTGGTATGGAATTTGGGATGATCAAACATGACAATGTAATGTTGAATTTACAATGCTGAATTCGCTTATGCCAATGTTATGTTATTGAAAAATTTGAATAAAATATAGTTAAAAAAAAAAAAAAACTCCTGTCTGCAAAAAGTGAACAAAGATGAAAGAATTGTAGAAAGTGGAGACAAATCACTGATCTGTGCTAGATGTAAGGAAATCTGCTACCAATGTCTCTACAAATAAAATTCCCACTCTCTTGTGTGTCCACAGGTGTCCTCACTATCCTGGCCGTACTACAACTCTCATCATCTATCATCTATGTGCGGAGAGGATCAGACATCACCGACTGCAGCATGAAATGTCCCGGTCCAGACGGCGTCCTGCAGCTGTACAGAACATGCGGAGGACACGAGACGCGTCTCCTGGAGCTGTGGTGTGAGGACATGTGGCTCAGTAATTCCACTGAGCCCAGACTCCGGTATAACACGGGCACCGGGTGCTGGACCCTGAGAGACGCAGGGAAGAACGACTCCTGTGTGTACACTGTGGTGTATGATCACAAAGGAAACATATCCCGGACCACTTTACCCATCACTGTACTAGGTAAGAGCTCATGACATTGACGACAGAGCTAGCGATCTACACCCTGCACCAAGACCCAGGTCTGATGTGAATACATTTGAATTAGATTCCAGTTTGGGGCTCCCTCTTGTGGTCAGTGCTGGTAGTACAGTTGACCTGCTGAATGGGAACCAGCCAGCTGAGGAGGATTGGCAATTAGGCCATTCGGATTGGGCCTATATAACTGAGTAGTTTCCTCCTGTCTTTTTCTTCATAGTATAGAAAAAAATGAACTCTGGCACAAAGAAAAATGAAAATTATAGTCAAGATGATGCTTGAAATTCAGTTTGCTTGTTTTTATTGGTGCAAAGGTCAAACAAACAATTCTAACGTTTCGGCCCTATCATTCGGGCCGTCGCCAGAGATACTCTAGGATAGAATATACAGAAAGGAAAAACATGTGTTAGCAATCTCATACATGATACATAGTAATGTCATATCAGCACAATGTAAGTAAAGGTTGAGAATCAATCAATATTAACAAGACATAAATACTGATGCATGGTATAAATGGAAACAAGAAAAACAATACGTTCAATATTTGTATATAAAGAAATGTTATTCTCAAGAGAGGAGAAAAACACTCAATATTTTCCCTACAGGAATGTGACCGATTTCTCCTATTTCCTACCATTTTTCTACTAATCTTATCTCCTGCTCATGCTCAACATATAAAGGTTTGTGGATCATTATAGATCTTGTTTATTACATTTCTATCCCTTGCTCACCTATAACTATTTATACGCATATATATATATATACATCCACAGGTCCAGTCATATCTCCACTCCAGCCCTATTGGGTAATGGTCCCAAATTGGACTTATTGTCGAGGCGGGAGATGATGAGGGCATGCACTAATGTTTTTGCTGATTCTTGGTTAAGGAAAGCCCGGATCCGGGAGATATTTTTGAGTTGTAATCGGCATGAGTTGAAGAGGGCTTGGATGTGTGGCTTGAAGGATAGAGCAGAGTCAAGGGTTACTCCAAGGCAACGGAGCTTGTGAGACTGGGGAGAGCGAGCAACCATCGAGTTTGATGGAAAGGCTTGTTGGAGGAGATGAGTGAGGAGGAGGAGGAGGAGGAAAGACAATGAACTCTGTTTTGTCCATGTTAAGCTTTAGGAATCGTGCAGAGAAGAAGGATGAAATAGCAGACAGACATTGTGGGATTCTGGTTAGTAGAGAGGTAATGTCAGGTCCAGAGAGGTAGATCTGTGTGTCATCGGCATAGAGATGATACTGGAAGCCGTGGGACTCTATGAGCTGTCCCAGGCCGAAGGTGTAGATGGAGAACAGCAGGGGTCCAAGAACTGAGCCTTGGGGGACCCCGACAGATAGGGGGCGAGATGAGGAAGTGGTGTGAGAGTGGGAGACGCTGAAAGGTCGGTTAGGTGTGAAGAGATCCAGGATAGGGCCAAGTCTGTGATGCCCAGAGATGAGAGAATCTGTAGTAGGAGGGAATGGTCCACTGTGTCGAAGACAGAGGACAGGTCCAGGAGGAGGAGGATAGAGTAGTGTAGAGGGCAGAGGACAGGTCTAGGAGAAGGAGGACAGAGTAGTGTAGAGGGCAGAGGACAGGTCCAGGAGGAGGAGGACAGAGCAGTGTCGCTTGGCTTTGGCGGTTAGTAGATCATTGGTGACTTTAGTTAGGGCAGTTTCAGTAGAGTGATGCAGCCGGAAGCCAGATTGTAGCCGGTCAAAGAGGGAGCAGGAGGAGAGGTGTGAGGGCAGTTCAAGATGGACATGCTGTTCCAGTAGTTTTGAGGCGTAGGGGAGAAGGGATATGGGGTGATAGCTAGACACAGAGGATGGGTCAAGGGAGGGCTTTTTGAGGATGGGTGTAATGGAGGCATGTTTAAAGCATGAAGGGAATACACCACTTGTTAGTGATAGGGTGAAGAGATGGGTTAGGGCTGGGATGAGGACTGCGGTGATGTGATGTGATGCGATGGGAGCGGATCCAGTGCACAGGTGGTTAGATGTGATCTTGAGAGTAGAGTGGAGAGAGGTAAATGATAGCCAGTTGGAGGTTTGAGGGGGAATAGATGCGGACGGAGTGCAGCTCAAAAGAGGGGAGAGTAACGGAGGGTGGCAATGGAATTTGAGTAAAGGAACATTTGTCAGACAGGAGCAAACCAACTCCTCCACCATGCATGTTACTGAGGTGGGGGTATGAGAGATGAAACCCACCATAAGAAAGTGCAGCAGGAGAGTCTGGGTCGGAGGGGGTGAGCCAGGAGTGGCAGTATCGTGAGGGGATGAGCCAGGAGAGGCAGTGTTGTGAGGGGGTGAGCCAGGAGAGGCGGTGTCGTGAGGGGGTGAGCCAGGAGAGACAGTGTAGTGAGGGGGTGAGCCAGGAGAGACAGTGTAGTGAGGGGGTGAGCCAGGAGAGGCAGTGTCAGAGGGGGTGAGCCAGGAGAGGCAGTGTAGTGAGGGGGTGAGCCAGGAGAGGCAGTGTAGTGAGGGGGTGAGCCAGGAGAGACAGTGTAGTGAGGGGGTGAGCCAGGAGAGGCAGTGTCGTGAGGGGGGGTGAGCCAGGAGAGGCAGTGTAGTGAGGGGGTGAGCCAGGAGAGGCAGTGTAGTGAGGGGGTGAGCCAGGAGAGGCAGTGTCGTGAGGGGGTGAGCCAGGAGAGACAGTGTCGTGAGGGGGTGAGCCATGAGAGGCAGTGTCAGAGGGGGTGAGCCAGGAGAGGCAGTGTAGTGAGGGGGTGAGCAATGAGAGGCAGTGTCAGAGGGGGTGAGCCAGGAGAGGCAGTGTAGTGAGGGGGTGAGCCATGAGAGGCAGTGTAGTGAGGGGGTGAGCCAGGAGAGACAGTGTAGTGATGGGGTGAGCCAGGAGAGGCAGTGTCAGAGGGGGTGAGCCAGGAGAGGCAGTGTCGTGAGGGGGTGAGCCAGGAGAGGCGGTGTCGTGAGGGGGTGAGCCAGGAGAGACAGTGTAGTGAGGGGGTGAGCCAGGAGAGACAGTGTAGTGAGGGGGTGAGCCAGGAGAGGCAGTGTAGTGAGGGGGTGAGCCAGGAGAGGCAGTGTAGTGAGGGGGTGAGCCAGGAGAGGCAGTGTAGTGAGGGGGTGAGCCAGGAGAGGCAGTGTAGTGAGGGGGTGAGCCAGGAGAGGCAGTGTAGTGAGGGGGTGAGCCAGGAGAGGCAGTGTAGTGAGGGGGTGAGCCATGAGAGGCAGTGTCAGAGGGGGTGAGCCAGGAGAGGCAGTGTAGTGAGGGGGTGAGCAATGAGAGGCAGTGTCAGAGGGGGTGAGCCAGGAGAGGCAGTGTAGTGAGGGGGTGAGCCAGGAGAGGCAGTGTCAGAGGGGGTGAGCCAGGAGAGGCAGTGTAGTGAGGGGGTGAGCCAGGAGAGGCAGTGTCGTGAGGGGGTGAGCCAGGAGAGGCAGTGTCAGAGGGGGTGAGCCAGGAGAGGCAGTGTCAGAGGGGGTGAGCCAGGAGAGGCAGTGTCGTGAGGGGGTGAGCCAGGAGAGGCAGTGTCAGAGGGGGTGAGCCAGGAGAGGCAGTGTAGTGAGGGGGTGAGCCAGGAGAGACAGTGTCGTGAGGGGGTGAGCCAGGAGAGGCAGTGTCGTGAGGGGGTGAGCCATGAGAGGCAGTGTCGTGAGGGGGTGAGCCATGAGAGGCAGTGTCGTGAGGGGGTGAGCCAGGAGAGGCAGTGTAGTGAGAGGGTGAGCCAGGAGAGGCAGTGTCGTGAGGGGGTGAGCCAGGAGAGGCAGTGTAGTGAGGGGGTGAGCCGGGAGAGGCAGTGTAGTGAGGGGGTGAGCCAGGAGAGGCAGTGTCAGAGGGGGTGAGCCGGGAGAGGCAGTGTCAGAGGGGGTGAGCCAGGAGAGGCAGTGTAGTGAGGGGGTGAGCCGGGAGAGGCAGTGTCAGAGGGGGTGAGCCGGGAGAGGCAGTGTCAGAGGGGGTGAGCCAGGAGAGGCAGTGTCAGAGGGGGTGAGCCAGGAGAGGCAGTGTCAGAGGGGGTGAGCCAGGAGAGGCAGTGTCAGAGGGGGTGAGCCAGGAGAGGCAGTGTAGTGAGGGGGTGAGCCATGAGAGGCAGTGTAGTGAGGGGGTGAGCCAGGAGAGGCAGTGTAGTGAGGGGGTGAGCCAGGAGAGGCAGTGTAGTGAGGGGGTGAGCCATGAGAGGCAGTGTAGTGAGGGGGTGAGCCAGGAGAGGCAGTGTAGTGAGGGGGTGAGCCATGAGACGCAGTGTAGTGAGGGGGTGAGCCAGGAGAGGCAGTGTAGTGAGGGGGTGAGCCAGGAGAGGCAGTGTAGTGAGGGGGTGAGCCAGGAGAGGCAGTGTAGTGAGGGGGTGAGCCAGGAGAGGCAGTGTCAGAGGGGGTGAGTCAGGAGAGGCAGTGTAGTGAGGGGGTGAGCCATGAGAGGCAGTGTAGTGAGGGGGTGAGCCAGGAGAGGCAGTGTAGTGAGGGGGTGAGCCATGAGAGGCAGTGTAGTGAGGGGGTGAGCCAGGAGAGGCAGTGTAGTGAGGGGGTGAGCCATGAGAGGCAGTGTAGTGAGGGGGTGAGCCATGAGAGGCAGTGTCAGAGGGGGTGAGCCAGGAGAGGCAGTGTAGTGAGGGGGGGGTGAGCCAGGAGAGGCAGTGTCAGAGGGGGTGAGCCAGGAGAGGCAGTGTAGTGAGGGGGGGGTGAGCCAGGAGAGGCAGTGTAGTGAGGGGGTGAGCCATGAGAGGCAGTGTAGTGAGGGGGTGAGCCATGAGAGGCAGTGTCAGAGGGGGTGAGCCAGGAGAGGCAGTGTAGTGAGGGGGGGGTGAGCCAGGAGAGGCAGTGTAGTGAGGGGGTGAGCCAGGAGAGGCAGTGTAGTGAGGGGGTGAGCCAGGAGAGGCAGTGTCAGAGGGGGTGAGCCAGGAGAGGCAGTGTAGTGAGGGGGTGAGCCAGGAGAGGCAGTGTAGTGAGGGGGTGAGCCAGGAGAGGCAGTGTCAGAGGGGGTGAGCCAGGAGAGGCAGTGTAGTGAGGGGGTGAGCCATGAGAGGCAGTGTAGTGAGGGGGTGAGCCAGGAGAGGCAGTGTAGTGAGGGGGTGAGCCATGAGAGGCAGTGTAGTGAGGGGGTGAGCCATGAGAGGCAGTTTCAGAGGGGGTGAGCCAGGAGAGGCAGTGTAGTGAGGGGGGGGGTGAGCCAGGAGAGGCAGTGTAGTGAGGGGGGGGGTGAGCCAGGAGAGGCAGTGTAGTGAGGGGGTGAGCCAGGAGAGGCAGTGTAGTGAGGGGGTGAGCCAGGAGAGGCAGTGTCAGAGGGGGTGAGCCAGGAGAGGCAGTGTAGTGAGGGGGTGAGCCAGGAGAGGCAGTGTAGTGAGGGGGTGAGCCAGGAGAGGCAGTGTCGTGAGGGGGTGAGCCAGGAGAGGCAGTGTAGTGAGGGGGTGAGCCAGGAGAGGCAGTGTAGTGAGGGGGGGTGAGCCAGGAGAGGCAGTGTAGTGAGGGGGTGAGCCAGGAGAGGCAGTGTCGTGAGGGGGTGAGCCAGGAGAGGCAGTGTAGTGAGGGGGTGAGCCAGGAGAGGCAGTGTAGTGAGGGGGGGTGAGCCAGGAGCGGCAGTGTAGTGAGGGGGTGAGCCAGGAGAGGCAGTGTAGTGAGGGGGTGAGCCAGGAGAGGCAGTGTAGTGAGGGGGGGTGAGCCAGGAGAGGCAGTGTAGTGAGGGGGTGAGCCAGGAGAGGCAGTGTAGTGAGGGGGTGAGCCAGGAGAGGCAGTGTCGTGAGGGGGTGAGCCAGGAGAGGTCGTGTAGTGAGGGGGTGAGCCAGGAGAGGCAGTGTAGTGAGGGGGGGTGAGCCAGGAGAGGCAGTGTAGTGGGGGGGGGGGTGAGCCAGGAGAGGCAGTGTAGTGAGGGGGGGTGAGCCAGGAGAGGCAGTGTAGTGAGGGGGTGAGCCAGGAGAGGCAGTGTAGCGAGGGGGGGGTGAGCCAGGAGAGGCAGTGTCGTGAGGGGGTGAGCCAGGAGAGGCAGTGTAGTGAGGGGGTGAGCCAGGAGAGGCAGTGTAGTGAGGGGGTGAGCCAGGAGAGGCAGTGTCGTGAGGGGGTGAGCCAGGAGAGGCAGTGTAGTGAGGGGGTGAGCCAGGAGAGGCAGTGTAGTGAGGGGGGATGAGCCAGGAGCGGCAGTGTAGTGAGGGGGTGAGCCAGGAGAGGCAGTGTAGTGAGGGGGTGAGCCAGGAGAGGCAGTGTAGTGAGGGGGTGAGCCAGGAGAGGCAGTGTAGTGAGGGGGTGAGCCAGGAGAGGCAGTGTAGTGAGGGGGGGTGAGCCAGGAGAGGCAGTGTAGTGAGGGGGTGAGCCAGGAGAGGCAGTGTAGTGAGGGGGTGAGCCAGGAGAGGCAGTGTCGTGAGGGGGTGAGCCAGGAGAGGTCGTGTAGTGAGGGGGTGAGCCAGGAGAGGCAGTGTAGTGGGGGGGGGGTGAGCCAGGAGAGGCAGTGTAGTGGGGGGGGGGGGGGTGAGCCAGGAGAGGCAGTGTAGTGAGGGGGGGTGAGCCAGGAGAGGCAGTGTAGTGAGGGGGTGAGCCAGGAGAGGCAGTGTAGTGAGGGGGTGAGCCAGGAGAGGCAGTGTAGTGAGGGGGGGTGAGCCAGGAGAGGCAGTGTAGTGAGGGGGTGAGCCAGGAGAGGCAGTGTAGTGAGGGGGGGTGAGCCAGGAGAGGCAGTGTAGTGAGGGGGTGAGCCAGGAGAGGCAGTGTAGTGAGGGGGGGTGAGCCAGGAGAGGCATTGTAGTGAGGGGGTGAGCCAGGAGAGGCAGTGTAGTGATGGGGGGTGAGCCAGGAGAGGCAGTGTAGTGAGGGGGTGAGCCAGGAGAGGCAGTGTAGTGAGGGGGTGAGCCAGGAGAGGCAGTGTAGTGAGGGGAGGGTGAGCCAGGAGAGGCAGTGTAGTGAGGGGGGGTGAGCCAGGAGAGGCAGTGTAGTGAGGGGGTGAGCCAGGAGAGGCAGTGTCAGAGGGGGTGAGCCAGGAGAGGCAGTGTAGTGAGGGGGTGAGCCAGGAGAGGCAGTGTAGTGAGGGGGTGAGCCAGGAGAGGCAGTGTCGTGAGGGGGTGAGCCAGGAGAGGCAGTGTCGTGAGGGGGTGAGCCATGAGAGGCAGTGTCAGAGGGGGTGAGCCAGGAGAGGCAGTGTAGTGAGGGGGTGAGCAATGAGAGGCAGTGTCAGAGGGGGTGAGCCAGGAGAGGCAGTGTGGTGAGGGGGTGAGCCAGGAGAGGCAGTGTCAGAGGGGGTGAGCCAGGAGAGGCAGTGTCAGAGGGGGTGAGCCAGGAGAGGCAGTGTAGTGAGGGGGTGAGCCAGGAGAGGCAGTGTCGTGAGGGGGTGAGCCAGGAGAGGCAGTGTCAGAGGGGGTGAGCCAGGAGAGGCAGTGTCAGAGGGGGTGAGCCAGGAGAGGCAGTGTCGTGAGGGGGTGAGCCAGGAGAGGCAGTGTCAGAGGGGGTGAGCCAGGAGAGGCAGTGTAGTGAGGGGGTGAGCCAGGAGAGGCAGTGTCGTGAGGGGGTGAGCCAGGAGAGGCAGTGTCGTGAGGGGGTGAGCCATGAGAGGCAGTGTCGTGAGGGGGTGAGCCATGAGAGGCAGTGTCGTGAGGGGGTGAGCCAGGAGAGGCAGTGTAGTGAGAGGGTGAGCCAGGAGAGGCAGTGTCGTGAGGGGGTGAGCCAGGAGAGGCAGTGTAGTGAGGGGGTGAGCCGGGAGAGGCAGTGTAGTGAGGGGGTGAGCCAGGAGAGGCAGTGTCAGAGGGGGTGAGCCGGGAGAGGCAGTGTCAGAGGGGGTGAGCCAGGAGAGGCAGTGTAGTGAGGGGGTGAGCCGGGAGAGGCAGTGTCAGAGGGGGTGAGCCAGGAGAGGCAGTGTCAGAGGGGGTGAGCCAGGAGAGGCAGTGTCAGAGGGGGTGAGCCAGGAGAGGCAGTGTAGTGAGGGGGTGAGCCAGGAGAGGCAGTGTCAGAGGGGGTGAGCCAGGAGATGCGGTGTCAGAGGGGGTGAGCCAGGAGAGGCAGTGTCAGAGGGGGTGAGCCAGGAGAGGCAGTGTCAGAGGGGGTGAGCCAGGAGAGGCAGTGTCAGAGGGGGTGAGCCAGGAGAGGCAGTGTAGTGAGGGGGTGAGCCGGGAGAGGCAGTGTCAGAGGGGGTGAGCCAGGAGAGGCAGTGTCAGAGGGAGTGAGCCAGGAGAGGCAGTGTCAGAGGGGGTGAGCCAGGAGAGGCAGTGTAGTGAGGGGGTGAGCCGGGAGAGGCAGTGTCAGAGGGGGTGAGCCAGGAGAGGCAGTGTAGTGAGGGGGTGAGCTGGGAGAGGCAGTGTCAGAGGGGGTGAGCCGGGAGAGGCAGTGTCAGAGGGGGTGAGCCAGGAGAGGCAGTGTCAGAGGGGGTGAGCCAGGAGAGGCAGTGTCAGAGGGGGTGAGCCAGGAGAGGCAGTGTCAGAGGGGGTGAGCCAGGAGAGGCAGTGTCAGAGGGGGTGAGCCAGGAGAGGCAGTGTAGTGAGGGGGTGAGCCAGGAGAGGCAGTGTAGTGAGGGGGTGAGCCAGGAGAGGCAGTGTAGTGAGGGGGTGAGCCATGAGAGGCAGTGTAGTGAGGGGGTGAGCCAGGAGAGGCAGTGTAGTGAGGGGGTGAGCCATGAGACGCAGTGTAGTGAGGGGGTGAGCCAGGAGAGGCAGTGTAGTGAGGGGGTGAGCTAGGAGAGGCAGTGTAGTGAGGGGGTGAGCCAGGAGAGGCAGTGTAGTGAGGGGGTGAGCCAGGAGAGGCAGTGTCAGAGGGGGTGAGTCAGGAGAGGCAGTGTAGTGAGGGGGTGAGCCATGAGAGGCAGTGTAGTGAGGGGGTGAGCCAGGAGAGGCAGTGTAGTGAGGGGGTGAGCCATGAGAGGCAGTGTAGTGAGGGGGTGAGCCAGGAGAGGCAGTGTAGTGAGGGGGTGAGCCATGAGAGGCAGTGTAGTGAGGGGGTGAGCCATGAGAGGCAGTGTCAGAGGGGGTGAGCCAGGAGAGGCAGTGTAGTGAGGGGGGGGTGAGCCAGGAGAGGCAGTGTAGTGAGGGGGTGAGCCATGAGAGGCAGTGTAGTGAGGGGGTGAGCCATGAGAGGCAGTGTCAGAGGGGATGAGCCAGGAGAGGCAGTGTAGTGAGGGGGGGGGGTGAGCCAGGAGAGGCAGTGTAGTGAGGGGGTGAGCCAGGAGAGGCAGTGTAGTGAGGGGGTGAGCCAGGAGAGGCAGTGTCAGAGAGGGTGAGCCAGGAGAGGCAGTGTAGTTAGGGGGTGAGCCAGGAGAGGCAGTGTAGTGAGGGGGTGAGCCAGGAGAGGCAGTGTCAGAGGGGGTGAGCCAGGAGAGGCAGTGTAGTGAGGGGGTGAGCCAGGAGAGGCAGTGTAGTGAGGGGGTGAGCCATGAGAGGCAGTGTAGTGAGGGGGTGAGCCATGAGAGGCAGTTTCAGAGGGGGTGAGCCAGGAGAGGCAGTGTAGTGAGGGGGGGGGTGAGCCAGGAGAGGCAGTGTAGTGAGGGGGTGAGCCAGGAGAGGCAGTGTAGTGAGGGGGTGAGCCAGGAGAGGCAGTGTCAGAGGGGGTGAGTCAGGAGAGGCAGTGTAGTGAGGGGGTGAGCCAGGAGAGGCAGTGTAGTGAGGGGGTGAGCCAGGAGAGGCAGTGTAGTGAGGGGGTGAGCCATGAGAGGCAGTGTAGTGAGGGGGTGAGCCAGGAGAGGCAGTGTAGTGAGGGGGTGAGCCATGAGAGGCAGTGTAGTGAGGGGGTGAGCCATGAGAGGCAGTGTCAGAGGGGGTGAGCCAGGAGAGGCAGTGTAGTGAGGGGGGGGTGAGCCAGGAGAGGCAGTGTAGTGAGGGGGTGAGCCAGGAGAGGCAGTGTAGTGAGGGGGTGAGCCATGAGAGGCAGTGTCAGAGGGGGTGAGCCAGGAGAGGCAGTGTAGTGAGGGGGGGGGGTGAGCCAGGAGAGGCAGTGTAGTGAGGGGGTGAGCCAGGAGAGGCAGTGTAGTGAGGGGGTGAGCCAGGAGAGGCAGTGTCAGAGGGGGTGAGCCAGGAAAGGCAGTGTAGTGAGGGGGTGAGCCAGGAGAGGCAGTGTAGTGAGGGGGTGAGCCAGGAGAGGCAGTGTCAGAGGGGGTGAGCCAGGAGAGGCAGTGTAGTGAGGGGGTGAGCCATGAGAGGCAGTGTAGTGAGGGGGTGAGCCAGGAGAGGCAGTGTAGTGAGGGGGTGAGCCATGAGAGGCAGTGTAGTGAGGGGGTGAGCCATGAGAGGCAGTTTCAGAGGGGGTGAGCCAGGAGAGGCAGTGTAGTGAGGGGGGGTGAGCCAGGAGAGGCAGTGTAGTGAGGGGGGGGGGTGAGCCAGGAGAGGCAGTGTAGTGAGGGGGTGAGCCAGGAGAGGCAGTGTAGTGAGGGGGTGAGCCAGGAGAGGCAGTGTCAGAGGGGGTGAGCCAGGAGAGGCAGTGTAGTGAGGGGGTGAGCCAGGAGAGGCAGTGTAGTGAGGGGGTGAGCCAGGAGAGGCAGTGTAGTGAGGGGGTGAGCCAGGAGAGGCAGTGAAGTGAGGGGGGGGTGAGCCAGGAGAGGCAGTGTCGTGAGGGGGTGAGCCAGGAGAGGCAGTGTAGTGAGGGGGTGAGCCAGGAGAGGCAGTGTAGTGAGGGGGGGTGAGCCAGGAGAGGCAGTGTAGTGAGGGGGTGAGCCAGGAGAGGCAGTGCTCGTGAGGGGGTGAGCCAGGAGAGGCAGTGTAGTGAGGGGGTGAGCCAGGAGAGGCAGTGTAGTGAGGGGGTGAGCCAGGAGAGGCAGTGTCGTGAGGGGGTGAGCCAGGAGAGGCAGTGTAGTGAGGGGGTGAGCCAGGAGAGGCAGTGTAGTGAGGGGGGGTGAGCCAGGAGAGGCAGTGTAGTGAGGGGGTGAGCCAGGAGAGGCAGTGTAGTGAGGGGGTGAGCCAGGAGAGGCAGTGTAGTGAGGGGGGGTGAGCCAGGAGAGGCAGTGTAGTGAGGGGGTGAGCCAGGAGAGGCAGTGTAGTGAGGGGGTGAGCCAGGAGAGGCAGTGTCGTGAGGCGGTGAGCCAGGAGAGGTCGTGTAGTGAGGGGGTGAGCCAGGAGAGGCAGTGTAGTGAGGGGGGGTGAGCCAGGAGAGGCAGTGTAGTGGGGGGGGGGGGGTGAGCCAGGAGAGGCAGTGAAGTGAGGGGGGGTGAGCCAGGAGAGGCAGTGTAGTGAGGGGGTGAGCCAGGAGAGGCAGTGTAGTGAGGGGGTGAGCCAGGAGAGGCAGTGTAGTGAGGGGGGGTGAGCCAGGAGAGGCAGTGTAGTGAGGGGGTGAGCCAGGAGAGGCAGTGTAGTGAGGGGGGGTGAGCAGGAGAGGCAGTGTAGTGAGGGGGTGAGCCAGGAGAGGCAGTGTAGTGAGGGGGGTGAGCCAGGAGAGGCATTGTAGTGAGGGGGTGAGCCAGGAGAGGCAGTGTAGTGATGGGGGGTGAGCCAGGAGAGGCAGTGTAGTGAGGGGGTGAGCCAGGAGAGGCAGTGTAGTGAGGGGGTGAGCCAGGAGAGGTAGTGTAGTGAGGGGAGGGTGAGCCAGGAGAGGCAGTGTAGTGAGGGGGGGTGAGCCAGGAGAGGCAGTGTAGTGAGGGGGTGAGCCAGGAGAGGCAGTGTAGTGAGGGGGTGAGCCAGGAGAGGCAGTGTAGTGAGGGGGGGTGAGCCAGGAGAGGCAGTGTAGTGAGGGGGTGAGCCAGGAGAGGCAGTGTAGTGAGGGGGTGAGCCAGGAGAGGCAGTGTAGTGAGGGGGTGAGCCAGGAGAGGCAGTGTAGTGAGGGGGTGAGCCAGGAGAGGCAGTGTAGTGAGGGGGTGAGCCAGGAGAGGCAGTGTAGTGAGGGGGTGAGCCAGGAGAGGCAGTGTAGTGATGGGGGGTGAGCCAGGAGAGGCAGTGTAGTGAGGGGGTGAGCCATGAGAGGCAGTGTAGTGAGGGGGTGAGCCAGGAGAGGCAGTGTAGTGAGGGGGTGAGCCATGAGAGGCAGTGTAGTGAGGGGGTGAGCCAGGAGAGGCAGTGTAGTGAGGGGGTGAGCCATGAGAGGCAGTGTAGTGAGGGGGTGAGCCATGAGAGGCAGTGTCAGAGGGGGTGAGCCAGGAGAGGCAGTGTAGTGAGGGGGGAGTGAGCCAGGAGAGGCAGTGTAGTGAGGGGGGGGTGAGCCAGGAGAGGCAGTGTAGTGAGGGGGTGAGCCAGGAGAGGCAGTGTCGTGAGGGGGGTGAGCCAGGAGAGGTCGTGTAGTGAGGGGGTGAGCCAGGAGAGGCAGTGTAGTGAGGGGGGTGAGCCAGGAGAGGCAGTGTAGTGAGGGGGGGTGAGCCAGGAGAGGCAGTGTAGTGAGGGGGTGAGCCAGGAGAGGCAGTGTAGTGAGGGGGTGAGCCAGGAGAGGCAGTGTAGTGAGGGGGGGTGAGCCAGGAGAGGCAGTGTAGTGAGGGGGTGAGCCAGGAGAGGCAGTGTAGTGAGGAGGGGGTGAGCCAGGAGAGGCAGTGTAGTGAGGGGGTGAGCCAGGAGAGGCAGTGTAGTGAGGGGGGTGAGCCAGGAGAGGCAGTGTAGTGAGGGGGGGTGAGCCAGGAGAGGCAGTGTAGTGAGGGGGTGAGCCAGGAGAGGCAGTGTAGTGAGGGGATGAGCCAGGAGAGGCAGTGTAGTGAGGGGGGGTGAGCCAGGAGAGGCAGTGTAGTGAGGGGGTGAGCCAGGAGAGGCAGTGTAGTGAGGGGGGGTGAGCCAGGAGAGGCAGTGTAGTGAGGGGGGTGAGCCAGGAGAGGCAGTGTAGTGAGGGGGTGAGCCAGGAGAGGCAGTGTAGTGAGGGGGGGGTGAGCCAGGAGAGGCAGTGTAGTGAGGGGGGGTGAGCCAGGAGAGGCAGTGTAGTGAGGGGGTGAGCCAGGAGAGGCAGTGTAGTGAGGGGGTGAGCCAGGAGAGGCAGTGTAGTGAGGGGGTGAGCCAGGAGAGGCAGTGTAGTGAGGGGGGGTGAACCAGGAGAGGCAGTGTAGTGAGGGGGTGAGCCAGGAGAGGCAGTGTAGTGAGGGGGGGGTGAGCCAGGAGAGGCAGTGTAGTGAGGGGGGGTGAGCCAGGAGAGGCAGTGTAGTGAGGGGGTGAGCCAGGAGAGGCAGTGTAGTGAGGGGGTGAGCCAGGAGAGGCAGTGTAGTAAGGGGGGGGTGAGCCAGGAGAGGCAGTGTAGTGAGGGGGTGAGCCAGGAGAGGCAGTGTAGTGAGGGGGTGAGCCAGGAGAGGCAGTGTCAGAGGGGGTGAGCCAGGAGAGGCAGTGTAGTGAGGGGGGGGGGTGAGCCAGGAGAGGCAGTGTAGTGAGGGGGTGAGCCAGGAGAGGCAGTGTAGTGAGGGGGTGAGCCATGAGAGGCAGTGTAGTGAGGGGGTGAGCCATGAGAGGCAGTGTCAGAGGGGGTGAGCCAGGAGAGGCAGTGTAGTGAGGGGGGGGGTGAGCCAGGAGAGGCAGTGTAGTGAGGGGGTGAGCCAGGAGAGGCAGTGTAGTGAGGGGGTGAGCCAGGAGAGGCAGTGTCAGAGGGGGTGAGCCAGGAGAGGCAGTGTAGTGAGGGGGTGAGCCAGGAGAGGCAGTGTAGTGAGGTGGTGAGCCATGAGAGGCAGTGTAGTGAGGGGGTGAGCCAGGAGAGGCAGTGTAGTGAGGGGGTGAGCCATGAGAGGCAGTGTAGTGAGGGGGTGAGCCAGGAGAGGCAGTGTAGTGAGGGGGTGAGCCATGAGAGGCAGTGTAGTGAGGGGGTGAGCCATGAGCGGCAGTGTAGTGCCAGGAGAGGCAGTGTAGTGAGGGGGTGAGCCATGAGAGGCAGTGTAGTGAGGGGGTGAGCCATGAGAGGCAGTGTCAGAAGGGGTGAGCCAGGAGAGGCAGTGTAGTGAGGGGGGAGTGAGCCAGGAGAGGCAGTGTAGTGAGGGGGGGGTGAGCCAGGAGAGGCAGTGTAGTGAGGGGGTGAGCCAGGAGAGGCAGTGTAGTGAGGGGGGGTGAGCCAGGAGAGGCAGTGTAGTGAGGGGGTGAGCCAGGAGAGGCAGTGTAGTGAGGGGGGGTGAGCCAGGAGAGGCAGTGTAGTGAGGGGGTGAGCCAGGAGAGGCAGTGTAGTGAGGGGGTGAGCCAGGAGAGGCAGTGTCATGAGGGGGTGAGCCAGGAGAGGCAGTGTAGTGAGGGGGTGAGCCAGGAGAGGCAGTGTAGTGAGGGGGGGTGAGCCAGGAGAGGCAGTGTAGTGAGGGGGTGAGCCAGGAGAGGCAGTGTCAGAGGGGGTGAGCCAGGAGAGGCAGTGTAGTGAGGGGGTGAGCCAGGAGAGGCAGTGTAGTGAGGGGGGGTGAGCCAGGAGAGGCAGTGTAGTGAGGGGGTGAGCCAGGAGAGGCAGTGTAGTGAGGGGGTGAGCCAGGAGAGGCAGTGTAGTGAGGGGGTGAGCCAGGAGAGGCAGTGTAGTGAGGGGGGGTGAGCCAGGAGAGGCAGTGTAGTGAGGGGGTGAGCCAGGAGAGGCAGT
Organism: Anomaloglossus baeobatrachus; assembly: GCF_048569485.1. NCBI lineage: Eukaryota > Metazoa > Chordata > Amphibia > Anura > Aromobatidae > Anomaloglossus > Anomaloglossus baeobatrachus. Next base: position 9,690,456 of record NC_134354.1, on the reverse strand, counting down.
GTAGTGAGGGGGTGAGCCAGGAGAGGCAGTGTAGTGAGGGGGGGTGAGCCAGGAGAGGCAGTGTAGTGGGGGGGTGAGCCAGGAGAGGCAGTGTAGTGAGGGGGTGAGCCAGGAGAGGCAGTGTAGTGAGGGGGTGAGCCAGGACAAAATCGTTGCGTTCTAAAGAGCAACATGTCACTACTTTTGTGCGTTTTGGATGCTTTTCCCACTTTGTCTATGCTAGAGCAAGCATCCAGAACACATGAATTCTGAATCCATTCTGCATTCACAATGCATCCAAAACGTAGCGTTTTGGCTGCGTTTTGAAACGCACATGCAGTGACAAAACGCTGCAGAATATTTGTCACGGCAGAATGCAGCGTGCGCACATAGCCTTACTGGGTGTAGGGATCAGGGGGGTAAGAAAAAAGTGAAGAATTAAAGGAGTGAAAGTGAAGAGAAACACAAATATTGTTTACAGTGACTATGTTTCCAGTTACCTTCTGGTCTAATTCATTGCTGCACACTTTTGATAATGCAGACCAAAGTTTTATGCAGACTTTAGGGGCCACACTATATCCAAAAACAAGTGCAATCACCTGTGAAGGGGAGGGGGGCAGCAAGAATATCTTGGTCACTTCATCAAAATAACTAGATGCAGCATAACCTGGTCAGAGTAAACAAAGGTCATAGGAAGATGGTGAAGGACGGGGGGGGGTCACAGGGAGAAGCTGGAGCATACTGGGGAGATGTTGAAGCACAGGGAGAACAGGTCAGATAAATAGGGAAAGTAGGGTGGCTGATTAAACATACCTGTGTGCAGGGCCGGCTCCAGGTTTTGTGGGCCCCAGGTGAAAGTCTCAGTGGGCCCCATCCACACATAGACATGCACAGATACATACACATACAGGCATACGTACACATATATATTTAAACAGAAATTCACAAAAACACATATAAATAGACATAAATCTAGACAGTCATATACACTGACATACATAGATACACATCATACATGCACACACTGACACATCTAATATATAAAGCTGAATGTGTGTGTGTGTGTATGTCCAGGATTGGCATCTGCACCGTCGCAGCTACAGCCAAAAAATTTTGCAAACTCACACTTCTGGACCCCAAGAGCATCATAGGCTATGTTTCGAGGGGAAATTTTAACCCCGCGCTTTACAGTTATTCACCAAAAAACCTGCCTCCATTAAAGCGAATGGAGCTGGGAGCCACAGTGCAGCCAGAACTTCAGAAGAATGCGCAGCCACGCCCTTATATGGAATGTTGGCGTGTCACAATGCAGCCAGGGAAAGAGACAGACACAGACAGGGAAAGAGACAGACACAGACAGGGAAAGAGACAGACACAGACAGGTAAAGAGGCAGACACAGACAGGTAAAGAGGCAGACACAGACAGGGAAAGAGGCAGACACAGACAGGGAAAGAGGCAGACACAGACAGAGTAAGAGACAGACATAGACAGGGTAAGAGACAGACACAAAGAGACTGACAGGGAAAGAGAATGAAAGAGACAGACAGGGAAAGAGAGGGAAAGAGACAGACAGGGAAAGAGGCAGACAGGGAAAGAGGCAGACAGGGAAAGAGGCAGACAGGGAAAGAGGCAGACAGGGAAAGAGGCAGTCAGAGACAGACAGGGAAAGAAACAGACAGACAAAGAGAGAGAGAGACACAGAGATATATACAGAGGGGGAGACAGACAGAGAATGGGAGAGAAACAGAGAGTTACTATCCCGGGCAGTTGATATTGTGTGCACAATACATTTTTGTTAATACATTCTATTTTGTTAACAACAGTTATTAACCCGGGCTAATGTGTGTGTACGTGTGTGTGTATATGTGTGTGTGTATGTGTGTGTCCGGGATTGGCATCTAATGTGTGTGTACGTGTGTGTGTATATGTGTGTGTGTATGTGTGTGTCCGGGATTGGCATCTGCACCGACGCAGCTACAGCCACAAAATTTTGCACACTCACACGTCTGGACCCCGAGAGCGTCATAGGCTATGTTGTAAGGCGAAATTTTAACCCCACGGGTTCCAATTTACGAAACTATTTAGCCCCTATCTACATAATGGGGAAAAAATGAAACGAAAAGTGTATCTGCACCGTCGCATTTACAATCACGAAATTTTGCACAGACACCTCATGTGACCCAGGGAGCGTTGTAAACCTATGTTTTGACAGGAAAATGTAACCACGCTTTACAGTTACTCTCCAAAAAACATGCCTCCATTAAAGTAAATGGAGCCTGGAACTACAGGTTATTAGTAGGAGCTGTGAGTGGTTGCTATAGGAACAAAAGACATTCATAGTATAAGAAGCTTATATGTGAGGTAATAAGATGTCGGTGGGGAGACGGATAGAGAGAGACAGACAGGGAAAGAGACAGACAGGGAAAGAGACAGACAGGGAAAGAGACAGACAGGGAAAGAGACAGACAGGGAAAGAGACAGACAGGGAAAGAGACAGACAGGGAAAGAGACAGACAGGGAAAGAGACAGACAGGGAAAGAGACAGACAGGGAAAGAGACAGACAGGGAAAGAGACAGACAGACAGGGACAGAGACAGGCAGACAGGGAAGGAGGAGACAACAAGAGAGACAGACAACGATAGATGGGGAAAGACACAGACCTTGATGGAGACAGAAAGGGAAAGAGAGAGAAATAGAGACAGACAAGGAAAGAGACAGGCAGACAGGGAAAGAGACAGACAGGAAAAGACACAGACAAAGAGATGGGGAGACAGACGAGGAAAGAGACAGACCTAGAAAGAGACAGACCTAGAAAGAGACAGATGGGGAAAGAGACAGACGGGGAAAGAGACAGAGAGATAGAGACAGACAAAAAAAGAGACAGACAGAGACAGGCAGACAGGGAAAGAGACAGATGGGGAAAGAGACAGACCTGGAAAGAGGCAGACGGGGAAAGAGACAGACGGAGCACATTACTTGGCCAATTTAGTTAAATCTGTGTGGAATATCTGTGGTGTTGAAATATATGTTGTGAAATGCTTCTATTAGCTTAGTTTTTGCCTTTTAATAATTACATTTCTATCTATCTGTTTTGTGGTGTTTGTGTACAGAATACATTTTTGTTAATACATTCTATTTTGTTAACAGCAATTATTAACCCGGGCGAAGCCGGGGAGTACAGCTAGTTAGAAATATTTCTAATATTGGGAAGCCGCCAGCAGCCTCGTTCACCTCCCCGCTTGTCTCCATCCAGCTCCTCCTGAGCATGTGTCTGAGCAATGCTGATTGGTGGCCGTCACTAACAGACATGGCCGCACATAGACAGGGCTGCCACTAGGAATTTCAGGGCCCCATACTGGCAAAATTTCAGAGCCCCCTTGAGGCTCCGCCCCAGCTCCGCCTCCGCCCCAGCTCCTCCTCCGCCCCACGATTCTTCCAGAGTCTCACCGCCACTCTTTGAAAAACTTCCCTTCTGCACTACAGCCTCACCAATCACACATTAACCCTTCACATTGAACACCGTATCACACACGCAGCCATCACATTTTGTTTTGGCCATCAGATTTTTGTATGCCTGCCTCCACCACAAGGTGGACTCTTTTGGCCGGGCCCTACTCTAACTTTTTTTTTTTTTCTTTTTAAATCTAACTTTTTTGGTGTATATTTATTTTTGATATATCTATTTTTTTTTCTTTAAGGGAATGTGTCACAGTTTTTAAACTAATTGAAACTAAATTGTGATAATGCAGACTTGTGGATTTAGACCTGACAACCCCTTCAAAGGGAATCTGTCACCAGGTTTTTAACACCTAATCTGAGCGCAGCATAATGTAGGGGAAGAGATCCTGATTCCAGGGATTGTCACTTATTGGGCTGCTAAGTGTGGTTTTCATAACCTCACTGGTTAATCAGCAGGAGATTATCATTACAGGACTACTTTTCATGCTGCAGGTAGTCCAGCATATTCATGAGTTCTGTATAGCTGCTAGATCTGCAGCAGAGAAAACATGGATTTTATCACAATGAAAGCAAACAGCCCAGTAAGTGACACATCGCTGGAATCAAGGTATGTGTCTCTACTTTATGCTGCTCTCAGATGGGGGAGAAAAAACCTACTGACAGATTCACTTTAAGGCTCATTTAGCAGTTGGTGAAATCCGGTCTGCACTTGGGCCGCAGTGCATGGACTGGCCATGGGTCTCCTGACCTCAGCAGCCTCAGAGCATATGAGGATGCATGCAGGAGATCGGTGCCCGGCCATGCACGGCGTTTTAAGCTGAGATTTAAACTGATGGTTCTTTAGGAGAGTCGAGGAGGGCTGTGAACAAGAAATGCCACATAAGGCAGAATGAGGTCCACATGTCCTGTAATCATCTGCTGGGAAAAATGATTTCTGCAGGATCCATTTTCTTTAACATGGGAGTCTATGGAGGCGAGATCCGTTAACATATATCTATTTATCTTCCATCTGTAACGGATGGGCATCCTGACCTGTGGGGCACAAGTCTCCTCCGCAGGAGAACGCAGCTGCTCGTGCCCACGATCAGGGTTTGGTGCGCTGCGGTCTCCTGCTTGTGTTCTCCCTATGCGACTCCACAGCAAACAATTTACATTCTGTGGCCTCGGAAAGCCGCACCGCAGGTCAGTTATTGCTGCGGGCCGTGCACGCACAGTGGGCACAGGATTTCTACAAATCCCATCCACTGTGCTTTACTGTACATTGCAGCGCTTTGGACGCAGCTGAAGCTTTAAACATCCAAAACACTGCTAACACTGATCATGGGCACGCAGCCTTAGTAGAGTCTTTATTACAGCCTGGATATTAGGGCAGGGGGCACCAAACACTCAGATACAAAGGCCTTACTGCTGCTGTATTCTCCTAAGGAGAGTGTTTATTACAGCCTGGATATTAGGACAGGGGGCACCAAACACTCAGATACAAAGGCCTTACTGCTGCTGTATTCTCCTAAGGAGAGTGTTTATTACAGCCTGGATATTTGGTGCCCCCTGTCCTAATATCCAGGCTGTAATAAAGACTCTCCTTAGGAGAATACAGCAGCAGTAAGGCCTTTGTCATACCTCCCAACTTTTCAAGAAAGGAAAGCGTGCGGCGCGCGATTTGACCACGCCCCTAGCCACACCCCCTAGCCACACCCATTTGGCAGTAAGGGTCATTCAGCAGATGCCGTGGACTGTTCATTCATATTTATAGCAGTCAGAATTTTTTTTATATTTCTGTGTCACTATATGACATGTTGCTTATTTGTGCCCATCAATCCGTGTTCACACGTTGCATAAATTCTGTTTCTTTTTGTTTCTGTCTGCACCAAACTACACAATAACAATCTTTTCTGTTTTTTCCATTTTTGCTGCATTTTTTCTGCCTTTTCTCCATTATTTAATGCGTTTTTGGTTCAGATGTGAATCTGCGTTTTTAAGTGGTTTTATTGTACTGAGAAGCTTTTTCCTGCATTTTTTTAAGCTCCACATAGAAACCTCCAGAGAACCCCCCCCCCCAAAAACCACAGAATTCAGTGACGTCGTCTCCTGGAATCCACTTTACTTGGACAATTAAACACAGCAGAATAAATGTGCAAAGAAACAGCAGAAAAAAATGCAGCATGTACACCACATGTGAATATGGACTAATTGTCCAAGCAAAGTGGATGAGACGTCCTGAAATCTCCGCTCCTGGTGCGTGGAAAGACGCCGCTGAACGGTGCAGATTTGGTGTTTTTTTCTTTATAAGCTTCAGGATTCACATCAGCAACAAACATGTATCAAATAAGGGGGACAATGTATAAAAAATACCGCAAACACGCAATAATCATAGAACATTGTTATTGCACTCGTGGCGCGGACACCTGCAGAAAAAATGCCGCATTTACGCTATGTGTGAACACGGCCTCAGTGATCCATTTTTATTACATTTTTTATGGGTTTTAATAAAGAAAAATAATAAATTGCGCCTTTTTTCCCGCCATTTACCGATCCCCATAAATAATCTGATCGCTGTGTTGTTCAGGTCATTACGATTACAGGGACACCAAATATGTCCATGTTATTTGCTGATTTGTGATGTTTATTATTTTATAAAAAAAAGTGCAATAAAATTACATTATTCTATTTTTTTTTATTATTTTTAGTAACTTTATTAGAAGAAAAAAAATCCTTTTTTCCTCTCCTTCTAGAATACAGGACATAGAGATGCTGCTCTGTACAATGTAGCTGTGTCCTGTGTAATCTGCTGTGTAAGAGGCTGCATTGTAGGTTCATTTATGTGAAATCCTCCCTCTGACATCATCACTCCTAGTGGTTCAACAGCTAGAGCTGCTAGGAAAGCCAGGAGGTTGCTGGACACAAGTTTTGAATGTTGCTGGTTTGAATCCAAGGTGGTGAAGATAAAAAAAAAAATTGTATTTGTATTTTTTTCCTCATTTCTTTATAGTAGTTTTATGGGAACAAATGAATCTGACTCTTTCACCAACATTGAGATACAGTATTTATCTATCTATCTATCTATCTATCTCTATCCCTCTATCTATCTAGCTATCTATCTATGATTCTATCTCTCTATCTATCTATCTATGATTCTATCTATCCATCTATCTATCTATCCATCTATCTATCTATGATTCTATCTGATTCTTTATATGATTCTATCTATCTATGATTCTATCCCTCTATCTATCTATGATTCTATCTCTATCTATCTATTATCTGTCGTGTATCTATATATCCCTCTATCATCCATCCCTCTATCATCCATCCATCCCACTATCATCCATCCATCCCTCCCTTTATCCCTCCCTCTATCCCTCCCTCTATCCCTGCCTCTATCCCTCCCTCTATCCCTCCATTCATCCCTCCATTCATCCATTCATCCTTCTATCATCCATGCATCCATCCCTCCCTCTATCCATCCCTCCATTCATCCCTCTATCATCCATCCCTCCCTCTATCCCTCCATTCATCCCTCCATTCATCCCTCCATTCATCCCTCTATCTCTCCATTCATCCCTCCATTCATCCCTCCATTCATCCCTCTATCCCTCCATTCATCCCTCTATCCCTCCATTTATCCCTCTATCACTCCAATTATCCCTCCATTCATCCCTCTATCATCCATCCATCCCTCCCTCTATCCCTCCCTCTATCCCTCCATTCATCCCTCCATTCATGCCTCTATCATCCATCCCTCCCTCTATCCCTCCCTCTATCCCTCCATCCATCCCTCCCTCTATCCTTCCATTCATCCCTCCATTCATCCCTCTATCATCCATTCATCCCTCCTTCTATCCCTCCATTCATCCCTCTATCATCCATCCATCCCTGCCTCTATCCCTCCATTCATCCCTCTATCCCTCCATTCATCCATCTACCCCTCCATTCATCCCTCCCTCTATCCCTCCATCCATCCCTCCATCCATCCCTCTATCATCCATCCATCCCTCCCTCTATCCCTCCTTTCATCCCTCTATCCCTCCATTCATCCCTCCTTCTATCCCTCCATTCATCCCTCCATTCATCCCTCTATCATTCATCCATTCCTCCCTCTATCCCTCCATTCATCCCTCCCTCTATCCCTCCATTCATCCCTCCATTCATCCCTCTATCATCCATCCATCCCTCCCTCTATCCCTCCATTCATCCCTCTATCATCCATGCATCCATCCCTCCCTCTATCCCTCCATTCATCCCTCCATTCATCCCTCTATCATCCATCCTTCCATCTATCCCTCCATTCATCCCTCCATTCATCCCTCTATCATCCATCCATCCCTCCCTCTATCTCTCCATTAATCCCTCCATTCATCCCTCCATTCATCCCTCCATTCATCCCTCTATCCCTCCATTCATCCCTCCTTTCATCCCTCTATCATCCATCCATCCCTCTATCCCTCCCTCTATCCCTCCATTCATCCCTCCATTCATCCCTCTATCATCCATCCATCCCTCCCTCTATCTCTCCATTCATCCCTCCATTCATCCCTCCATTCATCCCTCCATTCATCCCTCTATCCCTCCATTCATCCCTCCTTTCATCCCTCTATCATCCCTCTATCCCTCCCTCTATCCCTCCATTCATCCCTCCATTCATCCCTCTATCATCCATCCATCCCTCCCTCTATCCCTCCATTCATCCCTCTATCCCTCCATTCATCCCTCCTTCTATCATCCATCCATCACTCCCTCTATCCCTCCATTCATCCCTCTATTATCCATCCATCCATCCCTGCCTCTATCCCTCATTCATCCCTCTATCCCTCCATTCATCCCTCCCTCTATCCCTCCATTCATCCCTCCATTCATCCCTCTATCATCCATCCCTCCCTCTATCCCTCCATTCATCCCTCCATTCATCCCTCTATCCCTCCATTCATCCCTCCATTCATCCCTCCTTCTATCCCTCCATTCATCCCTCCCTCTATCCCTCCATTCATCCCTCCATTCATCCCTCTATCATCCATCCATCCCTCCCTCTATCCCTCCTTTCATCCCTCTATCCCTCCATTCATCCCTCTATCATGCATCCATCCCTCCCTCTATCCCTCCATTCATCCATCCCTCCATCCATCTTTGCAGCTGAATAATCTGCTTCTGTTGTCTCACCTGCAGTATAGAGGTCAAGATAACAAAATCTTCCTATTGCTTTCAATACAGGCAGTAGCTCAGTGGTAGAGCTGCTGCTGCTTTTGAAACAAAGAACTCACAGCTCCACGAGTTCGAGTCCCGGCCGCCCCGAAAATCCAGCCGATGATAATTTAATTTATTCACTCCACTGAGGGGAGGAGCCGGGACATCAGCTGTGAGCCACGGGAGTGCGGGACATCCCTGATAAATCGTGCAAGTCCCACAGAATCCGGGACGGTTGGGAGGTACGCCACAGGTCCCAGCCAACTTCACATTGCAGAGCACCCACGCTTCTGCAAAACATACCGGCCCTTTGTAATACAGCCGGTTGATACCTCACAATATATATAAATAGTGCTAGAGCTAATGCAAATAAAGTAATAAATAAAGGATAAATACATTTTTAAATTTATATATTGCACAGCCCGAGCGTCCAAAAAATATATATTGTATTGCACAGACCCCAAAAAAAGGTATATATGGAGAAAGAAAAATATATTGCACAGACGCTATAACGAGGTAACAGAAAAGGAGAAAATCTGGAACAATAGGAACTATACTAGAATGGATATTACAGAGGATTGTTTAAAAAAAAATGCCCAAAAATTACTGCTGTAAAACCTACGGAGAAAATGGTAAAATTATATCTCTGGCCAGATAGAGAGAATAGGCAAAAAAAATCTCCATACAAGAAAATCCCAGATAGGCATAATTTCCCCTTTTCCAAATATGCTAATAGATAGAAGTGCACCAAGCCCGTATATGATAAATCAAAGAACAATCGCAAGTGGAACAGTACCCTAAGGCTATGTGCGCACGTTGCGTACAGTCACTGCAGAAATTTCCGTAGTGAAAAAAAAAAAAAAAAGCCGATTCCATGCGCTCTGCCTGCAGCTCCTCCCATAGACAGAGCAGGAGCTGCCGGCAAAGCGCAGGAAAGAAGTGACATGTCACTTCTTTTTATGCAGCGCTTTGGCAGAAGCCGAAGCGCTGCGCTCTAAAACGCCACGTGCGCACGGCCCCTGCAGAATCTCCATAGACTGTGCAGGGGACGCAGAACGCATGCAGTTACGCTGCGCTACAAAGTGCAGCGTAACTGCATGTATTTACGCAACGTGCGCACATAGCCTAAGAGTACATATAGGAATGCAGGAGATCTGGAGGGTTCTGTAGAATAAACAACACAGTAAAGTAAAGACAAAATGTCAGGCTGATGGAGTATACTGTGTAGGGATTGAAGATATGGAGGAAAAGATACCCTGACGCGCGTTTCGCTGTGGGATTCTTCATGAGGGTGATTATGGGATGTGCAGAGGGGGATTTTATACCACTCACCTCAGCGTTAATGTTGGTGCTCGTGTCTGTACCATCCGGACCGGAAGCTCATGGTGCGGCGTTCTACGTCACTTCCCCCCGCTCTCAATGGCAAAGTGGAGGGAGTTACAGGATGCATTGTCATGACAACCAATACAATGGCTGCAAGACAAAGTACACATCGCAAGGATTGCAGCAGGGTAAAGTGTCCTCATCACATCCCCCAGCTCAAGAGGAGGGAGGGGAGCGAGGCGAAACACGTCACCATGCCAACCAACCCATAAACTTATAGACAGGGAGGAATGAAATTCTCCAAGAAGATGGATCACAGGGACAATTACACAAACAGTGCCATAATAAATACGTTATTATAAAAAATAATATATTAAAAGGAAGATACTTAGTATGAAATAATACACAAGAATATATTCGTGCTGAAGAAAACCTCGCTGCCTCTTCTCTGAGGTCACGCAGTGGTGTCTATGAGACTGGAGTAGGGAATCTGCCCCTGCGGCCCTGGACGGCTTCATATCGTACTACAGCCTTGACTAATAGAACTTCTCTCCTCAGATGCTGAAATCTCCGGTCTTGTATCACTTCATGATGAATATGGTGAATATGTTCCCTTCTGGATAGCACTTTCATTCGTGGCGATGGCTTGCATCCCTCTGCTAGTAATGGTGAGCGTCTACGTATCTTATCAGTCCCATCATCCAGCCCTGCCATCCCCGACACCAGTCACTACACATCATCCAGCCCTGCCATCTGCAACAGCGTGACTACACATCATCCAGCCCTGCCATCTGCAACAGCGTGACTACACATCATCCAGCCCTGCCATCTGCAACAGCGTGACTACACATCATCCAGCCCTGCCATCTGCAACAGCGGTCACTACACATCATCCAGCCCTGCCATCTGCAACAGCGGTGACTACACATCATCCAGCCCTGCCATCTGCAACAGCGGTGACTACACATCATCCAGCCCTGCCATCTGCAACAGCGGTGACTACACATCATCCAGCCCTGCCATCTGCAACAGCGGTCACTACACATCATCCAGCCCTGCCATCTGCAACAGCGGTGACTACACATCATCCAGCCCTGCCATCTGCAACAGCGGTGACTACACATCATCCAGCCCTGCCATCTGCAACAGCGGTCACTACACATCATCCAGCCCTGCCATCCCCGACACCAGTCACTACACATCATCCAGCCCTGCCATCCCCGACACCAGTCACTACACATCATCCAGCCCTGCCATCTGCAACAGCGTGACTACACATCATCCAGCCCTGCCATCTGCAACAGCGTGACTACACATCATCCAGCCCTGCCATCTGCAACAGCGGTCACTACACATCATCCAGCCCTGCCATCTGCAACAGCGGTGACTACACATCATCCAGCCCTGCCATCTGCAACAGCGGTGACTACACATCATCCAGCCCTGCCATCTGCAACAGCGGTCACTACACATCATCCAGCCCTGCCATCCCCGACACCAGTCACTACACATCATCCAGCCCTGCCATCTGCAACAGCGGTGACTACACATCATCCAGCCCTGCCATCTGCAACACCAGTCACTACACATCATCCAGCCCTGCCATCTGCAACAGCGGTGACTACACATCATCCAGCCCTGCCATCTGCAACAGCGGTGACTACACATCATCCAGCCCTGCCATCTGCAACAGCGGTGACTACACATCATCCAGCCCTGCCATCTGCAACACCAGTCACTACACATCATCCAGCCCTGCCATCTGCAACAGCGGTGACTACACATCATCCAGCCCTGCCATCTGCAACAGCGGTGACTACACATCATCCAGCCCTGCCATCTGCAACAGCGTGACTACACATCATCCAGCCCTGCCATCTGCAACAGCGTGACTACACATCATCCAGCCCTGCCATCTGCAACAGCGGTGACTACACATCATCCAGCCCTGCCATCTGCAACAGCGGTCACTACACATCATCCAGCCCTGCCATCTGCAACAGCGGTGACTACACATCATCCAGCCCTGCCATCTGCAACACCAGTCACTACACATCATGCAGCCCTGCCATCTGCAACAGCGGTGACTACACATCATCCAGCCCTGCCATCTGCAACAGCGGTGACTACACATCATCCAGCCCTGCCATCTGCAACAGCAGTCACTACACATCATCCAGCACTGCCATCCCCGACACCAGTCACTACATCATCCAGCACTGCCATCTGCAACAGCGTGACTACACATCATCCAGCCCTGCCATCTGCAACACCAGTCACTACACATCATCCAGCCCTGCCATCTGCAACAGCGGTGACTACACATCATCCAGCCCTGCCATCTGCAACAGCGGTGACTACACATCATCCAGCCCTGCCATCTGCAACAGCAGTCACTACACATCATCCAGCACTGCCATCCCCGACACCGGTCACTACACATCATCCAGCCCTGCCATCCCCGACACCAGTCACTACATCATCCAGCACTGCCATCCCCGACACCAGTCACTACACATCATCCAGCCCTGCCATCCCCGACACCGGTCACTACACATCATCCAGCCATGCCATCTGCAACAGCGGTCACTACACATCATCCAGCCCTGCCATCTGCAACAGCGGTGACTACACATCATCCAGCCCTACTATCCCCGACACCAGTCACTACACATCATCCAGCACTGCCATCCCCGACACCGGTCACTACACATCATCCAGCCCTGCCATCCCCGACACCGGTCACTACACATCATCCAGCCATGCCATCTTCAACAGCGGTCACTACACATCATCCAGCCCTGCCATCTGCAACACCAGTCACTACACATCATCCAGCCCTGCCATCTGCAACAGCGGTGACTACACATCATCCAGCCCTGCCATCTGCAACAGCGGTGACTACACATCATCCAGCCCTGCCATCTGCAACAGCGGTGACTACACATCATCCAGCCCTGCCATCTGCAACAGCGGTGACTACACATCATCCAGCCCTGCCATCTGCAACAGCGGTGACTACACATCATCCAGCCCTGCCATCTGCAACAGCGGTGACTACATCATCCAGCCCTGCCATCTGCAACAGCGGTGACTACACATCATCCAGCCCTGCCATCTGCAACAGCGGTGACTACACATCATCCAGCCCTGCCATCTGCAACAGCGGTGACTACACATCATCCAGTCCTGCCATCTGCAACAGCGGTCACTACACATCATCCAGCCCTGCCATCTGCAACAGCGGTGACTACACATCATCCAGTCCTGCCATCTGCAACAGCGGTCACTACACATCATCCAGCCCTGCCATCTGCAACAGCGGTGACTACACATCATCCAGCCCTGCCATCTGCAACAGCGGTGACTACACATCATCCAGCCCTGCCATCCCCGACACCAGTCACTACACATCATCCAGCCCTGCCATCTGCAACAGCAGTCACTACACATCATCCAGCCCTGCCATCCCCGACACCAGTCACTACACATCATCCAGCCCTGCCATCCCCGACACCGGTCACTACACATCATCCAGCCCTGCCATCCCCAACACCAGTCACTACATCATCCAGCCCTGCCATCTGCAACACCAGTCACTACATCATCCAGCCCTGCCATCTGCAACACCAGTCACTACACATCATCCAGCCCTGCCATCTGCAACACCGGTCACTACACTTCATCCAGCCCTGCCATCTGCAACACCAGTCACTACACATCATCCAGCCCTGCCATCCCCGACACCAGTCACTACACATCATCCAGCCCTGCCATCCCCGACACCGGTCACTACACATCATCCAGCCCTGCCATCTGCAACACCAGTCACTACATCATCCAGGCCTGCCATCCCCGACACCAGTCACTACACATCATCCAGCCCTGCCATCTGCAACAGCGGTGACTACACATCATCCAGCCCTGCCATCTGCAACAGCGGTGACTACACATCATCCAGCCCTGCCATCCCCGACACCAGTCACTACACATCATCCAGCCCTGCCATCTGCAACAGCAGTCACTACACATCATCCAGCCCTGCCATCCCCGACACCAGTCACTACACATCATCCAGCCCTGCCATCCCCGACACCGGTCACTACACATCATCCAGCCCTGCCATCCCCAACACCAGTCACTACATCATCCAGCCCTGCCATCTGCAACACCAGTCACTACATCATCCAGCCCTGCCATCTGCAACACCAGTCACTACACATCATCCAGCCCTGCCATCTGCAACACCGGTCACTACACTTCATCCAGCCCTGCCATCTGCAACACCAGTCACTACACATCATCCAGCCCTGCCATCCCCGACACCAGTCACTACACATCATCCAGCCCTGCCATCCCCGACACCAGTCACTACACATCATCCAGCCCTGCCATCCCCGACACCGGTCACTACACATCATTCAGCCCTGCCATCTGCAACACCAGTCACTACATCATCCAGGCCTGCCATCCCCGACACCAGTCACTACACATCATCCAGCCCTGCCATCCCCGACACCGGTCACTACACATCATCCAGCCCTGCCATCCCCAACACCAGTCACTACATCATCCAGCCCTGCCATCTGCAACACCAGTCACTACATCATCCAGCCCTGCCATCTGCAACACCGGTCAGTACACATCATCCAGCCCTGCCATCTGCAACAGCAGTCACTACACATCATCCAGCCCTGCCATCCCCGACACCAGTCACTACACATCATCCAGCCCTGCCATCCCCGACACCGGTCACTACACATCATCCAGCCCTGCCATCCCCAACACCAGTCACTACATCATCCAGCCCTGCCATCTGCAACACCAGTCACTACATCATCCAGCCCTGCCATCTGCAACACCAGTCACTACACATCATCCAGCCCTGCCATCTGCAACACCAGTCACTACACATCATCCAGCCCTGCCATCTGCAACACCGGTCACTACACTTCATCCAGCCCTGCCATCTGCAACACCAGTCACTACACATCATCCAGCCCTGCCATCCCCGACACCAGTTACTACACATCATCCAGCCCTGCCATCTGCAACAGCGGTGACTACACATCATCCAGCCCTGCCATCTGCAACAGCGGTGACTACACATCATCCAGCCCTGCCATCTGCAACAGCGGTGACTACACATCATCCAGCCCTGCCATCTGCAACAGCGGTGACTACACATCATCCAGCCCTGCCATCTGCAACAGCGGTGACTACATCATCCAGCCCTGCCATCTGCAACAGCGGTGACTACACATCATCCAGCCCTGCCATCTGCAACAGCGGTGACTACACATCATCCAGCCCTGCCATCTGCAACAGCGGTGACTACACATCATCCAGTCCTGCCATCTGCAAAAGCAGTCACTACACATCATCCAGCCCTGCCATCTGCAACAGCGGTCACTACACATCATCCAGCCCTGCCATCCCCGACACCGGTCACTACACATCATCCAGCCCTGCCATCTGCAACACCGGTCACTACACATCATCCAGCCCTGCCATCCCCGACACCAGTCACTACACATCATCCAGCCCTGCCATCCCAGACACCGGTCACTACACATCATCCAGCCCTGCCATCCCCGACACCGGTCACTACATCATCCAGCCCTGCCATCCCCGACACCAGTCACTACACATCATCCAGCCCTGCCATCCCCAACACCGGTCACTACACATCATCCAGCCCTGCCATCCCCGACACCAGTCACTACACATCATCCAGCCCTGCCATCTCTGACACCAGTCACTACACATCATCCAGCCCTGCCATCCCCGACACCGGTCACTACACATCATCCAGCCCTGCCATCCCCGACACCGGTCACTTCACATCATCCAGCCCTGCCATCTGCAACACCAGTCACTACATCATCCAGCCCTGCCATCTGCAACACCAGTCACTACATCATCCAGCCCTGCCATCTGCAACACCAGTCACTACACATCATCCAGCCCTGCCATCTGCAACACCAGTCACTACACATCATCCAGCCCTGCCATCTGCAACACCAGTCACTACATCATCCAGCCCTGCCATCTGCAACACCAGTCACTACATCATCCAGCCCTGCCATCTGCAACACCAGTCACTACACATCATCCAGCCCTGCCATCTGCAACACCAGTCACTACACATCATCCAGCCCTGCCATCTGCAACACCAGTCACTACATCATCCAGCCCTGCCATCTGCAACACCAGTCACTACACATCATCCAGCCCTGCCATCTGCAACACCAGTCACTACACATCATCCAGCCCTGCCATCTGCAACACCAGTCACTACACATCATCCAGCCCTGCCATCTGCAACACCAGTCACTACATCATCCAGCCCTGCCATCTGCAACACCAGTCACTACACATCATCCAGCCCTGCCATCTGCAACACCAGTCACTACACATCATCCAGCCCTGCCATCTGCAACAGCGGTGACTGCACATCATCCAGCCCTGCCATCTGCGACGCCAGTCACTACACATCATCCAGCCCTACCATCCCCGACACCAGTCACTACACATCATCCAGCCCTGCCATCCCCGACACCAGTCACTACACATCATCCAGCCCTACTATCCCCGACGCCAGTCACTACACATCATCCAGCCCTACTATCCCCGACACCAGTCACTACACATCATCCAGCCCTGCCATCTGCAACAGCGGTCACTACACATCATCCAGCCCTGCCATCCCCGACACCGGTCACTACACATCATCCAGCCCTGCCATCCCCGACACCGGTCACTACACATCATCCAGCCCTGCCATCTGCAACACCGGTCACTACACATCATCCAGCCCTGCCATCCCCGACACCAGTCACTACACATCATCCAGCCCTGCCATCCCCAACACCGGTCACTACACATCATCCAGCCCTGCCATCTGCAACACCAGTCACTACACATCATCCAGCCCTGCCATCCCCGACACCAGTCACTACACATCATCCAGCCCTGCCATCTCTGACACCAGTCACTACACATCATCCAGCCCTGCCATCTGCAACACCAGTCACTACACATCATCCAGCCCTGCCATCTGCAACACCAGTCACTACACATCATCCAGCCCTGCCATCCTCGACACCGGTCACTACACATCATCCAGCCCTGCCATCCCCGACACCGGTCACTACACATCATCCAGCCCTGCCATCCCCAACACCGGTCACTACACATCATCCAGCCCTGCCATCTGCAACACCAGTCACTACATATCATCCAGCCCTGCCATCCCCGACACCGGTCACTACACATCATCCAGCCCTGCCATCCCCAACACCGGTCACTACACATCATCCAGCCCTGCCATCTGCAACACCAGTCACTACATATCATCCAGCCCTGCCATCCCCGACACCAGTCACTACACATCATCCAGCCCTGCCATCCCCGACACCGGTCACTACACATCATCCAGCCCTGCCATCCCAGACACCGGTCACTACACATCATCCAGCCCTGCCATCCCCGACACCAGTCACTACACATCATCCAGCCCTGCCATCCCCGACACCAGTCACTACACATCATCCAGCCCTGCCATCCCCGACACCGGTCACTACACATCATCCAGCCCTGCCATCTGCAACACCAGTCACTACACATCATCCAGCCCTGCCATCCCCGACACCGGTCACTACACATCATCCAGCCCTGCCATCCCCGACACCAGTCACTACACATCATCCAGCCCTGCCATCCCCGACACCGGTCACTACACATCATCCAGCCCTGCCATCCCCGACACCAGTCACTACACATCATCCAGCCCTGCCATCTCTGACACCAGTCACTACACATCATCCAGCCCTGCCATCCCCGACACCGGTCACTACACATCATCCAGCCCCGCCATCCCCAACACCGGTCACTACACATCATCCAGCCCTGCCATCTGCAACACCAGTCACTACACATCATCCAGCCCTGCCATCCCCGACACCGGTCACTACACATCATCCAGCCCTGCCATCCCCGACACCAGTCACTACATCATCCAGCCCTGCCATCCCCGACACCAGTCACTACATCATCCAGCCCTGCAAGGGGCGACACCGGTCACTACATCATCCAGCCCTGCCATCTCTGACACCAGTCACTACACATCATCCAGCCCTGCCATCTGCAACACCAGTCACTACATCATCCAGCCCTGCCATCTGCAACACCGGTCACTACACATCATCCAGCCCTGCCATCTGCAACACCAGTCACTACACATCATCCAGCCCTGCCATCCCCGACACCGGTCACTACACATCATCCAGCCCTGCCATCTGCAACACCAGTCACTACACATCATCCAGCCCTGCCATCTGCAACACCAGTCACTACACATCATCCAGCCCTGCCATAACCGGACGCCGGTCACTACACATCATCCAGCCCTGCCATCCCCGACACCGGTCACTACACATCATCCAGCCCTGCCATCTGCAACACCAGTCACTACACATCATCCAGCCCTGCCATCCCCGACACCGGTCACTACATCATCCAGCCCTGCCATCCCCAACACCGGTCACTACACATCATCCAGCCCTGCCATCCCCGACACCGGTCACTACACATCATCCAGCCCTGCCATCTCTGACACCAGTCACTACACATCATCCAGCCCTGCCATCCCCGACACCGGTCACTACATCATCCAGCCCTGCCATCCCCAACACCGGTCACTACACATCATCCAGCCCTGCCATCTGCAACACCAGTCACTACACATCATCCAGCCCTGCCATCCCCGACACCGGTCACTACACATCATCCAGCCCTGCCATCCCCGACACCGGTCACTACACATCATCCAGCCCTGCCATCCCCGACACCGGTCACTACACATCATCCAGCCCTGCCATCTCTGACACCAGTCACTACACATCATCCAGCCCTGCCATCTGCAACACCAGTCACTACACATCATCCAGCCCTGCCATCCCCGACACCGGTCACTACACATCATCCAGCCCTGCCATCCCCAACACCGGTCACTACACATCATCCAGCCCTGCCATCTGCAACACCAGTCACTACACATCATCCAGCCCTGCCATCCCCGACACCGGTCACTACACATCATCCAGCCCTGCCATCCCCGACACCGGTCACTACACATCATCCAGCCCTGCCATCCCCGACACCGGTCACTACACATCATCCAGCCCTGCCATCCCCGACACCGGTCACTACACATCATCCAGCCCTGCCATCCCCGACACCGGTCACTACACATCATCCAGCCCTGCCATCCCCGACACCAGTCACTACACATCATCCAGCCCTGCCATCTGCAACACCAGTCACTACACATCATCCAGCCCTGCCATCTGCAACACCAGTCACTACACATCATCCAGCCCTGCCATCCCAGACACCGGTCACTACACATCATCCAGCCCTGCCATCCCCGACACCAGTCACTACACATCATCCAGCCCTGCCATCCCCGACACCAGTCACTACACATCATCCAGCCCTGCCATCCCCGACACCGGTTACTACACATCATCCAGCCCTGCCATCTGCAACACCAGTCACTACACATCATCCAGCCCTGCCATCCCCGACACCGGTCACTACACATCATCCAGCCCTGCCATCCCCGACACCAGTCACTACACATCATCCAGCCCTGCCATCCCCGACACCAGTCACTACACATCATCCAGCCCTGCCATCTGCAACACCAGTCACTACACATCATCCAGCCCTGCCATAACCGGACGCCGGTCACTACACATCATCCAGCCCTGCCATCCCCGACACCGGTCACTACACATCATCCAGCCCTGCCATCTGCAACACCAGTCACTACACATCATCCAGCCCTGCCATCCCCGACACCGGTCACTACATCATCCAGCCCTGCCATCCCCGACACCGGTCACTACACATCATCCAGCCCTGCCATCCCCGACACCAGTCACTACACATCATCCAGCCCTGCTATCCCCGACACCAGTTACTACACATCATCCAGCCCTGCCATCCCCGACACCGGTCACTACACATCATCCAGCCCTGCCATCCCCGACACCGGTCACTACACATCATCCAGCCCTGCCATCCCCGACACCAGTCACTACACATCATCCAGCCCTGCCATCCCCGACACCAGTCACTACACATCATCCAGCCCTGCCATCCCCGACACCAGTCACTACACATCATCCAGCCCTGCCATCCCCGACACCGGTCACTACACATCATCCAGCCCTGCCATCCCCGACACCAGTCACTACACATCATCCAGCCCTGCTATCCCCGACACCAGTCACTACACATCATCCAGCCCTGCCATCCCCGACACCGGTCACTACACATCATCCAGCCCTGCCATCCCCGACACCGGTCACTACACATCATTGGGCTGCTTTATGTAATCTTTGGCATACTGTGTTGAGGATGCTTTCTCTGGCCCATTTATGCTAATATTTTATCTTATTCTAATAAAGGCTATATTTTAGTAACTTTGCTGTTTAGACAAAACTCCTAGTGGTGACACCCATATGATTTGTCATTTTTCACATCTGTTGCTTATTTTCCTCACTACACATCACCCATCATCCAGCCCTGACGACCTTCACTACATATCACCCATCATGAAGCATTGACTTCCCTGATGCTGTCACTACACACCATCCAACCCTGACCTTTTTGATGCCGGTCACTACACATCACCCATCATCCAGCCCTGCTATCCCTGACACCGGTCAATACACATCACCCATCATCCAGCCCTGACCTCCCTGATGCCGGTCACTACATATTACCCATCATCCACCACTGATCTCCCTGATGTCGTCACTACACATTATCCAGCACTGGCCTCCCTGATGCTGGTCACTACACATCACTCATCATCCACCACTAAAATCCTTGATGTTGTTCACTACACATCACTCATCATCCAGAACTGACCTCCCTGATGCCGGTCACTACACATCACCCATCATCCAGCCCTGATATCCCTGACACCGGTCACTACACATCACCCATCATCCAGCCCTGACCTCCCTGATGCCGGTCACTACATATCACCCATCATCCACCACTGATCTCCCTGATGTCGTCACTACACATTATCCAGCACTGGCCTCCCTGATGCTGGTCACTACACATCACTCATCATCCACCACTAAAATCCTTGATGTTGTTCACTACACATCACTCATCATCCAGAACTGACCTCCCTGATGCCGGTCACTACACATCACCCATCATCCAGCCCTGACCTCCCTGATGCTGGTCACTACACATCACCCATCATCCACCACTGATCTCCCTGATGTCGTCACTACACATTATCCAGCACTGGCCTCCCTGATGCTGGTCACTACACATCACTCATCATCCACCACTAAAATCCTTGATGTTGTTCACTACACATCACTCATCATCCAGAACTGACCTCCCTGATGCCGGTCACTACACATCACCCATCATCCAGCCCTGACCTCCCTGATGCTGGTCACTACACATCACCCATCATCCAGCTCTGCTATCCCTGACACCGGTCACTACACATCACCCATCATCCAGAACTGACCTCCATGATGCCGGTAACTACACATCACCCATCATCCAGCCCTGATATCCCTGACACCGGTCACTACACATCACCCATCATCCAGCCCTGACCTCCCTGATGCCGGTCACTACATATCACCCATCATCCACCACTGATCTCCCTGATGTCGTCACTACACATTATCCAGCACTGGCCTCCCTGATGCTGGTCACTACACATCACTCATCATCCACCACTAAAATCCTTGATGTTGTTCACTACACATCACCCATCATCCAGCCCTGATCTCCCTGATGCCAGTCACTACACATCACCCATCATCCAGCCCTGACCTCCCTGACGCCAGTCACTACACATCACCCATCATCCAGCCTTGACCTCCCTGATGTCATCACTACACATTATCCAGCACTGGCCTCCCTGATGCTGGTCACTACACATCACTCATCATCCACCACTAAAATCCTTGATGTTGTTCACTACACATCACTCATCATCCAGAACTGACCTCCCTGATGCCGGTCACTACACATCACCCATCATCCAGCCCTGACCTCCCTGATGCTGGTCACTACACATCACCCATCATCCAGCCCTGACCTCCCTAATGTCGGTCTCTACACATCACCCATCATCCAGCCCTGATCTCCCTGATGCCAGTCATTACACATCACCCATCATCCAGCCCTGACCTCCCTGATGTCGGTCACTACACATCATCCATTGTCCTCTCGTTAGTCTGCATTTTGTGCTGTACAGACCAGTGACCGCAGTGGTGGTTGTAGTCTGCAAGGCTCAGGATCTGTACGATGCACAGCGCAGATTAGTTTCTTGTATTTTGGGGAACAGATGAAGCATTTCCGGCCCCGTTCGGTCCATTATACTCATTCAGCCCAAGACGGAGACCAGATTATTATAAATGTCTTAATAGAAAACGAAAAGTCTCCATGTTCCTCAAAATGTCATCTACAACCATCCTGTGAAGTATCATCTATACCACGTATATATATAAAAAAAATTGAACTTTAAATGAAATAAATTTATATTTTGCTTTATTTGCTCTGCACCAAAATACTAACAAATGGTAAAGGAAACCCCAAATTCTGTACATCCCCCTCAAAAAGATATAACGTGAGATCAGTGCTACCCCACCGTCCGTTGACCTATTCATTTCATTGTGGTTGTTCAGTTTGTAAACAAAGTTGTTTAAAAAAAGGAGTAAAAACTGGGAGAGGGTCAGCAATGACTGCTGATTATTTCCATGAAGATCTGGATCTGTATATTGGGCCGTTGTGGAAACGTAGAGGCCGGTAATGGGAGGGATCAATAATGACGAGATAAGAGACGAGGAGGTGACCGATGCGACCTGTGTCTTGTCTTATAGTGCCTGTGTTGTAAGAAGCCAGAGACCGAGGATATGGAGAGACGCACAGAAGAAACAAGAGGACAGATCAGCTCCTCACAGATGGGTAATTGTCACATCTGTGTATAGTGATTGTAGGGAGGACAGATCAGCTCCTCACAGATGGGTAATTGTCACATCTGTGTATAGTGATTGTAGGGAGGACGGATCAGCTCCTCACAGACTGTACTGATCACATCTGTGTATAGTGATTGTAGGGAGGACGGATCAGCTCCTCACAGACTGTACTGATCATATCTGTGTATAGTGATTGTAGGGAGGACGGATCAGCTCCTCACAGACTGTACTGATCACATCTGTGTATAGTGACTGTAGGGAGGACGGATCAGCTCCTCACAGACTGTACTGATCACATCTGTGTATAGTGATTCTAGGAAGGACGGATCAGCTCCTCACAGACTGTACTGATCACATCTGTGTATACTGACTGTAGGGAGGACGGATCAGCTCCTCACAGACTGTACTGATCACATCTGTGTATAGTGATTGTAGGGAGGACGGATCAGCTCCTCACAGACTGTACTGATCACATCTGTGTATAGTGATTGTAGGGAGGACGGATCAGCTCCTCACAGACTGTACTGATCACATCTGTGTATAGTGACTGTAGGGAGGACGGATCAGCTCCTCACAGACTGTACTGATCACATCTGTGTATAGTGATTGTAGGGAGGACACATCAGCTCCTCACAGACTGTACTGATCACATCTGTGTATAGTGATTGTAGGGAGGATGATTCAGCTCCTCACAGACGGTACTGATCACATCTGTGTATAGTGATTGTAGGGAGGATGATTCAGCTCCTCACAGACGGTACTGATCACATCTGTGTATAGTGATTGTAGGGAGGACACATCAGCTCCTCACAGACTGTACTGATCACATCTGTGTATAGTGATTGTAGGGAGGATGATTCAGCTCCTCACAGACGGTACTGATCACATCTGTGTATAGTGATTGTAGGGAGGAAAGAGAAGCTCCTCACACATGGTACTGATCACATCTGTGAATAGTGATTGTAGGAAGGAAAGAGCAGCTCCTCACACATGGTACTGATCACATCTGTGAATAGTGATTGTAGGAAGGAAAGAGCAGCTCCTCACACATGGTACTGATCACATCTGTGTATAGTGATTGTAGGAAGGAAAGAGCAGCTCCTCACACATGGTACTGATCACATCTGTGTATAGTGACTGTAGGGAGGAAAGAGCAGCTCCTCACACATGGTACTGATCACATCTGTGTATAGTGACTGTAGGGAGGAAAGAGCAGCTCCTCACACATGGTACTGATCACATCTGTGTATAGTGACTGTAGGGAGGAAAGAGCAGCTCCTCACACATGGTACTGATCACATCTGTGTATAGTGATTGTAGGGAGGACGGATCAGCTCCTCACATACGGTACTGATCACATCTGTGAATAGTGATTGTAGGGAGGACAGATCAGCTCCTCACAGACGGTACTGATCACATCTGTGTATAGTGATTGTAGGGAGGACAGATCAGCTCCTCACAGACGGTACTGATCACATCTGTGAATAGTGATTGTAGGGAGGACGGATCAGCTCCTCACAGACTGTACTGATCACATCTGTGTATAGTGATTGTAGAGAGGACGGATCAGCTCCTCACAGACTGTACTGATCACATCTGTGTATAGTGATTGTAGGGAGGACAGATCAGCTCCTCACAGACTGTACTGATCACATCTGTGTATAGTGATTGTAGGGAGGACGGATCGGCTCCTCACAGACTGTACTGATCACATCTGTGTATAGTGATTGTAGGGAGGACGGATCAACTCCTCACAGACTGTACTGATCACATCTGTGTATAGTGATTGTAGGGAGGACACATCAGCTCCTCACAGACTGTACTGATCATATCTGTGTATAGTGATTGTAGGGAGGACGGATCAGCTCCTCACAGACTGTACTGATCACATCTGTGTATAGTGATTCTAGGAAGGACGGATCAGCTCCTCACAGACTGTACTGATCACATCTGTGTATAGTGATTGTAGGGAGGACACATCAGCTCCTCACAGACTGTACTGATCATATCTGTGTATAGTGATTGTAGGGAGGACGGATCAGCTCCTCACAGACTGTACTGATCACATCTGTGTATAGTGACTGTAGGGAGGACGGATCAGCTCCTCACAGACTGTACTGATCACATCTGTGTATAGTGATTCTAGGAAGGACGGATCAGCTCCTCACAGACTGTACTGATCACATCTGTGTATAGTGATTGTAGGGAGGAAAGAGAAGCTCCTCACACATGGTACTGATCACATCTGTGAATAGTGATTGTAGGAAGGAAAGAGCAGCTCCTCACACATGGTACTGATCACATCTGTGAATAGTGATTGTAGGGAGGAAAGAGCAGCTCCTCACACATGGTACTGATCACATCTGTGAATAGTGATTGTAGGAAGGAAAGAGCAGCTCCTCACACATGGTACTGATCACATCTGTGCATAGTGATTGTAGGGAGGACGGATCAGCTCCTCACAGACTGTACTGATCACATCTGTGAATAGTGATTGTAGGGAGGACGGATCAGCTTCTCACAGACTGTACTGATCACATCTGTGTATACTGACTGTAGGGAGGACGGATCAGCTCCTCACAGACGGTACTGATCACATCTGTGAATAGTGATTGTAGGGAGGACAGATCAGCTCCTCACAGACGGTACTGATCACATCTGTGTATAGTGATTGTAGGGAGGACGGATCAACTCCTCACAGACGGTACTGATCACATCTGTGTATAGTGATTGTAGGGAGGACGGATCAACTCCTCACAGACTGTACGGATCACATCTGTGTATAGGGATTGTAGGGAGGACAGATCAGGTCCTCACAGACTGTACTGATCACTTCTGTGTATAGTGATTGTAGAGAGGACGGATCAGCTCCTCACAGATGGTACTGATCACATCTGTGTATAGTGACTGTAGGGAGGATGGATCAGCTCCTCACAGACTGTACTGATCACTTCTGTGTATAGTGATTGTAGGGAGGATGGATCAGCTCCCCACAGACTGTACTGATCACATCTGTGTATAGTGATTGTAGGGAGGATGGATCAGCTCCTCACAGACTGTACTGATCACATCTGTGTATAGTGATTGTAGGAAGGACGGATCAGCTTCTCACAGACTGTACTGATCACATCTGTGTATAGTGATTATAGGGAGGACGGATCAGCTTCTCACAGACTGTACTGATCACATCTGTGTATAGTGATTGTAAGGAGGACGGATCAGCTCCTCACAGACTGTACTGATCACATCTGTGTATAGTGATTGTAGGGAGGACGGATCAGCTTCTCACAGACTGTACTGATCACTTCTGTGTATAGTGATTGTAGGGAGGACAGATCAGCTCCTCACAGATGGTACTGATCACATCTGTGTGTAGTGATTGTAGGGAGGACGGATCAGCTTCTCACAGACTGTACTGATCACATCTGTGTATAGTGATTATAGGGAGGACGGATCAGCTCCTCACAGACTGTACTGATCACTTCTGTGTATAGTGATTGTAGAGAGGACGGATCAGCTCCTCACAGATGGTACTGATCACTTCTGTGGTGTATAGTGACTGTAGGGAGGACGGATCAGCTCCTCACAGGCTGGTACTGATCACATCTGTGTATAGTGATTGTAGGGAGGACAGATCAGCTCCTCACAGATGGGTAATTGTCACATCTGTGTATAGTGATTGTAGGGAGGACACATCAGCTCCTCACAGACTGTACTGATCACATCTGTGTATAGTGATTGTAGGGAGGAAAGAGAAGCTCCTCACACATGGTACTGATCACATCTGTGAATAGTGATTGTAGGGAGGAAAGAGCAGCTCCTCACACATGGTACTGATCACATCTGTGAATAGTGATTGTAGGGAGGACGGATCAGCTTCTCACAGACTGTATTGATCACATCTGTGTATACTGACTGTAGGGAGGACGGATCAGCTCCTCACAGACGGTACTGATCACATCTGTGTATAGTGACTGTAGGGAGGACGGATCAGCTCCTCACAGACAGTACTGATCACATCTGTGAATAGTGATTGTAGGGAGGAAAGATCAGCTCCTCACAGACTGTACTGATCACATCTGTGTATAGTGATTGTAGGGAGGATGGATCAGCTCCTCACAGACTATACTGATCACATCTGTGTATAAAGATTGTAGGGAGGACAGATCAGCTCCTCACAGATGGTACTGATCACATCTGTGTATAGTGATTGTAGGGAGGATGGATCAGCTCCTCACAGACTGTACTAATCACATCTGTGAATAATGATTGTAGGGAGGACGGATCGGCTCCTCACAGACTGTACTGATCACATCTGTGTATAGTGATTGTAGGGAGGACGGATCAGCTCCTCATAGACGGTACTGATCACATCTGTGAATAGTGATTGTAGGGAGGACGGATCAACTCCTCACAGACTGTACTGATCACATCTGTGTATAGTGATTGTAGGGAGGACGGATCAGCTCCTCATAGACGGTACTGATCACATCTGTGAATAGTGATTGTAGGGAGGACGGATCAACTCCTCACAGACTGTACTGATCACATCTGTGTATAGTGACTGTAGGGAGGACGGATCAACTCCTCACAGACAGTACTGATCACATCTGTGAATAGTGATTGTAGGGAGGACAGATCAGCTCCTCACAGACGGTACTGATCACATCTGTGTATAGTGATTGTAGGGAGGACGGATCAACTCCTCACAGACGGTACTGATCACATCTGTGTATAGGGATTGTAGGGAGGACGGATCAGCTCCTCACAGACTGTACTGATCACATCTGTGTATAGTGATTGTAGGGAGGATGGATCAGCTCCTCACAGACTGTACTGATCACATCTGTGTATAGTGATTATAGGGAGGACAGATCAGCTCCTCACAGACTGTACTGATAACATCTGTGTATAGGGATTGTAGGGAGGACAGATCAGGTCCTCACAGACTGTACTGATCACTTCTGTGTATAGTGATTGTAGAGAGGACGGATCAGCTCCTCACAGATGGTACTGATCACATCTGTGTATAGTGACTGTAGAGAGGACGGATCAGCTCCTCACAGACTGTACTGATCACATCTGTGTATAGTGATTGTAGGAAGGATGGATCAGCTTCTCACAGACTGTACTGATCACATCTGTGTATAGTGATTATAGGGAGGACGGATCAGCTTCTCACAGACTGTACTGATCACATCTGTGTATAGTGATTATAGGGAGGACGGATCAGCTCCTCACAGACTGTACTGATCACTTCTGCGTATAGTGATTGTAGAGAGGACGGATCAGCTCCTCACAGATGGTACTGATCACATCTGTGTATAGTGACTGTAGAGAGGATGGATCAGCTCCTCACAGACTGTACTGATCACATCTGTGTATAGTGACTGTAGAGAGGACGGATCAGCTCCTCACAGACTGTACTGATCACATCTGTGTATAGTGATTGTAGGAAGGACGGATCAGCTCCTCACAGACTGTACTGATCACATCTGTGTATAGTGATTGTAGGGAGGACGGATCAGCTCCTCACAGACTGTACTGATCACATCTGTGTATAGTGATTGTAGGGAGGACGGATCAGCTCCTCACAGACTGTACTGATCACATCTGTGTATAGTGATTGTAGGGAGGACAGATCAGCTCCTCACAGACTGTACTGATCACATCTGTGTATAGTGATTGTAGGGAGGACAGATCAGCTCCTGACAGACTGTACTGATCACATCTGTGTATAGTGATTGTAGGGAGGACAGATCAGCTCCTCACAGACTGTACTGATCACATCTGTGTATAGTGACTGTAGGGAGGACGGATCAGCTCCTCACAGACTGTACTGATCACATCTGTGTATAGTGATTGTAGGGAGGACGGATCAGCTCCTCACAGACGGTACTGATCACATCTGTGTATAGTGATTGTAGGGAGGACGGATCAGCTCCTCACAGACTGTACTGATCACATCTGTGTATAGTGATTGTAGGGAGGACAGATCAGCTCCTCACAGACTGTACTGATCACATCTGTGTATAGTGACTGTAGGGAGGACAGATCAGCTCCACAGACTGTACTGATCACATCTGTGTATAGTGATTGTAGGGAGGACGGATCGGCTCCTCACAGACTGTACTGATCACATCTGTGTATAGTGATTGTAGGGAGGATGGATCAACTCCTCACAGACTGTACTGATCACATCTGTGTATAGTGATTGTAGGGAGGACGGATCAACTCCTCACAGACTGTACTGATCACATCTGTGTATAGTGATTGTAGGGAGGACAGATCAGCTCCTCACAGACTGTACTGATCACATCTGTGTATAGTGATTGTAGGGAGGATGGATCAGCTCCTCACAGACTGTACTGATCACATCTGTGTATAGTGACTGTAGGGAGGACGGATCAGCTCCTCACAGACTGTACTGATCACATCTGTGTATAGTGACTGTAGGGAGGACGGATCAACTCCTCACAGACTGTACTGATCACATCTGTGTATAGTGACTGTAGGGAGGATGGATTAGCTCCTCACAGACTGTACTGATCACATCTGTGTATAGTGATTGTAGGGAGGACGGATCAGCTCCTCACAGACTGTACTGATCACATCTGTGTATAGTGACTGTGGGGAGGACAGATCAGCTCCTCACACAGGTACTGATCACATCTGTGTATAGTGACTGTAGGGAGGACGGATCAGCTCCTCACAGACAGTACTGATCACATCTGTGTATAGTGACTGTGGGGAGGACAGATCAGCTCCTCACAGACTGTACTGATCACATCTGTGTATAGTGATTGTAGGGAGGACAGATCAGCTCCTCACAGACTGTACTGATCACATCTGTGTATAGTGACTGTAGGGAGGACGGATCAACTCCTCACAGACTGTACTGATCACATCTGTGTATAGTGACTGTAGGGAGGATGGATTAGCTCCTCACAGACTGTACTGATCACATCTGTGTATAGTGATTGTAGGGAGGACGGATCAGCTCCTCACAGACTGTACTGATCACATCTGTGTATAGTGATTGTAGGGAGGACAGATCAGCTCCTCACAGACTGTACTGATCACATCTGTGTATAGTGATTGTAGGGAGGACAGATCAGCTCCTCACAGACTGTACTGATCACATCTGTGTATAGTGATTGTAGGGAGGACAGATCAGCTCCTCACAGACTGTACTGATCACATCTGTGTATAGTGACTGTAGGGAGGACGGATCAGCTCCTCACAGACTGTACTGATCACATCTGTGTATAGTGATTGTAGGGAGGACGGATCAGCTCCTCACAGACGGTACTGATCACATCTGTGTATAGTGATTGTAGGGAGGACGGATCAGCTCCTCACAGACTGTACTGATCACATCTGTGTATAGTGATTGTAGGGAGGACAGATCAGCTCCTCACAGACTGTACTGATCACATCTGTGTATAGTGATTGTAGGGAGGACGGATCAGCTCCTCACAGACTGTACTGATCACATCTGTGTATAGTGATTGTAGGGAGGACGGATCAGCTCCTCACAGACTGTACTGATCACATCTGTGTATAGTGATTGTAGGGAGGATGGATCATCTCCTCACAGACTACTGATCTCATCTGTGTATAGTGATTGTAGGGAGGATGGATCAGCTCCTCACAGACTGTACTGATCACATCTGTGTATAGTGACTGTAGGGAGGACGGATCAGCTCCTCACAGACTGTACTGATCACATCTGTGTATAGTGACTGTAGGGAGGACGGATCAGCTCCTCACAGACTGTACTGATCACATCTGTGTATAGTGATTGTAGGGAGGACGGATCAGCTCCTCACAGACTGTACTGATCACATCTGTGTATAGTGATTGTAGGGAGGACACATCAGCTCCTCACAGACTGTACTGATCACATCTGTGTATAGTGACTGTAGGGAGGATGGATTAGCTCCTCACAGACAGTACTGATCACTTCTGTGTATAGTGACTGTAGGGAGGACGGATCAACTCCTCACAGACTGTACTGATCACATCTGTGTATAGTGATTGTAGGGAGGACGGATCAGCTCCTCACAGACAGTACTGATCACTTCTGTGTATAGTGATTGTAGAGAGGACGGATCAGCTCCTCACAGACTGTACTGATCACATCTGTGTATAGTGACTGTAGGGAGGACGGATCAACTCCTCACAGACTGTACTGATCACATCTGTGTATAGTGATTGTAGGGAGGACGGATCAGCTCCTCACAGACAGTACTGATCACTTCTGTGTATAGTGATTGTAGAGAGGACGGATCAGCTCCTCACAGACTGTACTGATCACATCTGTGTATAGTGACTGTAGGGAGGACGGATCAACTCCTCACAGACTGTACTGATCACATCTGTGTATAGTGACTGTAGGGAGGATGGATTAGCTCCTCACAGACAGTGCTGTAACGTGAATTGTTACATCACGCTCCATGTATCGCAAGAGAATGAGTCCAACAGAGGGCGACCCTACAGACATTGCACCAGGTGCGCCCCCTAGTGTTATATTCTCATACACTGTCCTCCCGCTGGATGTGATGTCTGTAGTTGGTGCGGCTCCGTCAGGTGCTGTCCCTGAACCTGTCATAACACAACCCTCTGCCATCTCTGTCCTCTCTCCTGGTTGTTTCCGTCCTATTCCATTCTTACTGGAGTCTCTATAGGCCAAGAACATTAACCCTTTGCCAGCCCTTCCTGCTTGTGGAGCTTTATCACACAGAAACCTCATGTAACTGATGATTTGTTTACAGATCGTCCTGGAGTAGAAGAAGAGAAGACGAGAGAGAAGAGGAGTCTCCTCATCACGATCCGCCAAATATTGGGGAGAATTAGGAAGGACCGCTAGTATAAAGAAATTCCGCAGAGAGATGAATTAGAGATGGGGAACTTCCCCGATGTAACAGAGGCCGGGATAACACAAGCGGAGACTCTCACAGGGGAGACATTCAGGCCAATTATGCTAATGACACTCAGATCAAACTCTGATCAGAGTGTGAGCCCAGGGTTGTCGCAGTGCGATCAGTGTGTGAGCCCAGGGTCGTCGCAGTGCGATCAGAGTGTGAGCCGAGTGTCGGCACAAGTACGATCAGAGTGTGAGCCGCGTGTCGGCACAAGTGCGATCAGAGTGTGAGCCGCGTGACGGCACAAGTGCGATCAGAGTGTGAGCCGCGTGTCGGCACAAGTGCGATCAGAGTGTGAGCCGAGTGTCGGCACAAGTGCGATCAGAGTGTGAGCCGCGTGACGGCACAAGTGCGATCAGAGTGTGAGCCGAGTGTCGGCACAAGTGCGATCAGAGTGTGAGCCGAGTGTCGGCACAAGTGCGATCAGAGTGTGAGCCGAGTGTCGGCACAAGTGCGATCATTGTCTTGCCGTGATGAGAAGAGAGAACAAGATTTCTCCATCTTCTCCGATCTTTGAGTCCTGAGAAATTTGACTTCAATCAGATGTGGAGTCTGATATTCGCACTCACCCATAGACTTGTATTTGGGGCAAATAGGTTTTTGGTAAACTTTTTAATCTATTTTTTTATTCATAGTGGGGATATATATATAAAAACGGAACATTTCTATGTCCGGGAGAATGAGGAGCCGAATCGGTGATTATGTATGGAATATTGAGATCCTCGTGGGGGATTTTCTTTATTTTTTTTTATTGTTTTGATGTAAAAGAATACAATGTTCCTCGTCCTGGAGTAAATCTGATTATTTCCTTTTCCTTTTCTCGCCTGCACTAGATCCCTGCACTAGATCCCTGCACTAGATCCCTGCGGGGGGTAAAGTATTGGGGGCTGCACAACTTATTTGCCTCAACAACAGTTTAGGAATTATCTGTATAAAGTGGCCACACACGTTAACCCCTTAATGAAGGGGCATCTTTTGGCCTTTAGGGCCGCAGACCCATTTGTCACATGCTGACGTGTTGCTTTACATGGCAGCCGCCTCCTAATGGCTGCGAGTCCCTGCGCTTCTGACAATTTGAATCGAGAAGAGCAAATTCCGGCAAAACTTTCTACTTTTCAAACTTTTCTCCGATCCCGTGATTGGGGAGTTGTGATGCTGCAGATTTCATGCATGGATTAGGTAAATTAGGTTCCTTGTCTTATTTTCATTGTTTTAATGCATATATTTATTTTTTTTACTTGTGGTTTTTTTTGTCACTTTTTTTTGTATCATATTTTAAATTATATCAAAGTTCCATGAAGTTTCCAAATTAAAACCACTTCGTTCTGTTTGGTTTACGTGGATTTTTATTGCGTTTCCGCTGCTGAAAAGCACTAAACTTACATGCATTTATTATTTTCTGTGGATTTTCCATTCAAATCTGTGGGGAAAAATCTCCAAAGAAAATGCACAAGAACAAGGTGTAGCTTGCTGTACAGATTCGTATTTTAAGCTTGGTTCACTGTCCATTATTTGTACTCCTTCTGTGTACATTGTATTGTTTGTAAGTAATCACCCCCTATAGTGCAAGGTTACAGCCATTTCTCGCTCTGTTGATTGTGTGATATGGGAGAAGGACGCCGTCACAACTATATCACACAATTAACAGAGCGAGAGATGGCTGTACAATCCAAAGAGCATTTATTCCAAGCAAATCAAAACGGTCCATCACATAATCCACAAAACACAGGGTAAAATTGTCCAGTAGTGGCGTAAATGTCCCTGTCTCTCTGAGAAGCCAGTTTCTCCCAGAGGTTCAATCTTCCTGCTTCACTCCTGAAGTTCTCAAACAGACTGACTGAATCTCCCAGGTAAGCAGAGAGTTTACAGTAGGTGGCCCACCTCCTCCCACGCCCAGGGACGGAAGCGCCTCAAGAGGCTATAACCTTGTACTACAGGGGGTGATTACTTACAAACAATACAATGTACACAGAAGGAGTACAAATAATGGACAGTGAACCAAGCTTAAAATAGGAATCTGCACAACATGTTACACCTCCCCCCATATCCAACCATCATAACCTCTCCCTCCTTCTGAATAAGTGAGTATGCCATGAGGTCTACACTCTGGCCACCTCACTTAAGTCCATGTTGTACAGCTGTGTATAGTCTATGGTTCTCTTGCCGGGACAGTCCATCAGCATTCCGGTGTTGGCTTCCATGCTTGTATTGGATAAAGAAGCTGTAGATAGTCCCTTCTACAGCAGTACGATTTGATGCAAGGTCATTCCTCAATCGACCAGCAGGGCAAGTTTTTTGCAAATGCCCAGGCTGCCCACATCGATAACATCTCCTCTACATCGTGCTTTTTCCAATGTGCATTCTGGAGAATGCAGTAGGAGAACCTGGTGACAAAGGCTGGAGGCCATACACTCCAACAGGGGCATCTATGGTGTAAGGGTCAGCGGTACACTCCAACAGGGGCATCTATGGTGCAGGGGTCAGCGGTACACTCCAACAGGGGCATCTATGGTGCAGGGGTCAGCGGTACACTCCAACAGGGGCATCTATGGTGCAGGGGTCAGCGGAACACTCCGGTGGAGGTGGTGGTAACTCTTCATCAGGCGGGATGGAATGTAGAAAATGCACCGGATGAGATAGAGGTGCATGGGGCTCCCTCCGAATCCTTGCGGGACAACTGGATTGCAGGTGCCCAGGTTGTCCACACCCATAACATCTCCTCTCTGTGATCCCCCCAGGGCGTGGTCGGAACTGTTGGGGCCCAGGATTGTCAGCCGTGGTTGTCCTCTGCCTGTGGCTGGTTGAAGGGGCAGATATAACTGGAGAGGGCCGGGGGGCAGGAGCAGGCTGTGGCTTATTGTCTAGAAGCCCCCTCCATTGAGGTGGGATAGTAAGGGCCTCATCATCCAGGGCAGCAGCTCTATACAAGGTGCATGGTGTGCGCTCTCTGACCCATTCCCGTATTTCTGAGGGACACTTGTAATGAAATTGTTCTATAAGAAATACCTGTATAATGTCTGTGACGACATGGACTCTCAGTGCCTAGCATGGGTTAACTTTCTTAAAATTCAGCCAGACATGAAGACAGTTTGTTTCAGGGTGGATTTGATTTAAGTCTAACTGATATAAATCACAATTTAAATCACGATTTTAATCACTAGTCAGTAAGGCTTGATAAATCAGTGATTTAAATCAAAGTTTCTACCTAAACTAGTTCTTGCTACTTTAACATGCAAGTAGATGAAGACTTTTAGAATCACTTTTTATATTACTTTTTTCTCCCCAGTTTAATGGGTTAATCATTCATATTTGGACACCACTGTTCTGTTGTACTTAGGAAGGAGAAAAATAATCCTGACCTTAATAACAATTTAAATAGAATTATTCAACTGAAACAATAACAACATTACAGCATAAGTTATTTGCTTAAACAAACATCCATGTTTGTAACTAATTTGGCTAAACAAAATATATATATATTTTAAGAAACTTAGACTGTCAGCCCAGCCGACACATGAAAAACTTAAATACTACTGTCCCTGCTGTCCTCTGTAGCTCACTTGTCGTCATCTTCATCATCATCATCATCTTCTTCTTTGTTCCTATTCATAATTTGGAAAAGAAGAACAAGCTTTCCTGCTTTATTGGGTCCCAACCGATTTCTCAATTTAGAATGAATGAGTCCAAAGGAAGAGAATATTCTTTCAACGCCTGCAGAAGAAGCTACTGCTGTTAAAAGTGAAATCATTACTTGAACAGTCTCTAAATCCAAGCGCTTAAGTGACTTCCACCAGTTTACTGGTGTGACCTTCCTTAAAATATCTTCAGCAAACATATATTTCTTGAATGGTTCCCCCTTAGCTCTGAAGTTTATTATAGTTGGCATTAAAGATGGATGATTGCTGGATACCCATGTCATAGCTAACTCCTCTTCCTCAGCACTTAGGTTTTGACCCTGATATTGGATATTGACAATATTTGCCAAAACATGAGCTGGAGTCAGTGCTTGTCCCATTCGTTTGTTTACTGCTTGTAATTTAATTCTGTCCATGTGTAGTTCTGTTTTTAAGTGTTCACTCAGTTCCTTCCAAATTTCAACAGCATCCGCAATAAAACAGCTATTTTTCTGTATTTTATTTAAAGCTTGAGAGATGGGTTTCAGGAAGCTCAGCATATGTTCAACATTTCTCTTAAGCCCAATGTTGAGGATTTTGGCCGTGACAGTGCCATCTATTTTATCTCGATTTTCTTCACAAAGTGTCATCAGAATAGGCCAGTTTTTGATATACTGCTCAAAACAGTCCACCACAGAGTTCCATCTAACATCTTGTGGGAGCGTTAGCTTGGTTCCACCCATCCTTTTCAGAGATGCTGCAGCAAAATGATTATTACGGAAGTATTTAGCAATTTCAACAACATTAGCCTTTATTTCTGGAACACCTAAGTCTTTGGCTAAGAGGTGCAGCAAATGAGCACTGCAACCATATGTTATTAGCAGCTTTGTATTCCCTCCCTACTCTTCTAAATCTCTTCTCATCTTGGATGCGTTTGCAGCATTGTCAGTGACCAAACTGCGTACTAGACATTTGAATTTTTGTTCACATGTCGTTATAGCTTTTACTGCCACTTCTTGTAAGTATTCTGCTGTGTGTGCATTTCCTGACGTATCAGTTGTTTGTGCAAGGAAGACTTTACCTTCTTCTGTTGTTATACAAGCACATACAATAGGATCATTGTGGACATTACTCCACCCATCAATACTTAGGGTAACAATTGTACCCTCCAGAGCTGTTGCACATTGCTCCATTTCTCTGTCATACACTTGATCCAGCAGTTTCCCTGCAACATCAGCTCTGCTGGGTGGACTGTATCCTGGTCTCAGTGACTGAACCATATTAATGAAATGTGGGTTCTCAGTCAGACGGAAAGAAGAGTTCGTTGCATAAATAAACTGGACAATTTTTTCATCAATCAACTCTTTTTCTAATCTGCTAGTTCTTATCACAAACCTATCTATGGTGGTTCCAGAAGGTTTTTTCTTCCTTTTGGGTGATGGTGATATGTGGCTGTGGGTGTCTGATGATGATGCTGCTGCTAATGAAGCACTATCCTGGATGGATAACTCTGAAACTGTAGAACAGGATGATGGGGATCTTGGAGGTGGATAGTTTCCAGAATCCATGAATTCCCCTAAACAAAAAAAGTCAATGCTGTTATTTTATTATTATACAATTTCTGCTTATTGTACACAACACATCACTGCCCCTGCCCCAAAAGGAATATGTGTTTTTCTTCATAACTGTACCGTATGACAGTAACATGCAGTAATAATAAGAAATATAATTTTTCTCACACATGACAGTTCAGTCTTTAGAAATAGGATTCAATAAAAATGTTTACCAACCTGAAGATCCTGCCTGTTCAGAAGCGTTTCTTTGGTCATCTTCATCACCGCCCTTCTCATGATGTTGCCTCATTCGCGCACCAGGCCTTGCATCGCTTTGTTGCATCCTTTGCATTTTGCACGCATGCCTGCCTTACCGATAGGCGAAGGAGCTTCATTAAAATATTCCCAAACTGGGTCTCTTTTACGGCCTGCTGCCATTATAAGGAAAGAATGTAATAAACCTCAGATCGTACACACAAACAGATCCAGACTTGTCTGTCTGTGGCTATGCTGCAGTATTGTGCTCAAAGTTTCACTTTCATTTTCTTGTCTGCTTGCCCTTCCTCCTCCTCACACTTAGATTCACATTCTTCTTGTGTTGTGCAGATCTATTCCACTCCAAACAATCAGAAACATATTGTCTAACTTCTTGGACTTGGCAACGAAGGGGTTGATTCTGTATTCATAGGTTTGTAGAACAATAGGATTAAGGTCTTTTTCTCAACTCTGTTCATGTTGTAATATTTTTGCCGTGAAGAAGAGGCTGGGACCTCTGCGGAGTCAAATTCAGTTTTGAGAACTGCGTAAGTAAAGCGAGCGTCTGTGATAATATAGGAGAGAAACTGCCCACTAATCCTACAGAAACCTCTGGAAGAGCATGGCATTGTGAATGTTACACATATACAGCCTTTATTCTACGGAGTTAAACAACTCCGCTTTATCTCATGATGGTAAAATATTTTCCTCAAAAAGCAGTTTATTGAAAAAAATCCGATTTTTTTTTTTTTTTTTTTAAAAACATTGATTTTTATCCACCCTGGCTTGTTTATAGATGGGGGATAATCCCTCATTGTTCTACAAGACTCTTGGGAGTTTAAGGTGGTGTCACACACAGCGACGACGACAACGACGTCACTGCTACGTCACCATTTTTTGTGACGTAGCAGCAACGTCCTGTCGCTGTCGCTGTGTGTGACATCCAGCAACGACCTGGCCCCTGCTGTGAGGTCGCCGCTCGTTGCTGAATGTCCAGCTTCATTTTTTTCGTCGTCGCTCTCCCGCTGTGAAGCACAGATCTCTGTGTGTGACAGCGAAAGAGCGACAAAATGAAGCGAGCAGCGAGCAGGAGCCGGCGTCTGGCAGCTGCGGAAAGCTGTAACCAAGGTAAACATCGGGTAACTAAGGGAAGACTTTTCCCTGGTTACCCGATATTTACCTTCGTTACCAGCCTCCGCCGCTCTCACACTGCCAGTGCCGGCTCCTGCTCTCTGCACATGTAGCTGCAGTACACATCGGGTAATTAACCCCATGTGTACTGTAGCTAGGAGAGCAAGGAGCCAGCGCTAAGCGGTGTGCGCGGCTCCCTGCTCTCTGCACATGTAGCGTCGTTATGATCGCTGCTGCGTCTGCTGTGTTTGACAGCTAAGCAGCAATCATAACAGCGACTTACAAGGTCGCTGTTGCGTCACAGAAAATGGTGACGTAACAGCGGCGTCGCTGTCGCTATGTGTGAAACCAGCTTAAGTATCGAAGTTTTTGTTGACTCATGTAATTGTTTTGGCCACTGAAGGCCAGACACCCATTGTATTACGATTAGTGATGAGCGAGTACCAAAAAGCTCGGGTGCTTGAGGCTCGGGCCGAGCATCCCAAGATACTCGTGTACTCGGCCCGAGCACCGAGCCCAATGTTATCCTATGGGAGACCCGAATATTATTCTGAAATGACCCCCGGCAGCATGTTGAAACCATAAAATTGTAAAGTAAAAAAAAAACCGTGCGTGTGTGTGTATGCGTGTATATATATATACATGCGGAGTGGAGTGCGGGAGGGGCCTTAGCCGAGCGGGGAAGTGTCGGGCTAAAGGCACGGTCATGCTGTGAGGGCCGGCCAATCACTGCAATTCCACAACTAACAGGGCTGTGGCATTGCAGTGGTCTGCCAGCCAATCCCTGCATGAGGGCTGGCTCTCAAAAGAGTGCCAACATGCAGGGATGAAGACCACGAGTATCGCGAAATTACTCGGTACCCGCCGAGTAGCCCGAGTACAGTGATACTCGTGCGAGTACCGAGTAGTGACAAGCATACTCGCTCAACACTAATTACGATGTGTTTGCTGGATGCAATGTAACTTAGCTGTCTCTCCCTCGTCTCTGCCATTGACCATTATTACTGGGATATTCTGTATACGGCTTGAAATCTAGCCAATAAGAGCCCAGTCTTATCCACCAATCGTGAAGACCCCAATGGTCTGAATGGAGAGCTCAGAGGTATAAGAAGGAGGTCTGTCCTTTGCCCAGAGAGACTCTTGCTACATGCTACCAATATAGGACCTGCGGATCCGATTGGCAAGCCATAACCGAACCTGGATTATAACACTACATGGACTTCAGCATCAAGTGCAAGGATTTGGCTGTGATACCAGAGACTACTTAAGGAAGAAACCCAGGTTGGGACAATTTGGTCACCTGGCTACAGCCTTTGCAGACCTCACACAGCTTCCTAAATCTGGCGTTATTCCATTCTCGGTGGGTGCCCGCTGAAAGCGGGGTGCTGCTGGATTGGAGTAAGTAGCCCTGGAAGCTCTGAGACACGGACATTCTAATCCCTGGTGAGCAGCGGAAGGGTGAGACTGTTGCCTGTTGCATTTGTGTGTGTTGCTGGTTGTGTGTTATGTGCCGTTAATTGTTTGGGGATCCAATAAAGTCTTAATATTGTGACTCCCTCACCCTGTGTTGTCTGAGTAGTGTTCCGCCCACGGCTAAGGAGGTCGTGCGTTCAGTTGGGATGAGCCCTGGGCCACACTGTCTTTCTAAAGGCGGCCGGATCAGCGGCCGAGAGCACCCACTGAGCCCCGTGTCTCCACAATGTCCTCCACAGTGAAGGCGTCTTCCGCTTCCAGCCATCTCCGACATGCCTGGGACATCTTATGGGCATACATCCTAAACGATCCCCCCGGGGTGCATGGGAGGTCTCGGAGCTGTGCCTTATGTGAGTCTGGGGTGATGGTATCCAGGATAGTCCGCTTTACAATGTGGTAATCCCGGTTCTGCTGTGAGGCAATGGTGTGATAAGCCTCTGCCAGGCTCCGTTCAGGGGTCCCACTAACAAACGCCTCCAGCCAGAGTGGGGAACCTCCATCATGACACACTGCTGTCCTTGAAGAACCCTTCCACATCTCCGGAAGCCTCATCAAATGGCCTGAAATCCGCCCGGGTGATCGCCTCCTCCTTATACTCCTGAGATACACCGGGGCCAAGAGCTGCCATCTCTTCTTCGAACCACACCAACCACTGGCTTTTTGGGGCAGGGATCCCAGTCTCCAGTGCTTGTCAGTCAGACATCTGGGATGAGGTGGACTGACTCTCGCCCACAAGTAGATCAATTAAGGCCTCTTTGCTCAGGCCCAGATCGTTGGCTCTCTCCTTTAGACTGGAAGCAGTCCAGTTTCTGTACTCAATGGCTGGACATTCCCATCTTGTTTGTACTTGTGTATAATTGTTTGTACAGATGAACGAGGCTCCTTTAGGTATATGGAAATTGCACCCAATGATGAGATCTTGGCTGATTTCTTTTGACTTTCCCATGATGCCACAAAAAGAAGCCGTGTGTTTAAGGTGTGCATTAAATACATCCACAGGTGTGTCTCTAATTAACTCAGATGTTGCCAATAAACCTATCAGAAGCTTCCAAAGACATGACATCATCATATGGGCGGTCCCATGTTGTTTAAAGGCACAGTACTCCTAGTGTATGGAAACTTCTGACTTTACAGATAGTAATAAAAATGCCTGAAATCATTCTCTCTCTCATTATTCTGGTATTTGGCAAATAGAAATAATTTTGGTTCTTAATTGACCAAAAACAGCAAAGGTTTATTCTATTTTCATGTCAGATAGTGAGAAAAACCTGCAGATGTGTCTGTATAGAGAGCAGAGGGAAAATCCTGCAGATGCGTCTGTATAGAGAGCGGAGGGAAAAACCTGCAGATGTGTCTGTATAGAGAGGGAGGGAAAACCTGCAGATCTGTCTGTATAGAGAGCAGAGGGAAAACCTGCAGATGTGTCTGTATAGAGAGCAGAGGGAAAATCCTGCAGATGTGTCTGTATAGAGAGCGGAGGGCAAAACCTGCAGATGTGTCTGTATAGAGAGCGGAGGGCAAAACCTGCAGATGTGTCTATAGAGCGGAGGGAAAAACCTGCAGATGTGTCTGTATAGAGAGCGGAGGGAAAAACCTGCAGATGTGTCTGTATAGAAAGCGGAGGGAAAACCTACAGATGTGTCTGTATAGAGAGCGGAGGGAAAACCTGCAGATGTGTCTGTATAGAGAGCAGAGGGAAAAACCTGCAGATGTGTCTGTATAGAAAGCGGAGGGAAAACCTACAGATGTGTCTGTATAGAGAGTGGAGGGAAAACCTGCAGATGTGTTTGTATAGAGAGCGGAGGGAAAACCTGCAGATGTGTCTGTATAGAGAGCGGAGGGCAAAACCTGCAGATGTGTCTATATAGAGAGCGGAGGGAAAAACCTGCAGATGTGTCTATAGAGCGGAGGGAGAAACCTGCAGATGTGTCTGTATAGAGAGCGGAGGGAAAAACCTGCAGATGTGTCTGTATAGAGAGCGGAGGGAAAAACCTGCAGACGTGTCTATAGAGAGCAGAGGGAAAAACCTGCAGATGTGTCTGTATAGAAAGCGGAGGGAAAACCTACAGATGTGTCTGTATAGAGAGCGGAGGGAAAACCTGCAGATGTGTCTGTATAGAGAGCGGAGGGAAAAACCTGCAGATGTGTCTGTATAGAAAGCGGAGGGAAAACCTACAGATGTGTCTGTATAGAGAGTGGAGGGAAAACCTGCAGATGTGTCTGTATAGAGAGCGGAGGGAGAAACCTGCAGATGTGTCTGTATAGAGAGTGGAGGGAAAACCTGCAGATGTGTCTGTATAGAGAGTGGAGGGAAAACCTGCAGATGTGTCTGTATAGAGAGCAGAGGGAGAAACCTGCAGATGTGTCTGTATAGAGAGCGGAGGGAAAAACCTGCAGATGTGTCTGTATAGAGAGCGGAGGGAAACTGCTGGTTTGCACTGTATATGCTGAGTACCTTGTTCCAAGTGTTTGTGTTATTGTAAAACTTGAGCAAAGAACAAACTATATATTCAGTTGCTTTAATAATTGCTTTGCAAATGAATTATAAAATGGGTGGAGAATAATGCTGAGCGGACTCTCAAAAAGCCAGGACTGGCGGGTACCTGCTCATTTTCTTAAAT
Organism: Anomaloglossus baeobatrachus; assembly: GCF_048569485.1. Taxonomy (NCBI): domain Eukaryota; kingdom Metazoa; phylum Chordata; class Amphibia; order Anura; family Aromobatidae; genus Anomaloglossus; species Anomaloglossus baeobatrachus. The sequence continues at coordinate 9,647,908 of NC_134354.1, read as the reverse complement.
AATCCGGATCTGGTCCGGAATCTGGTACCCATATAAGTCTATGGGAACCAGAATCCGGGGATTAAAAATGTTGGTGGAAGGGTAGGGGGACAGGAGTGCGCGCGGTGTACTCATCCGTGTGCCGTGTCATGGCGGTAGGTTGCTTCTGGGTCATGCATTTATTTCCGGAGCTGTGTGGGTTTAGATTGTGCTAGATGCTAAAATGTATGGGCTCTTTCCAGGTATGATGTAATTTGTCATGGGATAGGGGCAGGGCCGGCTCCAGGTTTTTGTGGGCCCCGGGCGGAAGAGTCCCAGTGGGCCCCATCCACACACAGACACCGATACGAACATATACATATTTAAAGACAAACTCACAAAAATACATATAAACAGACAAATATATACAGTCATATACACTTACAGACACACACACACACACACAACTCTGCTACATACAGACAAACACATACAACTCTGCTACATACAAACACATACAGCTCTGCTACATACAGACAAACACACACACAAACTCTGCTACATACAGACAAACACATACAACTCTGCTACATTCAGACAAATGCACACAACTCTGCTACATTCAGACAAACACAACTCTGCTACATACAGACAAACACATACAACTCTGCTACATACAGACAAACACAACTCTGCTACATACAGACAAACACATACAACTCTGCTACATACAGACAAACACACAACTCTGCTACATACAGACAAACACACAACTCTGCTACATACAGACAAACACACAACTCTGCTACATACAGACAAACACATACAACTCTGCTACATACAAACACATACAACTCTGCTACATACAAACACATACAACTCTGCTACATACAGACAAACACATACAACTCTGCTACATACAAACACATACAACTCTGCTACATACAGACAAACACATACAACTCTGTTACATACAGACAAACACATACAACTCTGCTACATACAGACAAACACATACAACTCTGCTACATACAGACAAACACATACAACTCTGCTACATACAGACAAACACATACAACTCTGCTACATACAGACAAACACACAACTCTGCTACATACAGACAAACACATACAACTCTGCTACATACAGACAAACACATACAACTCTGCTACATACAAACACATACAACTCTGCTACATTCAGACAAATGCACACAACTCTGCTACATTCAGACAAACACAACTCTGCTACATACAGACAAACACATACAACTCTGCTACATACAGACAAATACACACAACTCTGCTACATACAGACAAACACATACAACTCTGCTACATACAGACAAACACATACAACTCTGCTACATACAGACAAACACACAACTCTGCTACATACAGACAAACACATACAACTCTGCTACATACAAACAAACACATACAACTCTGCTACATACAGACAAACACATACAACTCTGCTACATACAGACAAACACATACAACTCTGCTACATACAAACAAACACATACAACTCTGCTACATTCAGACAAACACATACAACTCTGCTACATTCAGACAAACACATACAACTCTGCTACATTCAGACAAATGCACACAACTCTGCTGCTCTGTGGGGCCCACACCCGCGGCTCGGCGGGTACAGCACCCGCGGCACTGGCAGCACCCGCGGCTCGGCAGGGCCCACACCCGCGGCTCGGCAGGGCCAGCACCCGCGGCTCGGCGGGTACAGCACCCGCGGCTCGGCGGGTACAGCACCCGCGGCTCGGCGGGTACAGCACCCGCGGCTCGGCAGGGCCCACACCCGCGGCTCGGCAGGGCCCACACCCGCGGCTCGGCAGGGCCCACACCCGCGGCTCGGCAGGGCCCACACCCGCGGCTCGGCAGGGCCCACACCCGCGGCTCGGCGGGTACAGCACCCGCGGCTCGGCAGGGCCCACACCCGCGGCTCGGCAGGGCCCACACCCGCGGCTCGGCAGGGCCCACACCCGCGGCTCGGCAGGGCCAGCACCCGCGGCTCGGCGGGTACAGCACCCGCGGCTCGGCAGGGCCCACACCCGCGGCTCGGCAGGGCCCACACCCGCGGCTCGGCAGGGCCCACACCCGCGGCTCGGCAGGGCCCACACCCGCGGCTCGGCAGGGCCAGCACCCGCGGCTCGGCGGGTACAGCACCCGCGGCTCGGCAGGGCCCACACCCGCGGCTCGGCAGGGCCAGCACCCGCGGCTCGGCGGGTACAGCACCCGCGGCTCGGCAGGGCCCACACCCGCGGCTCGGCGGGTACAGCACCCGCGGCACTGGCAGCACCCGCGGCTCGGCGGGTACAGCACCCGCGGCTCGGCAGGGCCCACACCCGCGGCTCGGCGGGTACAGCACCCGCGGCACTGGCAGCACCCGCGGCTCGGCGGGTACAGCACCCGCGGCTCGGCAGGGCCCACACCCGCGGCTCGGCGGGTACAGCACCCGCGGCACTGGCAGCACCCGCGGCTCGGCGGGGCCCACACCCGCGGAATCGGCGGGTGGGGGCATTGGCAGGGGCCAGGGCATACATCCAGGGGGTAGAAGCAGCTCACCGGGGCCTATAATGGGGAGGCGGGGAGGGCACTTACCCGATTAGGTCACGGTGGAGAGGGGGCCCACACAGCGCCGGACAGAAGCTCGCCTCCTTCATCTGTGGGACTGAGAAGGCGGTAGCTCCGCCCACAGATGAAATTCAAACGAGGATGTCTGCGCGCCTTAAAGTGACGGCGCCGCAGATTGCTGCCGAGGACTGCGGTCCCCGGAACTCGGCTGGGGACCGCAGAACTGTAAAGGCGAGTGGGCCCCGGCCAAGGGACAGGAGAACTGACGAGGCCGAGTGGGCCCCCCCGGCTCTCCAGGGCCCCGGCATTTGCCCGGGTTTGCCGGGTGCTGACGCCGGCCCTGGATAGGGGTGTGTTTAAAATGCAGCCCGCAATGTGTCCTGCTCTGCTCAGCCTGAGTTGCCTGCTTCATGAAGCAGGCAGTTTAGGATGAGCCACCCCGCGATGTTTCCCCCTCTGCTCAACAACCACAGCTGCAGCAAATTCGCAACCGGGTAAATATAGACCAAAAAACCTTAAAAGCAACAAAAAAAAACCCCTGTTAAAAATTAACTTTTAATAAATATAATTTAAAAAGCCCACAAACAAGGACACATAAATGTAAAAATAGATAGTAGTTACCTGAATAGGTCAAGGGGCCGTCACCTTTGATATAGTAAATGCTATCAATAAGGCGGTAGCGGGGGAAGGATACTAATAATCAAATACACGAGTCCATCCCCGTAGTGCCACTGAATACAGTAGTTTAGCTGAACAGTTTTCAGATCTGGAGATACCACTCATAAGATAGGTGGTCAAAAAAGAATCCTCAAGAACCTGACCCTAATAGGCCCTAGTGGTCCCTACCTATCAGTGGAGGGTAGGACACCATAGCTGTTTTGGGCACGCCCATTCACCGTCAGGAAGCCCTAGAGCCCTACTCAAACAAAACACCAAACACCAGACGTAGTGACAGGTACTTAGCTAATTGGTCGCATCCAAGATGTCACGGGGCGACCAGTCAGATGTCATCCTAAGCCTTCTCTTGAGAGTCCCTGGACCTGGGACCCTTGTGGTGTATGTCCCCTGATGAACCCGGGAGGATTACTTGGGAGAAACGTGTCGGGATGCTTCATGACTGGTCGCCCGGTGACATCTTGGATGCAACCTTCTGTATTAGGGTTTGATAGCGGTTCCTTGGCTGTGTAGGTGGTGATGGTCTGTGAACCGCCGGCTCCCTTTGGTCACGTGTATCCATTTTTTGGCCTCTGGAGGAGCTCCGAAGCTTTTCTCCCTTTCCATGTTCTGAAGGGTTGCATCTGCTTCGACCAAGAAATCCTCACCTTCCTTAATGAGCTTCAGGGTCGCTATTCTTTCTTGCAGCCCCTTCACATTTTCTTCTAAAAGGGACACTAGTCTGCATTTGTGGGAGGTGACATTGGCTGGGGTCGACTGAACCAAGGATTCCCAGCCAGACTCCCACACTGGTACTTATCAGACCGTAAACTGTGTAACATCTGCGATCCGACAAGGGCAACACATTGAGTTCAGCATGGCTGTCAACATTACTACAAGATGGGACCAGGATGTGACACACTACTGTAAAAAGAGGATGGGGACATTTCTACAAGATGGGACCAGGATGGGGACATTACTACAAGAAGGGACCAGGATGGGGACATTACTACAAGAAGGGACCAGGACGGGGACATTACTACAAGAATGGGACCAGGATGGGGACATTACTACAAGATGGGGACCAGGATTGGGACATTACTACAAGATAAGACCAGGATGGGGACATTACTACATTATGGGATTGGGATGGGGACATTACTACAAGATAGGACCAGGATGGGGGACAGTACTGCAAGAATGGGACCAGGATGGGGGATTACTATAAGAACGGACCAGGATGGGGATATTACTACAAGATAGGACCAGGATGGGGACATTACTACAAGATGGGACCGGGATTGTATATTACTATAAGAAGGGGACCAAAAGGGGGACATTACTACAAGAATGGGACCAGGATGGGGATATTACTCCAAGAAGGGACCAGGATGGGGGACAGTACTGCAAGAATGGGACCAGGATAGGCACATTACTACAAGAATGGGAGCAGGATAGGGGCATTACTAAAAGAATGGAACCAGGACAGGGACATTATTACAAGATGGGACCAGGATGGGGATATTACTATAAGAAGGGGACCAGAATGGGGACAATACTACAAGATGGGACCAGAATGGGGATATTACTCTAAAAAGGGGACCAGGATGGTGCACATTACTACAAGATGTGATCAGGATGGGGACATTACTACAAGATGTGATCAGGATGGGGACATTACTACATGATAAGGACCAGGATGGGGACATTACTACAAGAGGGGACCAGGTTTGGGAAATTACTACAAGATGGGGTAGCAATGGAGGGAGGGGGTATAAGATCAGGGCTGGTCAGTTGCAGGGTCGGGCAGGCGGCTCAGACATCCTCACCTTCAGAGGTAACTCTGAAATCAGGGACAGCTAAAACCCCCATAGTCTGAGAGTCAGTCTAGGAGCACCGTTCCCCGTTCCCCCCCATCTATCGAGACACTAGGATGGGAGACAGTACTGCCAGATGAGGGTCAGGATGGGAGAGATAACTACAAAATTTGGGACTAGGATGGGACCATTGCTACAAGATGTTGGCCAGAATTACTGTATGGCGCTAATTGTAAGACTGACCTGCATCTTACAGATGGAAAGTTTTATTAAGATTTACAGCCCAAAAAAATCACAACTACTGTAATATAACCACCTCTAGGAGTATAAGATACAGATAAACCTTCCGTCTATAGGTTATAGCAGGTGATTAATGAACACTGCAGTGATTGCTTTCAGACACTAGGTGGCAGCAGAGTACTGGAGACTTTCTGCAGAGCACACAGGGGGGTAATGAGTGTAATGCTGGAGTGCTGGTCATGTGACTGCTGTGGTTCCTGGTAATAAAAGTTTACACTCTGTATATAGATAGTGGGTGGGGTGTACACAGATCTGCACAAACCTGTATAGTGCAGAGATATTGGGACACAGCAATGTAAACATCATTTTTCAACGATCTGCAATAATTTACAGCAAAATCAGCATCCAGACGTCTGTATTAGATCCCACTGAAAATGGAAAACTGGACGTGACAGCGCAATATGTGGCCCGGTCCATAAAGTACGAGTTGAGCTACATCAGGGGGTATCTCAGTCTATAGCGACTTTCTAACCTACTCTGATCACTGTCAGTGAATGAAAACATTTCCCTTTCCACCCATTTCTGCTGACAGCTGAGGGTTTGTTGGCGTCCAGTCTGGACTGCAGCCTTCCTGCATTTTATCTGTGCTGAATGATACATTGTAACAAACTATAGGAAGGAAATCTATACTGATTCTTTGCTGGATACATTGTACCAAACCCTCAGCTGTGAGAAGTCAGTTCCAGGATGTAAACAATAAAGCTTCCATTCACCTGTTATTATTATTATTGCTTTTGTGTCTTTTGTTTCTTCTTTTTCCCGTTTTGTGGCTTTTTTGTGTTTTTTGCACCAGTCTTGTGTTACTTTGCGCCTGTTTTGACCTCTATTTTCCGCTTGACCTCCTGTTTTTTCTCCACTCACCGTTGTCGGCGCGGTTTTTTTAAATGAATCATGTGTCATTTTTGTTCTAAAAAGTGTAAAAAAAAAAAAATTAAAGCTGTTTCATTATTGCATTTACGCCTTTGTTTAGTTTTTGGTGTTTTCGTCAGTTTCTCATTTGCGCCTTTTCCATCTTTGAATTTGCGCAGTTTTTTTTTTTGGCGGGGTTTATGCGTTTTCCGTTGAATCATCTTTGGAGACTTTTTAAAAAGTTGCTACATTTGTTGCAGCCGCGTTCCGGCCTCCTTCCTCCTGCAGAGACTTTATGGGCAGCCTTTTTTTTGGCAGAATTTTCGCACCACTTTACAAAACGTGCGACCAGTGACGACAAAGACAAAGGCCATTGTTTTACTTTCTGCAAACTTCGTGAGCCTCGATTTTTAAGAATGTGGCTGAGAAAATCCAAAAGACTGGAAAAAGAGAAGTGACATAAAAAAGACACAAATAACAAATTGGGGCCAAACAGAGTTTTTTTTATTTTGTGCAGAGTTGTTGAACCCCTGAGCGCCATTTGGTGCAGAAAAGACAAAACAGAAGTGACAAAAAATAACAATACAAACTATGAATTGGGCACAAAGTGTATTAGGAAGTTGCAGAACTTTTCCGCTTCCTCCTCACTAGGTTGTCATCCTGTTGTTCTAGTCTACTATAAACCTCCATGGCGGGTGAGGGGCGGAGCTGCTGCACTCCTTAGCGGCTGACTTTCCCATGCTCCGCCCCCTGTAGTGAGTGGGGTCTTGGAGGTCACGATTTCCGCTTGCTCCGCAGGTTCAGCAGACTTTCCTTCTTCCGCTCGGTCTCGGGGCCGTACAGAGGGGGGAGCTGGAACGGATCCTTCTTCTGCTCCGGGGTGTTATAGGGACAAACCTTCAGATGTTCAGACATGGAGGCGACGTCAGCGAGCGTCCACTCCTGCACCGGAGAGAAGAGGCTGCTGAAATTCCAGACCTGAAACACACGGAGCGGACAGAGCTATGAAGGGTTAATAAAAATGGCTGTTAGGGGGCTATAGGGCATACCTCATACCTTTCACTATTATATGGTGAAAATCTACGCAAGACTACAATGGGGAGGGGAATTGGCAGAATGGTTGTGGAAAAGGAGTGCAGGGGGAAACAAGCAGCGAGCTCTGCTGTGTTAGGGTAAAAATCAGTACAGAAAAGAGGGAAAGCCAGAGTCATCTAAAGCAGAAAATGAGGCAACTAGTCTTCTCCTACCATAAGCGCTGCGGAATATGTTGGCGCTATAGAAATAAAGATTTATTATTATTATTTTGTTTGTGTCTCCATGGTTACAGACTACAATCTGATTCCGTAGTCAGACTTGTTTCCATCTGGTAAATTCACACGCTGCAGATCTGATGCAGAAATTTCTGCCTCGGTTCTCGCCTATCTGCACCGGGAGAAGAACTGGTACAGATGGAAGAGCACAGGACTGCGGAATGAGGCAGAATGACCCCATGTTTGTTTCCCGCCTCTTTCCATAACCATAACTGCTAACACTGCCGTTCCTCTGGGGAGTGGCCTGTACAGGGTGGACCACCCAGTAGTAAAATGGACCAATCAGACCTTAGCATCCTCTCCAGGGGCATGGTCTGCATCTACAGTACTTATATTGTGTAACCCACCTTCTTCCGGCATCTCCATGAAGTTCCTCCATGTGAGTACGTCTTCTTCTCCCACCACAGATGGACCATCCCCCTCTCCTGTAACAACGAGGCGCAGATATCTCTCATGAGGGACGACACCTGTGAGAGCTGACACAGGCTGAAGCTGTCCAGGAAGCCGGCGATGTGCTGCAGGACCTCCAGCGGCAGGTTACTCAGAGAGTCCTTGCTCTTCCCTCGGTGGCTTCTGGACAGATTGGGTCTTACACCTTCATATAAAGCCTCATCCACCAGAGGTTTTATGGCAAACGTCTTCATGTGTTTACTGTAGATGACCTGCGATCTTGGTCCTGCCGCCTGAATCCTATTTCGTAAGAACGTGCAACCCAAGTAGGAAAGCGGACAACGCTGTTGGAACCAGCCATCGAGGCAGGACTGTATGTCCGAGTGGACATTCCGGAAATGTGACGCAAACTCATCCCGGCGAAAGAAGAGGTTACAGGAGAAGGTGAAGGAGGAGTTGGACTTGTTGTGTCTCGTGCTCACACACTCGCTCTCCACATCCAAGTACAGACCCAAACGTCTCATGTTCTTCTCGGCCAGAAGATCTAGTAGAACCGTCTTGTTGGTGAAAGGATCAGATCCAAAGTCGTAGGTCTGGGTGCCTAAGTCAATGAGCAAGCCATCGAGCGCCTTCATCTTAGACACATTGTGACCCCTCACCTCCCTCTCGAGAGCCACTAATAAAGTAGTGTTAATAGTTTCGGTCAGTGGCAACTTATCTACTGGGATTCCCAGGTCGGAGGTGTCCACCAGTTTCTCAGCTTTCTCCTTCTTGCAGCGGTCATCCCCAAGTTTTGCCCTTCTTCCGCAGTAGCTGATAGGTACCTTGAAGGTGTTGACGGTCTTCACTTCTTGGGCTTCCAGTTTGCCATAAACAAAGTCCTTCTCTTTGGGGGTGCAGGCAGCAATCTGTCCGAATCTGATCAGCATGCTACCGTGGTGCACCAGGTACATGTTGAAACTCCCACAATCCACCTCAGTTTTCAATCTTTCCAGGACGCCCTCTTGCCATGGAGCAAACCCCGTCTTCTCGAGATCGGCCATCGACAGCTTTGGGGCTTCTTCTGCTTTTTTGCCTTTGTTTGGTTCTTGTTTTTTCTCGGTTTCTACTTCGGGTTTGTTGCTGGGTGTTTTGCTGGTATCAGGGAGGTTGCTGCTAGTCGAGCCAGTACCGGCCTGCAGACGCTTGGCCGCATTCATCTCTTTGCTAAATATAGTGTCCCACATTTTGAATTTCTCTAAATCCAAGCCATCCTGTCCCCGGGCCAAGGCCTCTCGCTCATACTGAGTCAAGCCAACCATCTGCCCATTGTCCACGTTCTCAGGATCTGTCCCCCCGACTGCCCCCTTCTCCTGCTCCGGCTCAGATGGACCTAAAATGATAGTGTCTTTTGGATCCTCAGAGAGTTCTGGATAAAGTTCGGCCATTTTTAGGGAGCTAAAGAGAATCTTCTGGTCTCTTAATGTCAGGGCCACGTCCAAACATTCGTCTCCAACCTCGTCCTGCAGGAGGTTCTTGTAAAGTGCCTGGGGCTTTTTGATCGTCGGCCAGCGGTTCCAGTCCATGGAGCAGCAGACCACGCTTGCCGGACAGACCTTCAAATGCTTGGCCTGCTTGCATCGGGACATTGAAAAAGGGCAGCCAAATACAGAGTTCAGGCAGGGCACCCACTCGTTTGGGCACAGAAGACGATGTTCCTCCTCTTTGCACATGTGGAAGGCGGCACCGCAGTGCAGCTTGCAGCTGATTACCACACAGGAGACACCAGTATTTATGGGAGCATTGCAGCGCTTGTTGAAGCAGTTCTGGCAGTGCCGATGCTGTCCTGGTGGAGGCCGCTGGGTCCTTCCCTAAGGGTCATTAAAACATAAGAACAAAAATCAAATATATAACAATTACTATATAAAATAACACATACTAGAAAGAAGCAGCAGCATGGAAGACTGTATACAGTTGTACTGAACAATGGAGCTGTGAATCCAGCATTGGAGTGTGATAAAACACTAGAAAGCTGCATCATGGAAGACAATATTCACCAGCATGGATGACATTATACAGCAGGACTAAGCAGTGTAGCTGTGAATCCAGCACTATGTGAGATAAAACGATTACTAGAAAGCTGAACCATGGAAACTAGTAAACAGTAGTAGTGAGCAGTGTAGCTGTGAATCCAGCACTATGTAAGATAAAACACTTACTAGAAAGCTGAGCTATGGAGAATAGTAAACAGTAGTAGTGAGCAGTGTAGCTGTAAATCCAGCGCTATGTGAGATAAAACACTTACTAGAAAGCTGAGCTATGGAGACTAGTAAACAGTAGTAGTAACCAGGGTAGCTGTGAATCCAGCACTGGAGTGTGATAAAACACTTACTAGAAAGCTGAGCTATGGAGACTAGTAAACAGTAGTAGTAAGCAGTCTAGCTGTGAATCCAGCACTATATCAGATAAAACCCGAACTGTAAAGATCGGGGATCGTACCGATCACGTAGTGAACGTGTACACGATCCCGAGCTTTCCTGGGAAGCTCGTGTTACAGTTCGGGTTCAGGGGCTGTAAAAAAAAAGCACATTATTAAAAAACATTATGATCATACTTACAGGTCCCGCGACACGTTCTGCAGACTGTCTCCCGGCCGCGTCTGCTTCCGAGGCCGATCATTGCTGTGCCCCTGGGTTAAAGGACCTTCCGTGATGTCATGGTCATGTGACCAGTCAGGTGCGAATGTTGTATTACCTCGTTGGTTACAGACTGGTCACATGACTATGACGTCATCAAAGGTCCTGTTAATGATTGTCACTGTGCGAGTGTCGCATTGCATCACGGCGCACAATCTTCCGACAGGCGCGGGTCAGCTGCATGTATTTCCATGCATCTGAGGCACTCCTGTCCTGAGAGCGTCAGGCTTTGCGGGGTGATGCAATGCAAGATGAAAGTGCAATCATACCCTCACTGTCAGCTCTGCTTCTCACTCTGCACAGAGCGATGTAGCAGAGCTGACAATGCTCTCTCTGCTTCTCAATTTGTATAGACCGAAAGCCTCACACCAGAAGGGACCAGTGATGGAGACGTTCTTAGCCGGAAGTCTCACAAAGGAGGAAACCAGCGATGGAGAGGTCCATGGCCGAAACCCTCATACTGGACGAAACCAGCAACGGAGACGTCCACTGCCAAAAGACTACAATCATTGCTGCAAGGGGTTAAAAAAAAAAATCAACATTTTAGCTATGGTTTATTCATCTAATTACTTTTGAGCCCCTGAAATGAGGAGACTTTGTAGAAAAATGGCCTAAGAACAAAGAGAAAAACAAGTAGCACTCACCATCCAGGGTACAGTGTATTTGTCAAAGCCAAAACACTCACCTTGCACTCACCTTACACTCACCCAGCAGGCACCCTACACTCAATCTGCACTTACCCTGCAGGCACCCTACACTCACCCTATAGGCCTACAGGCACTCTACACTCACCCTGCAGGTACCCTACACTCAATCTGCACTTATCCTGCAGGCACCCTACACTCACCCTATACTCAGCCTACAGGCACTCTACACTCACCCTGCACTCATCTTGCACTCACATAGCAGCATGCATTTTTCAGGCACCCTGCATGCACCCTATACTCACCCTGCCCTCACTCTGCATGCATCCTACAGTCACCCTGCACTCACTCTGCACTCATCCTGCATGCACCCTGCACTCACTCTGCATGCATCCTACAGTCACCCTGTACTCATCCTGCATGCACCCTGCACTCCCTCTGCACTTATCCTGCACGCACCCTGCACTCACCCTGCACTCACCCTGCACTCACCCTGCACTCACCCTGCACTCACTCTGCACTCACACTGTACGCACTCTGCCTCCTCCCTTGATGTTTTAGCTTGGACACATACACTGTATCCCTGGAGGGTGAGTGCTGCTTGTTTTTCTCTTTGCCTCGATTTCCTGCAGACTGAGCATCGGCTTAATGTACATTAAATTGTCTTCAGGTAGCAGCGGAAAAACTACTGCTTCTTAATTTTTTATAAAAATGTCTGCGATCCCTGACCATATCACAGGAATGTTTTCGTTCAACCCCTTTAATTAAACCTGAAAGTCTCCACTTCTTTACATCTCAATTGTTTCACTTTAAACCAAAAATAGCGGCCTGCAGAGCTGAAATCACAACGATTCAGTCACTGTCCAAATATTTCTGATCCTCACTATATAAACCTGTGGACATCGCTGGATGATGGGTGTTGTGGTGCTGATGCTGGGGGTGGCGCTCACCATGGTCACTCAGTCTTCACCTCCAATCAGGGGTTATTCAGATCTCATCTGTGAACAGAGAAATATACAATAAGATAATGAAATGGGCTCAGGAGCTGATAACACGTCCGGTGAATAACACCATGTCCTAGAATCCTGAATGTTACCCCAAATATCTCTGAGCTGGTGGGTGGAGATGAACTGCTCTGATACCTCCCATACACAAACATGGGGGATTCCTGCTCTCCTGTTTGTACATGTATGCAGCACATGTTCAGAGCAGCAGCATGGAGGACATTATACAGCAGCATGGAGGACATTATACAGCAGCATGGAAGACATTATACAGCAGCATGGAGGACATTATACAGCAGCATGGAGGAGATTATACAGCAGAATATAGGACATTATACAGCAGCATGGAAGACATTATACAGCAGCATGGAAGACATTATACAGCAGCATGGAGGACATTATACAGCAGCATGGAGGAGATTATACAGCAGCATGGAGGACATTATACAGCAGCATGGAAGACATTATACAGCAGCATGGAGGACATTATACAGCAGCATGGGGGAAATTATACAGCAGCATGGAGGACATTATACAGCAGCATAGAGGACATTATACAGCAGCATGGAAGACATACAGCAGCATGGAGGACATTATACAGCAGCATGGAGGAGATTATACAGGAGCATGGAACACATTATACAGCAGCATGGAGGACATTATACAGCAGCATGGAGGAAATTATACAGGAGCATGGAACACATTATACAGCAGCATGGAGGAGATTATACAGCAGCATGGAGGACATTATACAGCAGCATGGAGGACATTATACAGCAGCATGGAGGACATTATACAGCAGCATGGAAGACATTATACAGCAGCACTGGGCAGTGTAGATGTGTATCCAGCTATGAGATGAGACAAACACTTACTAGAAAGCAGGTGGGAGGACATTATACAGCAGAACTGAGCGGTGTAGATGTGTATCCAGCTATGAGATGAGACAAACTGGCTGAGATAAGACATTTTAGAAAGCAGCATCATTAATTTATAAAACAGAACTAAGTAGTGTAAGGGTAAATAAAGGTCTGCGGTGAGATAAAACACTTACTAGAAGTAGCAGCAGCATGGAGAACAGTATACAGCAGTATAGTGCAGTGTAGATGAAAAATCAAACACTACACTGCAGATGAGAACACTCAATCGCCTAAATGTTGCAGTCGTTGTGTCGTCCTGTGTGATTATCTCCTCACATGAGGAAACTGCAGGATTTTCCACTTATTTCATAAATAGAATTTATTGTAAAGCAAATAATAAAAATGTAAATGAGATAAATGAAAAAGAACCCGGATCACAATTAGAGAACACTTTCAGATTCCTGCAGGTTATTGGTGTTAATCTGCAGCTGGTGCTACTTCCTTATTATCTGACAAACCCTGTGTAACTGGCGCCGAACTTTCCAGTTTGCACTGACTTTGCCGTTCCAAAGTGACAGAAACCCTCCGGCAGCAGGTTGTCCAGATGAAGGCCAAAGGGGTGACCCTATCAGCCATAGCAAGAGAAGTTGGTCATTCCAAGTCTGTGATTTTAAGAATATTGCATGTTTACAATATCACAAACTCTTTCAAGTCCCCCAAGAAGGCTGGTCGCCCTCGAAAGACAAATGCAGGAGAGGACAGGATAATGCGTCTCCATGAGTAATTGTTTCCACACTGCAGCTGGAATTGCCGTCAGTTCAGCACTGAACAGGGTAAGGACCTGTCTCATACAGTGTCACGACATGTAAGAGCATTTGGACTGAAAGCCCACTCTGCAGTGACCAAACCTCTCATTAGCAGAAAGAATCACAAGGCTAGACTCCCCTTTGGTGAGGAACATGTGTGGACAGAGGAGAAGTGGCCACACGCCATTTTAGTGATGAAAGCAAGATTAATTTATTTGGGTCTGATGGGAAACATTATGTTCATCAACAAATTGGGGAAAGCTGAAGCCAAAGTGTGTTAAGAAGTCAGTGAGCGGTGGAGGAAGGGCCATGGTTTGGGGGATGTTTTCTGCAGCAGGAGTTGGACCTCTTATACAGCTACATGGCAGAGTGAATGCAAGTGCGGATCAGAACCTTCTTCACAACACGCGGCTCCATACTTGTGTCTATCACTCTATCAGCAGCAATTTCCATGCAGGGCAATGTCCCCTGTCACACAGCAAAACAGGTAAAGCAGCTTCTGGAAACAATGAAATGGCCACAGCCCAGAGTCCTGATCTAAACCCAATAGAAAACCTCTGGAAAATCCTTGGTGACAAAGTTATGGCCAAGAAACCCACAACAGTCAAAGAACTGTGGATAAGACTGGAAGAAGAATGGGCCAAAATTCCATCAGAGCAGTGTAAGGGACTAGTGATGTCCTGTGGAGGAGACTGGAAGAAGAGTGGGCCAAAATCCCCCCAGAGCAGTGTGAGAGACCAGTGATGTCCTGCGGAAGAGACTGGAAGAAGAGTGGGCCAAAATCCCCCCAGAGCAGTGTGAGGGACTAGTGATGTTCTGTGGAAGAGACTGGAAGAAGAGTGGGCCAAAATCCCCCCAGAGCATTGTGAGAGACTAGTGATGTCCTGTGGAAGAGACTGGAAGAAGAGTGGGCCAAAATCCCCCCAGAGCAGTGTGAGAGACTAGTGATGTTCTGTGGAAGAGACTGGAAGAAGAATGGGCCAAAATCCCCCCAGAGCAGTGTAAGGGACTAGTGATGTCCTGTGGAGGAGACTGGAAGAAGAGTGGGCCAAAATCCCCCCAGAGCAGTGTGAGAGACCAGTGATGTCCTGCGGAAGAGACTGGAAGAAGAGTGGGCCAAAATCCCCCCAGAGCAGTGTGAGAGACTAGTGATGTCCTGTGGAAGAGACTGGAAGAAGAATGGACCAAAATCCCCCCAGAGCAGTGTGAGAGACTAGTGATGTCCTGTGGAAGAGACTGGAAGACGAGTGGGCCAAAATCCCCCCAGAGCAGTGTGAGAGACCAGTGATGTCCTGCGGAAGAGACTGGAAGAAGAGTGGGCCAAAATCCCCCCAGAGCAGTGTGAGGGACTAGTGATGTTCTGTGGAAGAGACTGGAAGAAGAGTGGGCCAAAATCCCCCCAGAGCAGTGTGAGAGACTAGTGATGTCCTGTGGAGAGACTGGAAGAAGAGTGGGCCAAAATCCCCCCAGAGGAGTGTGAGGGACTAGTGATGTCCTGTGGAAGAGACTGGGAGAAGAGTGGGCCAAAATTCCATCAGAGCAGTGTAAGGGACTAGTGATGTCCTGTGGAGGAGACTGGAAGAACAGTGGGCCAAAATCCCCCCAGAGCAGTGTGAGAGACCAGTGATGTCCTGCGGAAGAGACTGGAAGAAGAGTGGACCAAAATCCCCCCAGAGCAGTGTGAGAGATTGGTGATGTCCTGTGGAAGAGACTGGAAGAAGAATGGACCAAAATCCTCCCAGAGCAGTGTGAGAGACTAGTGATGTCCTGTGGAAGAGACTGGAAGAAGAGTGGACCAAAATCCCCCCAGAGCAATGTGAGAGACTAGTGATGTCCTGTGGAAGAGACTGGAAGAAGAGTGGACCAAAATCCCCCCAGAGCAGTGTGAGAGACTAGTGATGTCCTGTGGAAGAGACTGGAAGAAGAGTGGACCAAAATCCCCCCAGAGCAGTGTGAGAGACTAGTGATGTCCTGTGGAAGAGACTGGAAGAAGAGTGGACCAAAATCCCCCCAGAGCAGTGTGAGGAACTAGTGATGTCCTGTGGAAGAGACTGGAAGAAGTGTGGGCCAAAATCCCCCCAGAGCAGTGTGAGGGACTAGTGATGTCCTGTGGCCGCAGATGAAGTCATTCCCAGCGACGGCCGGTGCATGTCCTACTGACTGTGACTGTTCTTACCTGCAGAATATTTACTGATCACCTCTCTACAGTCATTGCTGCTCTCTATCAGAATCACATTCTCAGCATAATAAAGGGTTTATGGTGATAAATTCTGGATCTTTCGTAAAACCCTGTTCTAGTGGCACGGTGCGCCCCTTACCCTGATCTAGTGGCACGGTGCGCCCCTTACCCTGCTCTAGTGGCACGGTGCGCCCCTTACCCTGCTCTAGAGGCACGGTGCGCCCCTTACCCTGCTCTAGAGGCACGGTGCTCCCTTATCCTGCTCTAGTGGCACGGAGCGCCCCTTACCCTGCTCTAGTGGCACGGAGCGCCCCTTACCTTGCTCTAGTGGCACGGAGCGCCCCTTACCTTGATCTAGTGGCATGGTGCACCCCTTACCCTGCTCTAGTGGCATGGTGCGTCCCTTACCCTGCTCTAGTGGCATGGTGCACCCCTTACCCTGGTCTAGAGGCACGGTGCACCCCTTACCCTGCTCTAGAGGCACGGTGCACCCCTTACCCTGCTCTAGAGGCACGGTGCACCCCTTACCTTGCTCTAGTGGCATGGTGCACCCCTTACCCTGCTCTAGTGGCACGGTGCACGCCTTACCCTGCTCTAGTAGCATGGTGCACCCCTTACCCTGCTCTAGTGGCACGGTGCGCCCCTTACCCTGCTCTAGTGGCACGGTGCACGCCTTACCCTGCTCTAGTGGCACGGTGCACCCCTTACCCTGCTCTAGTGGCACGGTGCACGCCTTACCCTGCTCTAGTAGCATGGTGCACCCCTTACCCTGCTCTAGTGGCATGGTGCACCCCTTACACAAAACCTTCACATGATCAAAGGAGATTACATTATTTCTGAAAAAAGCAACTGATCATAGATTGGTCTCTAATTTTCATCTCCAGTGTAGAGTGAAAAAGTAGTTACTAAAAGCAGCAGCTGCATGAAGGACATTACACAGCAGTACTGAGCTGTGTATTCAGCACTGTGATGTGATAAAACATTTACTAGAAGGCGGCAGTGAGAAGTGTAGCTGTGAATCCAGCTCTGTGATGAGACACAGTAATGAACTTATAAGAAAGCAGCAGCATGGAGGACATTACACAGCAGTACTGAGCCGTGCAGCTGAGGATGCAACTTACTAGGAGCAGCAGCATGGAGGACATTACACAGTAGTACTGAGCCGTGCAGCTGAGGAGGCAACTTACTAGGAGCAGCAGCATGGAGGACATTACACAGCAGTACTGATCCGTGCAGCTGAGGAGGAAACTTACTAGGAGGAGCAGCATGGAGGACATTACACAGCAGTACTGAGCGGTGCGGCTGAGGAGGCAACTTACTAGGAGCAGCAGCATGGAGATAAGTAGCTACAGCCACATACAGCCCCCAACAAGCAGCCAATGCCATTAAGAAAAAGTCCTGGAGGTGATGATCCGGCCCCACAAAGCCCTGATCTCACATCATTCATCTGTCTGGGGTCAAGAGACAGAAGAATCCGCAGAGGAGTCATACACAGAAGATCGGGGTCAGATCTCTAAAATTTTTGGAAAAACCTCCTGCCGAGCTCCTCCCTAACCTGTGTACAAGTGACGAGAAGAAGTGATGGAGACGATGACAGGTGGTCACTGAATACTGAGGACGAAGGAGATGGCGATCACTGAATACTGAGGATGAAGGAGATGGCGGTCACTGAATACTGAGGACGGAGGAGACGGGCGATCACTGAATACTGAGGAGACAGGTGATCACGGAATACTGAGGATGAAGGAGACAGGTGATCACCGAATACTGAGGATGAAGGAGACAGGCGGTCACTGAATACTGAGGACGGAGGAAACAGGTGATCACCGAATACTGAGGACAGAGGAGATGGGCGGTCACTGAATACTGAGGACAGAGGAGACGGGCGGTCACCGAATACTGAGGACGGAGGAGACGGGCGGTCACCGAATACTGAGGACGGAGGAGACGGGCGGTCACCGAATACTGAGGACGGAGGAGACGGGCGGTCACCGAATACTGAGGATGGAGGGGACGGGCGGTCACTGAATACTAAGGATGGAGGAGACGGGCGGTCACTGAATACTGAGGAGACAGGTGATCACCGAATACTGAGGATGAAGGAGACAGGCGGTCACTGAATACTGAGGACGGAAGAGACGGGCGGTCACTGAATACTGAGGACGGAAGAGACGGGCGGTCACTGAATACTGAGGATGGAGGAGACGGGCGGTCACTGAATACTGAGGATGGAGGAGACGGGCAGTCACTGAATACTGAGGATGGAGGAGACGGGCGGTCACTGAATACTGAGGACGGAGGAGACTGGCAGTCACTGAATACTGAGGACGGAGGAGACGGGCGGTCACTGAATACTGAGGATGGAGGAGACGGGCGGTCACTGAATACTGACGATGGAGGAGACGGGCGGTCACTGAATACTGAGGACAGAGGAGACGGGCAGTCACTGAATACTGAGGACGGAGGAGACTGATGCTGAAGAGACAGGTCATAACCTTAGAAGAAGCTTTAAAATTTATTTTTTTAATTCCCTCTGCATCTTATTTGATTCCACACCTGCTCAGACTTTTGCCCAGTGCTGAATAGTCTTTTGTATCTTCATGGTATACATGTATATATATTATGTGCTATGACCATGGTGCCCTCTGTACCCTTGATCGTCCATCCTGTGCCCTCCTTTCTGGGCTGCGGCCCCTTCCCCACTGTGTTCTCTGCGGTTGGTGCCCCCTATGATGTCCCCTTTCCCGCAGTCTCCTCTCGGCCTCCTCACCTGTTTCTGGTGACTTTTCGGCCTCTTGTCCTCCGTGTGGAGGCTGTGCAGGCGCTCGCCGTGTGGCACAGGATGGGTCATGTGGCTCTATATAAATAGTCGCCTCTGGTCAGCATGTGCCATCTCCGCTTACACGTCTGCTGCTTCCATTAACCCCCTCCTGACAGCGGCCCCCTTGTACGAGGCTCATTTATTTGCTGGATGAGGTGTGGTGCTAAACATCCATTTTCCCATAAAAAAAAAAAATAATAATTTTATCATAATATAAATATTATATATATATTTAGTTCTAAAATAGATATTTTTTATAATTAGCTGGAAAAATATACAATATATATTTTTTAACCCTGCTAGCTAATAAAAAAAAATATAAAATATTTTAAACTGTAATATTTGACTTTATTAGATTTCATTAATTATTTTTTTTATTCCAGATCAAGAAAACTATTCCAGCTTTTCTGATTTTCAGCATTTAATGCAAAATTTAAATAATTTTATTTGTTACATTCAGACAATTACAAACAGATACAAAAGAATTAAATTACATTTTTGAACTTGAGGATAGGCAAAAATAAATTCTGGCGCTGCCGCCTTTGATCATGTGGACAATATACAGTAATATTCAGTGCAAGTGATTATTTTCTGTCTCTGGTTACAGAGAAGGACCAACATAGCAGCAACAAGAGCCTTCAGTGGCCCCCGGCTGCCCAGTGATGGAGCCGCAGCAATCGCTCCATTTCTATCGTGCTGCCAGTGATTGATGACATCTAAATGGTTAAACACCAGCAGTTTACACGGCCAGCACCTGCATGTTATATGGCCATAAAGGGGGGGGGTTAGACCTGATTTGGTGCATCAGTGGTCACCACTAGAGGGAGCTCTGCACAGGGATGAATACAGCCCTCTATATATCCACACACAGATCGCCCCCTAGTGGCAGACTCTCCGCTCGTGGCCATTCCTGCCCCCAGTTCAGATTATCTGCAGTAAATAACTCGTTTTTCGGCCGTCATTTGATCTCTGGGTTTCGGGGACAGATGCAGCAGAGTTCTTGCAGGTAATAAATAAATTTATCAAATATAATGATCAAATCAGAGAAGTTTCTTCCCTGCGGTCGGCGGTGAGACGAGTGCTCTGCGGTCGCGCTACCTGGCGTTCTGCCGCAGCTCGGACGTCACCCTTATGTCGCTCTCCATCTGGTTAATTTGCCGCGTTATTTGCTGTATGAGAACCTGGAAAAGAAGAGGGTTAGAAACTGGAGAACTACAAGTCACAGCAGCCCCTCAGGCCCACAGGTGGCTGCAACACAAGACACCAACACTAAATTACATGTATACCGGAGGCTGAACACCAGTACAGACCAATACAGGCCACAGCTGAGGGTTTGCTACATTTGCTTCCAGCATAAACCACCCAATAAAATAGGAATTACGACTGACCGGTAATGAGGTTTCCAAGGGCCATTATGACAGCACCACCGGAGTGGTCCTTTGATCTCTACAGGGACAGGAAAACACAAGAGGTTAAAATCTCCCCCCCCATCCCAACCTCCTCAGTGACTTCCAAGTACCACAACAGGATGAGTACGTGCTGAGGGACCTGCTTTTTCTGTCCACGAGGTGGACAATGTCCTCAGAATGGGCCCTAAGGTTTAGCACGGTGGTGGTGGTGGGGCTTACCTACTGACGTATAGGTGGAACTAATAGCAGATCTGCCCCACCGAGATAGAGGTAGGAAAGCCGCAAAATCAACCCTATTTTTGCCCCTCAATTGTACAAACCGGTCAGCGTACAACCTCCAGTCCCGAGTGGCCTCCAGATAAGACAGCACCGTCCTCCTGACATCCAGGGAATGCAGTCGATGCTCCTGATTTTTTGTCTTGTCGAAAGGAGCGTTAAGGCCCTGTCACACAGATAAATCTGCGTCAGATCTGTGGTTGCAGTGAAATTGTGGACAATCAGTGGCAGGTTTGTGGCTGTGTACAAATGGAACAATATGTCCATGATTTCACTGCAACCACAGATCTGCCAAAGATTCATCTCTGTGTGTGACGGGGCCTTAATATTATTATTTCTTTTTCCAGGGTTGAGGATGAGAACTTTGGGACGAAAAGCTGGATCCAGTTTCAGTATTATTCGATCGTCTAAGATTTGAAGATAAGCATCCCTGATGGATAAGGCCTGGATCTCCCCGATAATAGTGGCAGTGACTATGGCCAAAAGTAAGGGGCACTTTGCACACTACGACATTGCAGGTGCGATGTCGGTGGGGTCAAATCGAAAGTGATGCACATCCAGCGTCGCTGTCAATATCGTAGTGTGTAAAACGTTTTTTATACGATGAGCGCAAATGCGTCGAAATCGTATCATCGGTGTAGCGTCGTCATTTCCATGATTTGGGAAGGACCAATGTTACGAGGTTGTTCCTCGCTGTGTGTGAAGCCGCAGGAGCGAACAACATCTACCTGCGTCCCGCCAGCTATGCGGAAGGAATTAGGTGGGCGGGATGTTTACGTCCCGATCATCTCCGCCCCTCCGCTTCTATTGGCCGCCTGCCGTGTGACGTTGCTATGACACTGCATGACCCGCCCCCATAGTAAGGAGGCGGGTCGCCGGCCAGAGCGACTTTGCAGGGCAGGCGAGTGCATGTGAAGCTGCCGTAGCGATCAATGTTCGCTACGGCAGCTATCACAAGATATCGCAGCTGTGATGGGGCAGGGACCATCACACGCTCGGTATCGCAAGCATCGGCTTGCAATGTCGCAACGTGCAAAGTACCCCTAACAGTTTTGACAGATCAAATCTCTAGCGAAAAGTTATCAATCGGCTCAAATGGGGATTCACATAGTCCATTCAGAACCAAACCCAGGTACTAAGGAGGCACTGAAGAGCTCAGTTGGTCTCAACCTCTAGATACCCCTCAAATCTTGAGACCCATGGATGGGAAGCCAGTAGGGCATCAAAGAAGATGCTAAGGGCTGAATACGGAACCTTCAACATACTAGGTTTCAGACCTATATTGGAGCCCATCTGAAGGAATTCCAAAATCTTTGGGATAGATGGACATGTACTGTCCACCAGTTCCCTGCCCAGGAACGAGCAGAACCTCTTCCAGACCTTCCTGTATATGGTCTGAGATATTGGCTTCCTGCTCACCTGGAGGGTGGAAATAAACTTCCTCTGATAGTCCCTTATTCTTCAGGAACCTCTCTTCAGGATCCAGGCCGACAAGTGTAGCCGTTATATTCCCTGATTAAGCACTGGTCCCAGAGAATCTTCTCAATCAGGGAAAGAAAAGAAGGGAATTTTGTATACTTACCGTAAATTCCTTTTCTTCTAGCTCCAATTGGGAGACCCAGACAATTGGGTGTATAGCTACTGCCTCCGGAGGCCACACAAAGTATTACACTCAAAAGTGTAAGGCCCCTCCCCTTCTTGCTATACACCCCCAGTGGGATCACTGGCTCACCAGTTTAGTGCAAAAGCAAGAAGGAGGAAAGCCAATAACTGGTTTAAAGACCAATTCAATCCGAAGACACATCGGAGAACTGCAACCATTCACATGAACAACATGTGTACCGAAAAAAACCCTAAGAAAACAGGGCGGGTGCTGGGTCTCCCAATTGGAGCTAGAAGAAAAGGAATTTACGGTAAGTATACAAAATTCCCTTCTTCTTTGTCGCTCCATTGGGAGACCCAGACAATTGGGATGTCCAAAAGCAATCCCTGGGTGGGTAAAATAATACCTCGTAATAGAGCCGTAAAACGGCCCCTTTCTACAGGTGGGCAACCGCCGCCTGAAGGACTTGTCTACCTAGGCTGGCGTCTGCCGAAGCGTAGGTATGCACCTGATAATGCTTGGTAAAAGTGTGCAGACTCGACCAGGTAGGTGCCTGGCACACCTGCTGAGCCGTAGCCTGGTGCCGTAATGCCCAGGACTCACCCACGGCTCTGGTAGAATGGGCATTCAGCCCTGAGGGAACCGGGAGCCTAGCAGAACGGTAGGTTTCAAGAATTGGTTCCTTGAGCCACAGAGTCAGGGTGGATCTGGAAGCTTGCGACCCCTTACGCTGACCAGCGACAAGGACAAAGAGTGCATCCGGGCGGCACAGGAGCGCCGTGCGGGAATGTAGATCCTGAGTGCTCTCACCAGATCCAACAGATGCAAATCCTTTTCAAATTGATGGACTGGATGAGGACACAAAGAAGGTAAGGTGATATCTTGATTGAGATGAAAGTGGGATACCACCTTAGGGAGAAAGTCCGGAATCGGACGCCGAACCCCCTTGTCCTGGTGAAGACCAGGAATGGAGATTTGCATGACAGCGCTGCTAGCTCGGACACTCTCTGAAGAGACGTGACCGCTACTAGAAAGGCCACTTTCTGTGAAATACGGAAAGGGAAACAACTTTCAAAAGCTCGAAAGGCGGCTTCAAGAGAGTCATTAGAACCTTGTTCAGACTCCAGAGCTCTAATGGCCGCTTGTACGGAGTGATGAGAAGACAAACTCCCTGCAGGAACGTGCATACCTGCGGAAGTCGGCTAGGCGTTTCTGAAAAAATACAGATAGCGCTGAGACTTGTCCTTTAAGGGAGCTGAGCGACCAACTATTTTCCAACCAAGATGGTAGGAAGGAAGGAAAAATAGGCGATGCAAATGGCCAGGGAGAAACTCCTTGAGCAGAGCACCAAGATAAGAATATCTTCCACGATCTGTGGTAGATCTTGGCGGACGTTGGCTTCTTGGCCTGCGTCATGGTGACAACCACTCCTGAGAATCCTGAAGACGCTAGGATCCAGGACTCAATGGCTACACCGTCATGTTCAGGGCCGCAGAGTTCAGATGGAAAAAAGGGCCCTTGAAACAGCAAGTCTGGTCGGTCTGGTAGTGGCCACGGTTGGCCTACCGTGAGGTACCACAGATCCAGGAACCCCGACCTCCTCGGCCAATCTGCGACCAATGTTGAACTGAGGCGTCTGCCGCCAGAGCTCGATGATCGTGAGACTGTGCTATGAAGCCGGAACAAAGTTGTTGTGCCGTGACGCCATTATGTCGACGTCCGGCATCCCGCAGCGGCGACAGATCTCCTGAAACCCGTCCGGGTGAAGAAACCAGTCCCCTGCGTCCATACCCTGGCGACTGAGGAAGTCTGCTTCCTAGTTTACCACGCCTGGGATGTGAACTGCGGATATGGTGGATGCCGTGTCTTCTACCCACGTTAGAATCCGCCGGACTTCCTGGAAGGCTTGCCGGCTGCGTGTTCTTCCGTGGTGGTTGATGTATGCCACCGCTGTGGAGATATCCGACTGAAATCGGATGTGCTTGCTTTTCAGCCACTGCTGGAAGGCTTGTAGGACAAGATACACTGCTCTGATTTCCAGAACATTGAGCTGAAGGGTGGACTCTTGCTGAATCCACGTACCTTGAGCCCTGTGGCGGAGAAAAAAACTGCTCCCCACTCTGATAGACTCGTGCCTGTCGTAACTACCGCCCAGGATGGGGGTAGGAAGGACCTTTTTTCTGACCATGAGGTGGGAAGAAGCCACCACCGTAGAGATTCTTTGGCCGCCTGAGAAGGGGAGACGTCTGTCGATGGGCGTCGACTTCCCGTCTCATCGGCGGGGAATGTCCCATTGTAGTGGACGCAGATGAAACTGCGCGAAAGGGACTGCCGCCATTGCTACCATCTTACGTGAGAAGTGCATGAGGCGTTTCAATGTGTGCGACTGATCCTAAGGAGAGATTGCAGCCTTGTCTGTAGTGAACGCTGTTTGTCTAGCGGAAGCTTCACTATCGCTGAGAGAGTATGAAACTCCATGCCTAGATATGTTAGTGATTGGCCCGGGGTCGGATCTGACTTTGAAAAGTTGATGATCCACCCGAAACTCTGGAGAGTCTCCAGCGCAACGTTCGGCTGTGTTGGCATGTTCCTTAAGAGGGTGCCTTGACAAGTAGATCTCCCAAACACGGGATCACAGAGTGACCTTGAGATTGCAGGACTGGTACTACTGCTGGCATGACCTTAGCGAAGACCCGTGGGGCTATCGCCAGCCAGAAGGCAGGGTTACGAACTGAAGGTGTTCGCGTCTTATAACAAAGCGTAGAAACGCTGGAGCTCTGGATCAATCGGCACGTGGGGATAAGCATCCTTGACGTCTATCGATGTTAGGAAATTTCCTTGAAACATTGAGGCGATGACGGAGCGGGGGATTACATCCGGAACCGCCTGGTGTTCACGAGCTGGTTGAGCCGTGTTAGATCCAGAACGGGACGGAAATACTCGTCCTTTCTTGGCATCGCAAATAATTCGGAGTAAAAACCGTGACCTTGTTCCTGAAGAGGAACGGGGGTCACCACTCGTTGTGCCTTTAGAGTGCCCACCGCCTGCAGAAGAGCGTCGGCTCGGTCGGAAGGCGGAGAAGTTCTGAAGAATTGAGTTGGAGGACGAGAACTGAACTCTATCCTGTACCCGTGAGACAGAATGTCTCTCACCCAACGGTCTTTGACCTGAGACAGCTAAATATCGCCAAGGCGGGAGAGCCTGCTACCGACCGAGGATGCGGAGAGAGGAGGCCGCAAGTCATGAGGAAGCCTCTTGGAAGTAGGTTTTCAGGCTGTCTTTTTTGGGCGTGACTGAGCCCGCCAAGAAACTGAGCTCCTCTGATCCTTTTGAGTCCTCTTTGGACGAGGAGAAATGGGACCTGCCCGAGCCTTGAAAAAACCGAAAACCCCGACTGTCCCTTGGCATGTGGGGTTTGTTTTGTCTGGGCTGAGGTAAGGAAGAATCCTTACTCTTGAACTGTTTAATGATTACATCTCACGCACACTAAACAGTCGGTCAGCAGAACAAGGCAAACTGGTTAAGCCCTTTTTTGGAAGCAGAATCTGCCTTCCATTCAGTTAACACCCAGGCCGTGCGTAAAACCACGGAGTCAGCGGACGCCACTGCCGTACGGGTCGTAGAGTCCAGGATAGCAATAAACGCCTAAGACGCAAATGCAGACATTTGAGCGGTTAAGGATGACACTTGCGGAACAGATGTACGTGTGACCGTGTCCATCTGTGAAAGACGAGCTGAAGTAGCTTGGGGTGCCTCTACGGCTGCTGGAGCTAACAGCGCGCCGATAGCCTCATAGATGGATTTCGACCAGAGATCCCTCTGTCTGTCAGTGGCATCTTTAAGTGCAGCCCCATCTTCCACTGCAACTATGGATCTAGCTGCAAGCTGGAGATTGGAGGATGCCCCTTGGGACACTGGGTCCAGCCATTGCCCACGTCAGGGGGTAGGGATAACGTGTATCCTCAGCCGTTTGGAGAAGCGCTTAACTGGATAAGCGTGGTGTTCCTGGACTGCCTGTGTAAAGTCAGGGTGGTCAAGGAAAGTATTTAATTTACGCTTGGGATACGTGAATGGAATTTCTCCTGCTATGAAGCTGACTCTTCCACTGGAGGAGCTGGGGGAGAAATAACTAACATTCTATTGATGGACGCTATGAGATTATTGACTATGGCGTCACCATCAGGTGTATCCAGATTGAGAGCGGTCTCAGGATTAGATCTTGAGCAGCTACCTCCGCCACATCACACAGAGAGTCCGCTTGCTGGGACCCTGACTAGTGTGATGAAGTCGATGGCCGCTCATAGTGAGCCTCTCAGGCTGTCTGGGACTGTCGTCCATGTCAGATCACTCTGGGAAGCACATGACCCCTCGGAGCTCAAAGCTGTTCCCACTGAGGGGGACCATGGATAATGAATGAACAGTGGCCATGGGTTTGAGAGACTTGTCTGGACTGCAAGGCTTCTAGTCTCATAGCCATAGTCTCAGAAAATCTGTCAGTAAATACTGCAGGCTCCGTCCCCATGTCCTGGACGGTTAGCAGAGACTCCGTAGTATACAATGGGGGTCTATGTACACTGCCGGCTATATAGCCGTACATGCTGTACCGGCTGCATAGAAAACATGTGCTTCTGCACCTCCGTTTTACACAGACAATATGCTGTTATGTCCTCCGCACAATCAAGGAGGGTATATACAAAAATGCAGCTAAACAGTGCAATGCATAGTGAATAAGCATATATGTATATGTGCACTTCGGCACTAGTGGAGTCAGCCCCACAGGTGCTGCTTAACGCCTGGTCACAGCGGTTGTGTGACTATCCGAATCCCTGCCAGGGATTCCTAAACTTGTCTCTTCTGTCGCTACAGAAAACACTGACAAGAATGGCTGCCGGCGTCCTGTGCAGAGGAGGAAGCCGTGGGCGTGCCTGAGAAAGTGCGGGAATCCGGCTTCACAGCGTACACAGTGAGAGGGGTGGAGTATGCAAAGCATACTCCAGCTCTCAGCGCTGCCGGATTCACAGTGTACACAGTGAGAGGGGTGGAGTATGCAAAGCATACTCCAGCTCTCAGCGCTGCCGGATTCACAGCGTACACAGTGAGAGGGGTGGAGTATGCAAAGCATACCCCAGCTCTCAGCGCTGCCGGATTCACAGTGCACACAGTGAGAGGGGTGGAGTATGCAAAGCATACTCCAGCTCTCAGCGCTGCCGGATTCACAGTGTACACAGTGAGAGGGGTGGAGTATGCAAAGCATACTCCAGCTCTCAGCGCTGCCGGATTCACAGCGTACACAGTGAGAGGGGTGGAGTATGCAAAGCATACTCCAGCTCTCAGCGCTGCCGGTTTCACAGTGTACACAGTGAGAGGGGTGGAGTATGCAAAGCATACTCCAGCTCTCAGCGCTGCCGGATTCACAGTGCACACAGTGAGAGGGGTGGAGTATGCAAAGCATACTCCAGCTCTCAGCGCTGCCGGATTCACAGTGTACACAGTGAGAGGGGTGGAGTATGCAAAGCACACTCCAGCTCTCAGCGCTGCCGGCTTCACAGTGCACACAGTGAGAGGGGTGGAGTATGCAAAGCACACTCCAGCTCTCAGCGCTGCCGGCTTCACAGTGCACACAGTGAGAGGGGTGGAGTATGCAAAGCATACTCCAGCTCTCAGCGCTGCCGGATTCACAGTGTACACAGTGAGAGGGGTGGAGTATGCAAAGCACACTCCAGCTCTCAGCGCTGCCGGCTTCACAGTGCACACAGTGAGAGGGGTGGAGTATGCAAAGCATACTCCAGCTCTCAGCGCTGCCGGCTTCACAGTGCACACAGTGAGAGGGGTGGAGTATGCAAAGCATACTCCAGCTCTCAGCGCTGCCGGCTTCACAGTGCACACAGTGAGAGGGGTGGAGTATGCAAAGCACACTCCAGCTCTCAGCGCTGCCGGCTTCACAGTGCACACAGTGAGAGGGGTGGAGTATGCAAAGCACACTCCAGCTCTCAGCGCTGCCGGTTTCACAGTGCACACAGTGAGAGGGGTGGAGTATGCAAAGCATACTCCAGCTCTCAGCGCTGCCGGTTTCACAGTGTACACAGTGAGAGGGGTGGAGTATGCAAAGCACACTCCAGCTCTCAGCGCTGCCGGATTCACAGTGTACACAGTGAGAGGGGTGGAGTATGCAAAGCATACTCCAGCTCTCAGCGCTGCCGGATTCACAGTGCATCCAGTGAGAGGGGTGGAGTATGCAAAGCACACTCCAGCTCTCAGCGCTGCCGGCTTCACAGTGCACACAGTGAGAGGGGTGGAGTATGCAAAGCACACTCCAGCTCTCAGCGCTGCCGGTTTCACAGTGCACACAGTGAGAGGGGTGGAGTATGCAAAGCACACTCCAGCTCTCAGCGCTGCCGGATTCACAGTGTACACAGTGAGAGGGGTGGAGTATGCAAAGCACACTCCAGCTCTCAGCGCTGCCGGATTCACAGTGCACACAGTGAGAGGGGTGGAGTATGCAAAGCATACTCCAGCTCTCAGCGCTGCCGGTTTCACAGTGCACACAGTGAGAGGGGTGGAGTATGCAAAGCACACTCCAGCTCTCAGCGCTGCCGGATTCACAGTGTACACAGTGAGAGGGGTGGAGTATGCAAAGCATACTCCAGCTCTCAGCGCTGCCGGATTCACAGTGCACACAGTGAGAGGGGTGGAGTATGCAAAGCATACTCCAGCTCTCAGCGCTGCCGGTTTCACAGTGTACACAGTGAGAGGGGTGGAGTATGCAAAGCATACTCCAGCTCTCAGCGCTGCCGGATTCACCGTGCATCCAGTGAGAGGGGTGGAGTATGCAAAGCATACTCCAGCTCTCAGCGCTGCCGGATTCACCGTGCATCCAGTGAGAGGGTTGGAGTATGCAAAGCATACTCCAGCTCTCAGCGCTGCCGTGCAGCGTTACGCCCCTACCCTGACTGGCAGGTCTGTGGGCGGAAACGAAGTGAGACTAGGCCGCGCAAGCCGGGGACTCGAGTGATAAGCGCGGCCGGCATATAAGCCTTGGTCGGCGCGGAAGTCCCCGGCGCACCACAAGTCCCAGCCGCGCCCGAAATAAAAATGGCAACGGCGGTTAGCGCGGTAGTCCCCTAATACACTAACACACCCAGCAAGCTGTAGTGTGCGATGGCACTAGTGCGGGCAGCGCCGCCGTCCCTGGCGCACTAACACACCCAGCAATGCTGCCGTGTGTCTGCGCGGTCCCCACAGGGACACAGAGTACCTTAACGTAGCAGGGCCATGTCCCTGAGGATACTCCGCTCCATGTCCAGCAGATTCCCAGGAGCTGTGGATGGAGCACGGCCTCAGTGCCTGGAGACCGATAAGATCCCACTTCACCCAGAGCCCTAAGGGGATGGGGAAGGAAAGCAGCATGTGGGCTCCAGCCTCTGTACCCGCAATGGGTACCTCAACCTTAAACACCCGACAAGAGTGGGGTGAGAAGGGAGCATGCTGGGGGCCCTTTAGTATGGGCCCTCTTTTCTTCCATCCGATATAGTCAGCAGCTACTGCTGACTAAACAGTGGAGCTATGCGTGGATGTCTGACCTCCTTCGCACAAAGCACAAAACTGGTGAGCCAGTGATCCCACTGGGGATGTATAGCCAGAAGGGGAGGGGCCTTACACTTTTGAGTGTAATACTTTGTGTGGCCTCCGGAGGCAGTAGCTATACACCCAATTGTCTGGGTCTCCCAATGGAGCGACAAAGAAATAGGGTCTTCTAGGGACAGGTTCTTTAGTAATGAGAACCAGGTCCTCTTCGGCCAATAAGGTGAATTCAGGATCACTTTGGCTCTGTCCTGCTGGATCTTCCTGAGGACTCTGGGAATCAGTGGCAGTGGAGGAAATGCATATGCTAGACTCATGTCCCAAGTCTGGGACATGGCCTCTACCGCGGTTGGGTTGTCTTTTGGATTCAGGGAGAAGAAGAGTGGTGCTTCTGTATTCTTTTTGGAAGCGAAAAGATCCACCTCCGGGACACCCCATGCGTTGACTAGACTCGAATACAGTCTCGTCCAATTCCCATTGCGAGGGATCTATCCAGCGCCTGCTGAGATAGTCCACAAGGCAGTTTTCTGATCCTTTGAGATGGAAAGCGCCGACTTTTCGGCCCAACGAAAGAATTGTCGCTAAAGACTGTAGAGCGGGATGTCTGGAACCTCCATGACAGAGGAAAGACACCGCTGTGGTGTTGTCGGATAGAATTCTGACATGTTTATTCCGTTAGAGTTCCCGATTCCTCCTGAGGGCGTGCCAGACGGCATTTAGTTCTCTGAAATTTGAAGACCTGTTCTTCACCTTACAAGCCACGCTCTCTGGAAACATCTGGAGCCTACGTGGGCCCCACAACCCGACTGACTGGCATCGATAGTAAGCGTGACACAAGAAGAGTAATCCCAGGGAACTCTGACCTGAAGGTTCTTCTGTTCCATCCACCATCCCAGTGTCTCCTTGAGATGGTAAGGCAAACTGATCCTGCTGCTCAGCAACCACATGAGCAGATTGTAGCAGTCAAAAATGAGCTATTGAAGACCCCTGGGGTGGAATTGGCTCCATGTGACGATTGGGATACATGATGTCATCAGGCCGAGAATATTCATGGCTTCCCTGAGAGCTTTGTCGCTTCTGTCTGAAGACTTGGATTTTGTTCCCAAGTACTTCTGCCTTTTGTGCTGGCAAAAAAGGAGGTTCTCAAACCGGAATCCAGTAAAATTCCCAGAAAGATCTTTCTGATGTCTGCCTGGAGACTTGACTTGCGGGTATTCACTATCCACCCTAGATAATCGCAGTTGCCATGGAGTAATGGATATCTTCCAGGACAGCTCTTCCTGATAGTTGCCATCAGTAGAAGGTCATCCAGGTAAGGTACAATCGTCACATCGTTCCTCCTGAGATGAGAGACCACTTCTGCCATCACCTTCATGAACATCTGGGGAGCAGAGGACATGCCAAAGGGCATCGGAACTGAAAGTGGAAAACCTTTTCCCTCTTTTGTATGGCAAATCTTAGGAATTTTTGAGAGTCTGGATGTATGGGAATGTGATAGTAGGCCTCTTAGATCTATTGTGGCCATGGCTGAATTTGTATTGATAAGGAGGAATATAGACTTGATTGAGTCCATCCAAAATTTCTTGTATCTGACCCACTGGTTTTAGATTTATTATGGTGCGGAAATTCGCCCAGCTAATTTTTGATAGAAAAAAAAAAAAAAAGACCCCAAAATTGTTCCGGGGCTGGAGGAGGAATTACTGATTGTATGCTCAACAAGGTTTTTACGTCCGTCCTGAGACTGTTGCTGATTGACTGAGATCGGGACTGAGTGAGAATAAATCTTTCAAGAGGGCGCCGAGAAAACTATCCGGAGTCACTGAGCTACGGTCTGGAGAACCCATGGATTGGAGGATATGATTTCCCAATCCCTTGGAAAACCATCGAGTCTCCTGCCTATGTACTTGGCATCCGGACCTATCTGGTCTTCTCTGGAAATCAAACTGGAGGTTTCTATCCTCCCCCCCCTCCCCCCACCTTGGGTGGCTCCAGCTCCCCGATTTCCCTTTCCCTTTGTAGTCTTGTCCTTTGAAGAACCAAAACCTATGAGAGGGCACTGGCCTCCGGGATCTCTCTTCTGGGAATCCTCCTTTTCTATCTGAAGTTTTTTCCAGGATATCATCTAGCATGGGACCAAACACCCGAAGCCCTGAAAAGGAGATGGAGCAAAGCTTGTTTTTTTGAGGTGCCATCTCCTGACCAGGCCTTAAGCCATATAGCATGGCGGGCAGAGTTTGTTAATGGATCATCTCTTGCAGAAAACCTTACGGATTCTGCTGAGGTATCCGCCATGAACCCCATGGCCAGCTTCAGAAGGGGAATGGAGTCTTAAACCTACTTCCCTAGGGGCCTTAGGCGGGCTTTGCACACTACGACATTGCAGGTGCGATATCGGTGGGGTCAAATGGAAAGTGACGCACATCCGGCGTCGCAGTCGACATCGTAGTGTGTAAATCCTTTTTGATATGATTAACGAGCGCAAAAGCGTCGTTATCGTATCATCGGTGTAGTATCCGACATTTCCATTATTTGGCAGCAGCGACAGGTATGATGTTCCTCGTTCCTGCGGCAGCGCACATCGCTGTGTGAGAAGTTGCAGGAGCGAGGAACATCTACCTGCGTCACCGCGTCTAACGCCGGCTCTGCGGAAGGAAGGAGGTGGGCGGGATGTTTACGTCCCGCTCATCTCCGCTTCTATTGGCCACCTGCCGTGTGACGTCGCTGTGACGCCGCACGACCCGCCCCCTTAGGAAGGAGGCGGGTCGCCGGCCAGAGCGCCGTTGCAGGGCAGGTGAGTGCATGTGAAGCTGGCGTAGCGATAATGTTTGCTACGGCAGCAATCACAAAATATCGCACCTGCGACAGGGGAGGGGGACTATTGCTGCAGCATCGGTAACACATTGTTACCGATGTCGCAGCGTGCAAAGCCCGCCTTACTCCTGATCAGAGATTCCAGATCATCCAACCACCTAGACAGATCTAGCTACCGAAGTAGCTGCAATATTAGCGTTAATTGTGGCCGCCAAAGCTTCCCATGCCTTCTTTAGAAGGCCATCTGCCTTTCTGTCCATTGGGTCTTGAAGACCAGAGGAGTCCTCAAAGGGTATGGATGTCTTCTTCGCCACTTTAGCTATGGGATCATCAATCCTAGGAACATCTTCCCACTCCTTGATATCTTTTCAGCTTCTTTTCAGCATCTTACCTTTCCTCCATAATCATGGCTCAGACGTGTTGGTTAACAGGGAAGACAGTTTCTTTGGGATCTAAGGGTCACAAACATCTCGTCCAGGACTTATGGAGGTTTTTCCGTCTCCTCCACCATCATAGTCCTTTGGTGTTCATCCGTATCATCTGCTGAGAAATGGTATCTTTTTCCCCCTCTTCCGGCAGTGTACCCAGAACTACAACTACTCCTTCAGATGCTGGATCACCCGAGGAATCCTCTCCTCAGATGACTCCTATTTCCCAGCACAGTCTTTCAGGCAAGTACTCTAGGTTCCTGTTGAGGCATCATGCTAGACATCGTGGTCTGCACCTCCTCCCAAGTCACTGCCCTCAGATCCGTCAAAAAGGACTTCTGTTCCTCTGACACAGGCCTCAGTTTTTTTTTTACATAGTTGTTGGCCAGCTTCCCACTGCATACAGCACACAGTTTAGACTTCCCTGTTTTTTTTTTTGTTTTTTTTTTTTACAGACGCCTTAGCGATGGTACTAGAGCCTGCCGAGCAACCCGCACCCCAAAACATTCAAGGGCTCAGACTATTAAAACGCCAAATCCCTCCTCCGGGCTAAACCTATAGCCTGGTACTCACTTGGACCTGAGGCACGTTAGGGGAAACATCTGAGCAGGCAACCTCATCCATGACTAGGCTGTCGGACTGCACACTGACTACAGCGAGTGATACTGATTGCATCCCTTCCCCTGCCCCACAGGATTATACCATCTGATCCGGGTAGCCTCCTGGTCCTGCCTTCCGAGTTCCCCGCCTGAACCCCTGCCGCTTTCTGGAATTCTGCTTTGACCTGGAAGCAGAAGTGCGGGTGAATTCCCTGTGCGCAAGTGTGGCAGTGAATCCCAGTGTGGAACGCATGCCGTGCGCAAGACCGCGGCTCTCACGCAGGATGCAGAGAGTCCTCGGTGTGAGGGAAGTGCCTGGCGCCGGGAGCTCCAGCTCTACCGGCGAGGCTGAGGGACCTCTTCGAGAGGACACCACCCAGGGCTGCTTGACAGGCCAGAAGGAGTCAGCGAGGCCCCCCCTCCGATCCGTCTGGACCCCTTCCATCCCGTAGCCAAGAATCCTCTTGTGTCCATCCTGTACACTGAGGAGGTTGCGGTGAGGAGCTTTTAACCTCTTGTTTTCCTGTCCCTGTAGAGGTCAAAGGACAACTCCTGTGGTGCGGTCATGTGGCGATCTGGAAAAGGAGGTAAAGGATTGGGACAGCCATGATAATCGAATCCATAGAACGCCCCACGCGGTTCATGGGCCCTCAGGTCGCAGTGTAAGCCATCCTGTAATGAAGGGTTAAAGCTCCAGACTGCAGCATAATAAATGTCAGACCACACACATTGTACCAAACCTTCAGCTGTGATCAGTATCTAATGGCGGCAGGACTGTTCTGGGCTCTTTTCTGGCCTCCTTTCATGTACTGAACTCCTTTATATTCGGGGCCGCACTCCCCTCACTCACATCCACGTGCCGCTGACAGCTGGACAGTCCGCTCTGTGCGTCCCCCCTGTGCTGCACGTGGACGCCCCCTGCTGGAGGACGCCTGGCACAGCGCCGCTCGAGGTCTTTCCTTCTGTACAAACCCTGATGGAGGAAAAGTCCATTATAAGATATAATATACAACCGTGAGAGAAACTAAGTACACCCTGTGAATGCTGCATATTCTTAACAGGACACTACCACCCCCTGCTGCTGACTCCTGGGGTGTACTTACTTTCTCACACGACCGCTGCACTCCGGCCCATCGTATCTCTTTCTTCCCAGTCACTCTGCTCCCCCGCAGGTCTTCCCACAGATCGTCCCCCGGATCTTCAGTAACTGGAGAAGGGATCGGCTCATCCACGAGGGTCTTCAGGGTGACACTTCCTTGTTTAATGGCTTCCAGCTCCAGATCTGCAGGGGAGGACGATGGGGAGGACGATGGGGAGGACGATGGGGAGGACGATGGGGAGGACGATGGGGAGGACGATGGGGAGGACGATGGGGAGGACGATGGGGAGGACGATCCTCACTTACTGGCTCTCTCCAGGCGTTTGGTGACGTCCTGTGCCCGGCGCTCCAGGCCGCTCAGACGGGTCTCTATGGCGCCAAGATAAAGCTGGTGAGTCTCCAAATCCTTCTTCAGAGAATTCTTCAGCTGCTGCGCCGAGGAGAGGAGGAGAGCCTGCTGGGGGGAGCGAGGAGCAGACGCAGAACATCAATGCCTGGGCTGGTGGTGCCCACGACAGCAGGAGGCAGATTGCTCAAGGAGAAGGCCAGCCAGCCCCCTTAGAGTATACACCAGCTATGAGGATGAGACCCCGCCGGGGTCAGAGAGCGAGGAGACCCCGCCGGGGTCAGAGAGCGAGGAGACCCCGCCGGGGTCAGAGAGCGAGGAGACCCCGCCGGGGTCAGAGAGCGAGGAGACCCCGCCGGGGTCAGAGAGCGAGGAGACCCCGCCGGGGTCAGAGAGCGAGGAGACCCCGCCGGGGTCAGAGAGCGAGGAGACCCCGCCGGGGTCAGAGAGCGAGGAGACCCCGCCGGGGTCAGAGAGCGAGGAGACCCCGCCGGGGTCAGAGAGCGAGGAGACCCCGCCGGGGTCAGAGAGCGAGGAGACCCCGCCGGGGTCAGAGAGCGAGGAGACCCCGCCGGGGTCAGAGAGCGAGGAGACCCCGCCGGGGTCAGAGAGCGAGGAGACCCCGCCGGGGTCAGAGAGCGAGGAGACCCCGCCGGGGTCAGAGAGCGAGGAGACCCCGCCGGGGTCAGAGAGCGAGGAGACCC
Source organism: Anomaloglossus baeobatrachus (assembly GCF_048569485.1). Classification (NCBI taxonomy): domain Eukaryota; kingdom Metazoa; phylum Chordata; class Amphibia; order Anura; family Aromobatidae; genus Anomaloglossus; species Anomaloglossus baeobatrachus. The sequence continues at coordinate 9,612,188 of NC_134354.1, read as the reverse complement.
CGCCGGGGTCAGAGAGCGAGGAGACCCCGCCGGGGTCAGAGAGCGAGGAGACCCCGCCGGGGTCAGAGAGCGAGGAGACCCCGCCGGGGTCAGAGAGCGAGGAGACCCCGCCGGGGTCAGAGAGCGAGGAGACCCCGCCGGGGTCAGAGAGCGAGGAGACCCCGCCGGGGTCAGAGAGCGAGGAGACCCCGCCGGGGTCAGAGAGCGAGGAGACCCCGCCGGGGTCAGAGAGCGAGGAGACCCCGCCGGGGTCAGAGAGCGAGGAGACCCCGCCGGGGTCAGAGAGCGAGGAGACCCCGCCGGGGTCAGAGAGCGAGGAGACCCCGCCGGGGTCAGAGAGCGAGGAGACCCCGCCGGGGTCAGAGAGCGAGGAGACCCCGCCGGGGTCAGAGAGCGAGGAGACCCCGCCGGGGTCAGAGAGCGAGGAGACCCCGCCGGGGTCAGAGAGCGAGGAGACCCCGCCGGGGTCAGAGAGCGAGGAGACCCCGCCGGGGTCAGAGAGCGAGGAGACCCCGCCGAGGTCAGAGAGCGAGGAGACCCCGCCGGGGTCAGAGAGCGCCAGCAAACACAGAACATCGCTGCCCATGCAGTGCTGGCGGTGCCTACGTCGGGCGGGGACCGGGACGGTGAATGAAGGAGGCAAGCCAGCCCCCCAGAGTATACACCATCTGTGAGGAGGGGGCTAGCAGAGGGATTAAACTGAGCAGTCAGCCAGACCTTGGAAGCCAAACTGCCAGGACCCAGGTAGCAGCAGACACCCAGTGATGAGGGCCACTCAGCAGAACTGGAATCAGGACCCAGGAAGGAGCAGACACCCAGTGATGGGGGCCACTCAGCAGAACTAGAATCAGGACCCAGGAAGGAGCAGACATCCAGTGATGGGGGTCCTCAGCAGAGCTGGAATCAGGACCCAGGAAGGAGCAGACACCCAGTGATGGGGGCCCTCAGCAGAACTGGAATCAGGACCCAGGAAGGAGCAGACACCCAGTGATGGGGGCCCTCAGCAGAGCTGGAATCAGGACCCAGGAAGGAGCAGACATCCAGTGATGAGGGTCCTCAGCAGAGCTGGAATCAGGACCCAGGAAGGAGCAGACATCCAGTGATGGGGGCCACTCAGCAGAACTAGAATCAGGACCCAGGAAGGAGCAGACATCCAGTGATGAGGGTCCTCAGCAGAGCTGGAATCAGGACCCAGGAAGGAGCAGACACCCAGTGATGGGGGCCCTCAGCAGAACTGGAATCAGGACCCAGGAAGGAGCAGACACCCAGTGATGGGGGCCCTCAGCAGAACTGGAATCAGGACCCAGGAAGGAGCAGACATCCAGTGATTAGGGTCCTCAGCAGAGCTGGAATCAGGATCCAGGAAGGAGCAGACACCCAGTGATGAGGGCCCTCAGCAGAGCTGGAATCAGGACCCAGAAAGGAGCAGACACCCAGTGATGGGGGCCCTCAGCAGAGCTGGAATCAGGACCCAGGAAGGAGCAGACACCCAGTGATGGGGGCCCTAAGCAGAACTGGAATCAGGACCCAGGAAGGAGCAGACACCCAGTGATGGGGGCCCTCAGCAGAACTGGAATCAGGATCTAGGAAGGAGCAGACACCCAGTGATGGGGGCCCTCAGCAGAGCTGGAATCAGGACTCAGGAAGGAGCAGACACCCAGTGATGAGGGCCCTCAGCAGAGCTGGAATCAGGACCCAGGAAGGAGCAGACACCCAGTGATGGGGGCCACTCAGCAGAGCTGGAATCAGGACCCAGGAAGGAGCAGACACCCAGTGATGAGGGCCCTCAGCAGAGCTGGAATCAGGACCCAGGAAGGAGCAGACACCCAGTGATGAGGGACCTCAGCAGAGCTGGAATCAGGACCCAGGAAGGAGCAGACACCCAGTGATGGGGGCCCTCAGCAGAGCTGGAATCAGGACCCAGGAAGGAGCAGACACCCAGTGATGGGGGCCCTCAGCAGAGCTGGAATCAGGACCCAGGAAGGAGCAGACACCCAGTGATGAGGGCCCTCAGCAGAACTGGAATCATTAAGTTACTAACTTCTTTAGACCCTTAAAATGTTTATCCCCAGAATTAAAAAAGTACCACCTCTCTGTACGACAGAGGATATAAGCGATTTCTACGGGGATTAGCCGCTGGGCCCATCATGAATCCCGAAAACTGCTCTGTAGAGCCCCGTCCGGAGCAGCACAGAGGAGCCTGCGCCTCCATTCATGGTCTATTGGTATTTGTAGTGCATCTATATCCGTTCGCTCTCCTCGTCGGCAGTCACTCGTGATATCAGGTTTGCGGTTTTTCACTTTTGCCGTCACTCACCGGTTTCAGTCTGTGGCCGGATCGCTCCTCGGCCCCCGGTAGGTCGTCACCGCCCGTCTCCTCCGGACTGCACACACATTCTGGTGGAGACAGAAGAGGATCGGGAGATTTATATTTTATACCTTTACTGAGAAATTTGTCAGGTTATTAACCAATTGCATCAGCCGCCTGTCAGAATAGGGGGTCAGGGACCCTTATACTCCAGACAAGTGCCCCCCATAATTGTTACCCTCCCTCCACGACTCACTAAAGCTTGCAGCAGTTCTGTGCTCCCCGGACCTCCGGCCCGCCGCCTGTCTATTGCTGGGTTTGTGAAATTTGCCTGAAGACACCTGGTGAGGAAGAAGAAGATGGGGCATCACAATGCAGAGGGTCCGATGAAGACGGACTCATAAGACCCCGGCACCACCACCACACTGAGGATTGGTGGGCGCTTATGTGACGAGCAGACCCCCTACATGTGCAATCAGGCATCAAAATGACAAGTTCTAGTAGTGACCTCTGACAACTCCTCCTGGCGCTCCCTGCAGGACAGGCACATGCTCCACCCCTGGGGAACCAACGCAGGGCAGCAAACCTGCAAGTAAAAGCGTCAGTAAGAGGAGGTCACATCAGAAGCAGCAGAATTACCTGCACCAATCAGCCATAATCCGGGGTCACATTTACCTCCAGGAGCTCTTGGAGCCGGGGGACCGCGTTCGTCATTCTGTGCCAGTGACGCAGCAGGTCCATCTGGAGCAAAAACCTGCAGAGCAGAGAACACAGCGACCTGAGAGGAGGGCACGGGGAAAGACGGGGGAACCTGAGAGGAGGGCACGGGGAAAGACGGGGGAACCTGAGAGGAGGGCACGGGGAAAGACGGGGGAACCTGAGAGGAGGGCACAGGGAAAGACGGGGGACCTGAGAGGAGGGCACGGGGAAAGACGGGGGAACCTGAGAGGAGGGCACGGGGAAAGACGGGGGAAACCTGAGAGGAGGGCACGGGGAAAGACGGGGGAACCTGAGAGGAGGGCACGGGGAAAGACGGGGGAACCTGAGAGGAGGGCACAGGGGAAAGACGGGGAAACCTGAGAGGAGGGCACGGGGAAAGACGGGGAAACCTGAGAGGAGGGCACGGGGAAAGACGGGGGAACCTGAGAGGAGGGCACGGGGAAAGACGGGGGAACCTGAGAGGAGGGCACGGGGAAAGACGGGGGAACCTGAGAGGAGGGCACGGGGAAAGACGGGGGAACCTGAGAGGAGGGCACGGGGAAAGACGGGGGAACCTGAGAGGAGGGCACGGGGAAAGACGGGGGAACCTGAGAGGAGGGCACGGGGAAAGACGGGGGAACCTGAGAGGAGGGCACGGGGAAAGACGGGGGAACCTGAGAGGAGGGCACGGGGAAAGACGGGGGAACCTGAGAGGAGGGCACGGGGAAAGACGGGGGAACCTGAGAGGAGGGCACGGGGAAAGACGGGGGAACCTGAGAGGAGGGCACGGGGAAAGACGGGGGAACCTGAGAGGAGGGCACGGGGAAAGACGGGGGAACCTGAGAGGAGGGCACGGGGAAAGACGGGGGAACCTGAGAGGAGGGCACGGGGAAAGACGGGGGAACCTGAGAGGAGGGCACGGGGAAAGACGGGGGAACCTGAGAGGAGGGCACGGGGAAAGACGGGGGAACCTGAGAGGAGGGCACGGGGAAAGACGGGGGAACCTGAGAGGAGGGCACGGGGAAAGACGGGGGAACCTGAGAGGAGGGCACGGGGAAAGACGGGGGAACCTGAGAGGAGGGCACGGGGAAAGACGGGGGAACCTGAGAGGAGGGCACGGGGAAAGACGGGGGAACCTGAGAGGAGGGCACGGGGAAAGACGGGGGAACCTGAGAGGAGGGCACGGGGAAAGACGGGGGAACCTGAGAGGAGGGCACGGGGAAAGACGGGGGAACCTGAGAGGAGGGCACGGGGAAAGACGGGGGAACCTGAGAGGAGGGCACGGGGAAAGACGGGGGAACCTGAGAGGAGGGCACGGGGAAAGACGGGGGAACCTGAGAGGAGGGCACGGGGAAAGACGGGGGAACCTGAGAGGAGGGCACGGGGAAAGACGGGGGAACCTGAGAGGAGGGCACGGGGAAAGACGGGGGAACCTGAGAGGAGGGCACGGGGAAAGACGGGGGAACCTGAGAGGAGGGCACGGGGAAAGACGGGGGAACCTGAGAGGAGGGCACGGGGAAAGACGGGGGAACCTGAGAGGAGGGCACGGGGAAAGACGGGGGAACCTGAGAGGAGGGCACGGGGAAAGACGGGGGAACCTGAGAGGAGGGCACGGGGAAAGACGGGGGAACCTGAGAGGAGGGCACGGGGAAAGACGGGGGAACCTGAGAGGAGGGCACGGGGAAAGACGGGGGAACCTGAGAGGAGGGCACGGGGAAAGACGGGGGAACCTGAGAGGAGGGCACGGGGAAAGACGGGGGAACCTGAGAGGAGGGCACGGGGAAAGACGGGGGAACCTGAGAGGAGGGCACGGGGAAAGACGGGGGAACCTGAGAGGAGGGCACGGGGAAAGACGGGGGAACCTGAGAGGAGGGCACGGGGAAAGACGGGGGAACCTGAGAGGAGGGCACGGGGAAAGACGGGGAACCTGAGAGGAGCGCACAGAGAAAGACGGGGGACCTGAGAGGAGGGCACAGAGAAAGACGGGGGACCTGAGAGGAGGGCACAGGGAAAGACTGAACCTGAGAGGAGGGCACAGGGAAAGACGGGGAACCTGAGAGGAGGGCACAGGGAAAGACGGGGAACCTGAGAGGAGGGCACAGGGAAAGACGGGGAACCTGAGAGGAGGGCACAGGGAAAGACGGGGAACCTGAGAGGAGGGCACAGGGAAAGACGGGGGAACCTGAGAGGAGGGCACGGGGAAAGACGGGGGAACCTGAGAGGAGGGCACGGGGAAAGACGGGGGAACCTGAGAGGAGGGCACGGGGAAAGACGGGGGAACCTGAGAGGAGGGCACGGGGAAAGACGGGGGAACCTGAGAGGAGGGCACGGGGAAAGACGGGGGAACCTGAGAGGAGGGCACGGGGAAAGACGGGGGAACCTGAGAGGAGGGCACGGGGAAAGACGGGGAACCTGAGAGGAGCGCACAGAGAAAGACGGGGGACCTGAGAGGAGGGCACAGGGAAAGACTGAACCTGAGAGGAGGGCACAGGGAAAGACGGGGAACCTGAGAGGAGGGCACAGGGAAAGACGGGGAACCTGAGAGGAGGGCACAGGGAAAGACGGGGAACCTGAGAGGAGGGCACAGGGAAAGACGGGGGACCTGAGAGGAGGGCACAGGGAAAGACGGGGGACCTGAGAGGAGGGCACAGGGAAAGACGGGGGACCTGAGAGGAGGGCACAGGGAAAGACGGGGAACCTGAGAGGAGGGCACAGGGAAAGACGGAGAACCTGAGAGGAGGGCACAGGGAAAGACGGAGAACCTGAGAGGAGGGCACAGGGAAAGACGGGGGACCTGAGAGGAGGGCACAGGGAAAGACGGGGGACCTGAGAGGAGGGCACAGGGAAAGACGGGGGACCTGAGAGGAGGGCACAGGGAAAGACGGAGGACCTGAGAGGAGGGCACAGGGAAAGACGGGGGACCTGAGAGGAGGGCACAGAGAAAGACGGGGGACCTGAGAGGAGGGCACAGAGAAAGACGGGGGACCTGAGAGGAGGGCACAGAGAAAGACGGGGGACCTGAGAGGAGGGCACAGAGAAAGACGGGGGACCTGAGAGGAGGGCACAGAGAAAGACGGGGGACCTGAGAGGAGGGCACAGAGAAAGACGGGGAACCTGAGAGGAGGGCACAGAGAAAGACGGGGAACCTGAGAGGAGGGCACAGAGAAAGACGGGGGAACCTGAGAGGAGGGCACGGGGAAAGACGGGGGAACCTGAGAGGAGGGCACGGGGAAAGACGGGGGAACCTGAGAGGAGGGCACGGGGAAAGACGGGGGAACCTGAGAGGAGGGCACGGGGAAAGACGGGGGAACCTGAGAGGAGGGCACGGGGAAAGACGGGGAACCTGAGAGGAGCGCACAGAGAAAGACGGGGGACCTGAGAGGAGGGCACAGAGAAAGACGGGGGACCTGAGAGGAGGGCACAGGGAAAGACTGAACCTGAGAGGAGGGCACAGGGAAAGACGGGGAACCTGAGAGGAGGGCACAGGGAAAGACGGGGAACCTGAGAGGAGGGCACAGGGAAAGACGGGGAACCTGAGAGGAGGGCACAGGGAAAGACGGGGAACCTGAGAGGAGGGCACAGGGAAAGACGGGGGAACCTGAGAGGAGGGCACGGGGAAAGACGGGGGAACCTGAGAGGAGGGCACGGGGAAAGACGGGGGAACCTGAGAGGAGGGCACGGGGAAAGACGGGGGAACCTGAGAGGAGGGCACGGGGAAAGACGGGGGAACCTGAGAGGAGGGCACGGGGAAAGACGGGGGAACCTGAGAGGAGGGCACGGGGAAAGACGGGGAACCTGAGAGGAGCGCACAGAGAAAGACGGGGGACCTGAGAGGAGGGCACAGGGAAAGACTGAACCTGAGAGGAGGGCACAGGGAAAGACGGGGAACCTGAGAGGAGGGCACAGGGAAAGACGGGGAACCTGAGAGGAGGGCACAGGGAAAGACGGGGAACCTGAGAGGAGGGCACAGGGAAAGACGGGGGACCTGAGAGGAGGGCACAGGGAAAGACGGGGGACCTGAGAGGAGGGCACAGGGAAAGACGGGGGACCTGAGAGGAGGGCACAGGGAAAGACGGGGAACCTGAGAGGAGGGCACAGGGAAAGACGGAGAACCTGAGAGGAGGGCACAGGGAAAGACGGAGAACCTGAGAGGAGGGCACAGGGAAAGACGGGGGACCTGAGAGGAGGGCACAGGGAAAGACGGGGGACCTGAGAGGAGGGCACAGGGAAAGACGGGGGACCTGAGAGGAGGGCACAGGGAAAGACGGAGGACCTGAGAGGAGGGCACAGGGAAAGACGGGGGACCTGAGAGGAGGGCACAGAGAAAGACGGGGGACCTGAGAGGAGGGCACAGAGAAAGACGGGGGACCTGAGAGGAGGGCACAGAGAAAGACGGGGGACCTGAGAGGAGGGCACAGAGAAAGACGGGGGACCTGAGAGGAGGGCACAGAGAAAGACGGGGGACCTGAGAGGAGGGCACAGAGAAAGACGGGGAACCTGAGAGGAGGGCACAGAGAAAGACGGGGAACCTGAGAGGAGGGCACAGAGAAAGACGGGGAACCTGAGAGGAGGGCACAGAGAAACACAGGGAACCTGAGAGGAGGGCACAGAGAAACACGGGGAACCTGAGAGGAGGGCACAGGGAAAGATGGGGGACCTGAGAGGAGGGCACAGGGAAAGACGGGGAACCTGAGAGGAGGGCACAGGGAAAGACGGGGAACCTGAGAGGAGGGCACAGGGAAAGACGGGGAACCTGAGAGGAGGGCACAGGGAAAGACGGGGAACCTGAGAGGAGGGCACAGGGAAAGACTGGGAACCTGAGAGGAGGGCACAGGGAAAGATGGGGGACCTGAGAGGAGGGCACAGGGAAAGACGGGGAACCTGAGAGGAGGGCACAGGGAAAGACGGGGAACCTGAGAGGAGGGCACAGGGAAAGACGGGGAACCTGAGAGGAGGGCACAGGGAAAGACTGGGAACCTGAGAGGAGGGCACGGGGAAAGACGGGGGAACCTGAGAGGAGGGCACGGGGAAAGACGGGGGAACCTGAGAGGAGGGCACGGGGAAAGACGGGGAACCTGAGAGGAGCGCACAGAGAAAGACGGGGGACCTGAGAGGAACGCACAGAGAAAGACTGTGAACCTGAGAGGAGGGCACAGGGAAAGACTGAACCTGAGAGGAGGGCACAGGGAAAGACTGTGAACCTGAGAGGAGGGCACAGGGAAAGACTGTGAACCTGAGAGGAGGGCACAGGGAAAGACTGTGAACCTGAGAGGAGGGCACAGGGAAAGACTGAACCTGAGAGGAGGGCACAGGGAAAGACGGGGAACCTGAGAGGAGGGCACAGGGAAAGACGGGGAACCTGAGAGGAGGGCACAGGGAAAGACGGGGAACCTGAGAGGAGGGCACAGGGAAAGACGGGGAACCTGAGAGGAGGGCACAGGGAAAGACGGGGAACCTGAGAGGAGGGCACAGGGAAAGACGGGGGACCTGAGAGGAGGGCACAGGGAAAGACGGGGGACCTGAGAGGAGGGCACAGGGAAAGACGGGGAACCTGAGAGGAGGGCACAGGGAAAGACGGAGAACCTGAGAGGAGGGCACAGGGAAAGACGGAGAACCTGAGAGGAGGGCACAGGGAAAGACGGGGGACCTGAGAGGAGGGCACAGGGAAAGACGGGGGACCTGAGAGGAGGGCACAGGGAAAGACGGGGGACCTGAGAGGAGGGCACAGAGAAAGACGGGGGACCTGAGAGGAGGGCACAGAGAAAGACGGGGAACCTGAGAGGAGGGCACAGAGAAAGACGGGGAACCTGAGAGGAGGGCACAGAGAAAGACGGGGAACCTGAGAGGAGGGCACAGGGAAAGACGGGGGACCTGAGAGGAGGGCACAGAGAAACACGGGGAACCTGAGAGGAGGGCACAGAGAAAGACGGGGAACCTGAGAGGAGGGCACAGAGAAAGACGGGGAACCTGAGAGGAGGGCACAGAGAAAGACGGGGAACCTGAGAGGAGGGCACAGAGAAACACAGGGAACCTGAGAGGAGGGCACAGAGAAACACAGGGAACCTGAGAGGAGGGCACAGGGAAAGACGGGGAACCTGAGAGGAGGGCACAGGGAAAGACGGGGAACCTGAGAGGAGGGCACAGGGAAAGACGGGGAACCTGAGAGGAGGGCACGGGGAAAGACGGGGAACCTGAGAGGAGGGCACAGGGAAAGACTGGGAACCTGAGAGGAGGGCACAGAGAAAGACTGGGGACCTGAGAGGAGGGCACAGGGAAAGACGGGGAACCTGAGAGGAGGGCACAGGGAAAGATGGGGAACCTGAGAGGAGGGCACAGGGAAAGACGGGGAACCTGAGAGGAGGGCACAGGGAAAGACGGGGAACCTGAGAGGAGGGCACAGGGAAAGACGGGGAACCTGAGGAGGGCACAGGGAAAGACGGGGAACCTGAGAGGAGGGCACGGGGAAAGACGGGGGACCTGAGAGGAGGGCACAGGGAAAGACGGGGAACCTGAGAGGAGGGCACAGGGAAAGACGGGGAACCTGAGAGGAGGGCACAGGGAAAGACGGGGAACCTGAGAGGAGGGCACAGGGAAAGACGGGGAACCTGAGAGGAGGGCACAGGGAAAGACGGGGAACCTGAGAGGAGGGCACAGGGAAAGACGGGGAACCTGAGAGGAGCGCACAGGGAAAGACGGGGAACCTGAGAGGAGGGCACAGGGAAAGACGGGGAACCTGAGAGGAGGGCACAGGGAAAGACGGGGGACCTGAGAGGAGCGCACAGGGAAAGACGGGGAACCTGAGAGGAGGGCACAGGGAAAGACGGGGAACCTGAGAGGAGGGCACGGGGAAAGACGGGGAACCTGAGAGGAGGGCACAGGGAAAGACTGGGAACCTGAGAGGAGGGCACAGAGAAAGACTGGGGACCTGAGAGGAGGGCACAGGGAAAGACGGGGAACCTGAGAGGAGGGCACAGGGAAAGATGGGGAACCTGAGAGGAGGGCACAGGGAAAGACGGGGAACCTGAGAGGAGGGCACAGGGAAAGACGGGGAACCTGAGAGGAGGGCACAGGGAAAGACGGGGAACCTGAGGAGGGCACAGGGAAAGACGGGGAACCTGAGAGGAGGGCACGGGGAAAGACGGGGGACCTGAGAGGAGGGCACAGGGAAAGACGGGGAACCTGAGAGGAGGGCACAGGGAAAGACGGGGAACCTGAGAGGAGGGCACAGGGAAAGACGGGGAACCTGAGAGGAGGGCACAGGGAAAGACGGGGAACCTGAGAGGAGGGCACAGGGAAAGACGGGGAACCTGAGAGGAGCGCACAGGGAAAGACGGGGAACCTGAGAGGAGGGCACAGGGAAAGACGGGGAACCTGAGAGGAGGGCACAGGGAAAGACGGGGGACCTGAGAGGAGCGCACAGGGAAAGACTGGGACCGAGAAGCAGAAAAAAACAAGGAACACAGAGATGGAGCAGAAATACTCCAAGGGGGCACATCACTCTGGACATCACTCCGGCCAGGAGTAAAGCCCCCTCCCTTCATCCGCACAGAGTCACTGGTGACCGGGATCAGGGTGTCCTCAGATTCAGGGCGTCGCGTGCTCTGGTGACACATGACATGTAGGGGTTAATTGAGCAGCACTCACTTAACGGCCCCTCGGGGTCTACACTCGTCTTCGAAGGTGGAGGACAGTGCCGCGGCCAGAGAGAAGGAATCCTGGAGAGAGTCCCCACATCTGCAGGACACGGCCCGAGCGCAGCCGCCATCTGCAAGAAGCTGACACGGGCGGTGAGACCCTAATACTGGGGGAGACCAGGGGCAGGGACTGGGCCGCCCCATTACCTCGTCCAGCAGCTTCACCACCCCATGCACGCACGCCGGGTCCGGAGAAAAGTCCAAGATCCGAGGCCGACTCCTGCAGAACCGCAACAGATCGCAGCAGCCGCGTCTGAGAACGGGAGAAACCGGAAGACATCAGGAACAGACGAACTTAGAGCAGCACCGCCCGCCGACTGATGAGCAACAAGCCACGCAGCAGCAGAGCAGCACCGCCCGCCGACTGATGAGCAACAAGCCACGCAGCAGCAGAGCAGCACCGCCCGCCGACTGATGAGCAACAAGCCACGCAGCAGCAGAGCAGCACCGCCCGCCACCGCGGACTGATGAGCAACGAGCCACGCAGCAGCAGAGCAGCACCACCCGCCACCACAGACTGATGAGCAACGAGCCACACAGCAGCAGAGCAGCACCACCCGCCACCGCGGACTGATGAGCAACTAGCCACGCAGCAGCAGAGCAGCACCACCCGCCACCACAGACTGATGAGCAAATAGCCATGAAGCAGCAGAGCAGCACCACCCGCCACCACAGACTGATGAGCAACGAGCCATGCAGCAGCAGAGCAGCACTGCCCGCCACCACGGACTGATGAGCAACGAGCCACGCAGCAGCAGAGCAGCACCACCCGCCACCGAGGACTGATGAGCAAATAGCCATGAAGCAGCAGAGCAGCACCGACCACAACTGCAGACTGATGAGCAACGAGCCACGCAGCAGCAGAGCAGCACCACCCGCCACCGCGGACTGATGAGCAACGAGCCACGCAGCAGCAGAGCAGCACCACCCGCCACCACAGACTGATGAGCAACGAGCCACGCAGCAGCAGAGCAGCACCACCCGCCACCGCGGACTGATGAGCAACGAGCCACGCAGCAGCAGAGCAGCACCGACCACAACTGCAGACTGATGAGCAACGAGCCACGCAGCAGCAGAGCAGCACTGCCCGCCACCACGGACTGATGAGCAACGAGCCACGCAGCAGCAGAGCAGCACCACCCGCCACCGAGGACTGATGAGCAAATAGCCATGAAGCAGCAGAGCAGCACCACCCGCCACCACAGACTGATGAGCAACGAGCCACGCAGCAGCAGAGCAGCACCACCCGCCACCACAGACTGATGAGCAACGAGCCACGCAGCAGCAGAGCACAGAAAGTGTCTGGAAAATACAAGGACAGCGCCTATAGATGACAGCAAGCAGAGGTCCTGAGCTGCGGGAAAGCGGCAACAGCAGAAACAAAATATCAATAATTACCGAGAACTCGTCTTCTCCCGCAGACCGCACGACAACCAGGAACATCTCTCATAGAAACTGTGCGCCATTACTGATGCTAAAGAGAAAAGGAGTGCAGCTCTGAAGTACAATACAGGATCAATAATGTAATGTATGTACACAGTGACTGCACCAGCAGAATAGTGAGTGCAGCTCTGGAGTATAATACAGGAGGTAACTCAGGATCAGTAATGTAATGTATGTACACAGTGACTGCACCAGCAGAATAGTGAGTGCAGCTCTGGAGTATAATACAGGAGGTAACTCAGGATCAGTAATGTAATGTACACAGTGACTGCATCAGCAGAATAGTGAGCGCAGCTCTGGAGTATAATACAGGAGGTAACTCAGGATCAGTAATGTATGTACACAATGGCTGCACCAGCAGAATAGTGAGTGCAGCTCTGGAGTATAATACAGGAGGTAACTCAGGATCAGTAATGTATGTACACAGTGACTGCACCAGTAGAATAGTGAGTGCAGCTCCGGAGTATAATACAGGAGGTAACTCAGGATCAGTAATGTATGTACACAGTGACTGCACCAGTAGAATAGTGAGTGCAGCTCTGGGGTATAATACAGGAGGTAACTCAGGATCAGTAATGTAATGTATGTACATAGTGACTGCACCAGCAGAATAGTGAGTGCAGCTCTGGAGTATAATACAGGAGGTAACTCAGGATCAATAATGTAATGTACACAGTGACTGCATCAGCAGAATAGTGAGTGCAGCTCTGGAGTATAATACAGGAGGTAACTCAGGATCAATAATGTAATGTATGTACACAGTGACTGCACCAGCAGAATAGTGAGTGCAGCTCTGGAATATAATACAGGAGGTAACTCAGGATCAGTAATGTAATGTATGTACACAGTGACTGCACCAGCAGAATAGTGAGTGCAGCTCTGGAGTATAATACAGGAGGTAACTCAGGATCAGTAATGTAATGTATGTACACAGTGACTGCTCCAGCAGAATAGTGAGTGCAGCTCTGGAGTATAATACAGGAGGTAACTCAGGATCAGTAATGTAATGTATGTACACAGTGACTGCACCAGCAGAATAGTGAGTGCAGCTCTGGAGTATAATACAGGAGGTAACTGAGGATCAGTAATGTATGTACACAGTGCCTGCACCAGCAGAATAGTGAGTGCAGCTCTGGAGTATAATACAGGAGGTAACTGAGGATCAGTAATATATGTACACAGTGACTGCACCAGCAGAATAGTGAGTGCAGCTCTGGAGTATCAGCAATGTAAGCTCACAGTAGCTGCACCAGCCCTCCCTCACCTGCTCCCCGCCTTTGCCTCTTACCCTTCGGGGGTTCTCCCAGCCCTTACACCCCTCACCTGCGCTCAGCGCCGCCTCTGGCTCCCTACTGTCTACTTATAACATAGGGATCAGCTGACTTCGCTTCGCGTTAACCCCCTGCTTGCTGACCTCTGGATTCCCTTCACATTTGCGGTTAATCTCACATTACAGCACACCAGGGGTTAACACGTCAGTAACCCTGCAGCTGAGATTTGCCCACAGTAGGGACCACGCATCTACCTTGTCACGTGATGCAGCTGCCCACAACCAAAATGGCGGCGCCGCGGTCGCTCCGGTGGTGACGTAAGACGGCGCAGGATGGTCACGCGCGCAGTTTAAACCTGACGGGCGGCTCTGGGCTGCGAATAGCCCGGTTCTGGTAAAGCCCATATGAGGTGAGGAGGGGGGATGGGACAGACCATTGTGAAGAAGAGGGGTGATTGTGTCTGCACTCTCCTGGTTGTCATGGTGACCGGTGTATAGCGTATGGGGGGTTCATTATGAGGGGCTGCTCGCACGTCTCCGGCTGTGCCCCTGGTCTCCAGTGACTCCTGCTCAGAGCAGGGATCTGTTTTGCTGCTGATGATGGGAGTTGTAGTTTCCAGGTGATTTGTGTGGTGACAAGATGGCGGCTGTCTTCACCTTCTCCCTCCTCTTTTCCTTCCGCAGGTCCGGCTGCTCTGGGGTCCGGCGTCCTGATAATGTGTCCCCGTCACAGGCCGCCCGTGGACCGCCTCTGCAGGACCCTCCGACATGCGCGGAGATAACCGGACGTCGCCATGCAGAAACCGCACAGAACCCCGGCAACGAAGGCCAGCCTGGCCACCATCTTGTTTGGAGGATTAGCGGCCAAGGAAAATGATCCCAAGATGGTGGCATCCAGCGCTAAGGGGGTCCTGGGCCCCCACAATAGCCGCAAACGTTTGCGTCCGCGCTCCCCGTCCAGTCCGGGGTCTGAGGACCCCCAGAGCCCCTCCCGGGGTAAGAAGGCCGCGCTCCGCTCACACCGCAAGCCCCGACCTCCGAGCAACAGGACGTCCACTGGACTGCGAGACCCCGGGGCCAGCGGAGGATCGGCTGACACCAGAGACTACAGCCTGCTCTGCTCCGAGGACCCCCCGAACCTCTCCCGGGTTGAGAAGGCCGCGCTCCGCTCACACCGCAAGCCCATACCGTCGAGCAACAGGGCGTTCCCCGGACAACGGAGCAGGGGCCCTGGGGCCATCGGAGGAGCGGCTGACACCAGAGACTACATCCTCTTCAGCCCGGGGCAGCAGGCGTCCATCCTGGAGAAGCGGAGCAGGCGGGAGAGCGCAGGCGCCTTCCTCTCCGCCTCAGTGCTGGCACCACCGTCTGGTCTGGAGCGCTCCCTGCTGGACGGCAGCCTGAGCAGCAGTGGTGAATATGGTGGGATGGTATACATAAGGGGAACAGGACACCGCCGCCGGGACAGTATGGAGGGGAGGGACACAGCCGCCGGGACAGTATGGAGGGGAGGGACACAGCTGCCGGGACATTATGGAGGGGCAGGACACCGCCGGGACAGTATGGAGGGGAGGGATACAGCCGCCAGGACAGTATGGAGGGGAGGGATACAGCCGCCGGGACAGTATGGAGGGGAGGGACACAGCCGCCGGGACAGTATGGAGGGGAGGGACACAGCTGCCGGGACATTATGGAGGGGCAGGACACCGCCGGGACAGTATGGAGGGGAGGGATACAGCCGCCAGGACAGTATGGAGGGGAGGGATACAGCCGCCAGGACAGTATGGAGGGGAGGGATACAGCCGCCAGGACAGTATGGAGGGGAGGGACACAGCCGCCGGGACAGTATGGAGGGGAGGGACACAGCCAAGACAGTATGGAGGGGCAGTACACCACCGCCGGGACAGTATGGAGGGGCAGGACACCGCCGCCGGGACAGTATGGAGGGGCAGGACACCGCCGCCGGGACAGTATGGAGGGGCAGGACACCGCCGCCGGGACAGTATGGAGGGGAGGGATACAGCCGCCAGGACAGTATGGAGGGGATGGACACAGCCGCCGGGACAGTATGGAGGGGAGGGACACAGCCACCGGGACAGTATGGAGGGGCAGGACACCTCCGGGACAGTATGGAGGGGAGGGACACAGCCGCCGGGACAGTATGGAGGGGCAGGACACCGCCGGGACAGTATGGAGGGGAGGGATACAGCCACCAGGACAGTATGGAGGGGAGGGACACAGCCGCCAGGACAGTATGGAGGGGAGGGACACAGCCGCCGGGACAGTATGGAGGGGCGGGACACCGCCGTGACAGTATGGAGGGGAGTGACACCGCCGGGACAGTATGGAGGGGAGGGAAACAGCCAAGACAGTATGGAGGGGCAGGACACCACTGCCGGGACAGTATGGAGGGGCAGGACACCGCCGCCGGGACAGTATGGAGGGGAGGGATACAGCCGCCAGGACAGTATGGAGGGGAGGGACACAGCCGCCGGGACAGTATGGAGGGGCAGGACACCGCCGGGACAGTATGGAGGGGAGGGACACAGCCGCCGGGACAGTATGGAGGGACAGGACACCGCCGGGACAGTATGGAGGGGAGGGATACAGCTGCCAGGACAGTATGGAGGGGAGGGATACAGCTGCCAGGACAGTATGGAGGGGAGGGACACAGCCGCCAGGACAGTATGGAGGGGAGGGACACAGCCGCCGGGACAGTATGGAGGGGCGGGACACCGCCGGGACAGTATGGAGGGGAGGGAAACAGCCAAGACAGTATGGAGGGGCAGGACACCGCCGCCGGGACAGTATGGAAGGGAGGGACACCGCCGCCGGGACAGTATGGAGGGGCGGGACACCGCCGCCGGGACAGTATGGAGGGGAGGGACACTGCCGCCGGGACAGTATGGAGGGGCAGGACACCGCCGCCGGGACAGTATGGAGGGGAGGGATACAGCCGCCAGGACAGTATGGAGGGGAGGGACACAGCCGCCGGGACAGTATGGAGGGGAGGGACACAGCCGCCGGGACAGTATGGAGGGGCAGGACACCTCCGGGACAGTATGGAGGGGAGGGACACAGCCGCCGGGACAGTATGGAGGGGCGGGACACCACCGGGACAGTATGGAGGGGAGGGAAACAGCCAAGACAGTATGGAGGGGCAGGACACCGCCGCCGGGACAGTATGGAGGGGCGGGACACTGCCGCCGGGACAGTATGGAGGGGCAGCACACCGCCGCCGGGACAGTATGGAGGGGCAGGACACCGCCGCCGGGACAGTATGGAAGGGGGAGGGACACCGCCGCCGGGACAGTATGGAGGGGCGGGACACCGCCGCCGGGACAGTATGGAGGGGAGGGACACTGCCGCCGGGACAGTATGGAGGGGCAGCACACCGCCGCCGGGACAGTATGGAGGGGCAACACACCGCCGCCGGGACAGTATGGAGGGGCAGGACACCGCCAAGACAGTATGAAGGGGAGGGACACAGCCGCTGGGACGATGTGGAGGGGGAGGGACACCGCCGGGACGACAGAGAGAGACTGAACTTTTTTTTTTTGTATTTTCCCTGACTGTGAAGCAAACCCCAATATGAGGCCCCCGTGCCCGGATTTACCCTGTGATAAATGTCGCTAATAATCCCCCCATCCCCCTGAGCCGCTCCGGTGACTCACTCCGGGGACCTCGGGCTTTGGATTCTTTCTCTCTTTTATAATCAGGGTTTCCTGTCACTTGAAGGGACGCTCCATCCGGACAGGGAAGAGCTTCACATCAGTTTAGATGGATCCTGGAACATTGAGGGACATTCTTTGATCTTGTTTATACTTAATCCATAAATGTCTTTATTTTCCAGGTGTAAATGCAGCAATGTTTTTAATTTCTTCTTGCTTCGCTCGATTCCTGACATGACTCCTCCTCCTTGCAATTAAATCTAGTCTTGTTAGCCAACTGGGCGTAGCCCAATTCAAGCGAAACTAGATTTACTCCCAGGGAAACACGGAGGCGAAAAAATTGAAATCCATTCATCTTAAATCTGCCCTGGTGTCCTCCACTCCCCCTGGTGGATTCTGGTGATGTCTGACGTTCCCCTCTCTGGCGTCTCCCGCAGGTCGTGGCCTCCACGTGGCGGTGCCGGCTGAGCTGGCGGACAAGCTCCTGCTGGAGAGCTGGGGTCTGCCCCGAGCCGTGCAGCAGAAGTACGCCGGCCTGGGGGTGGAGCGGATATTCGAGTGGCAGGCGGAGTGTCTGATGCAGGGGCAGGTCCTGGCAGGGAAGAACCTGGTGTATTCTGGTGAGTGTAGTCCGCCACGTCACCCCTCCCCCGGTCCATAACTGCAGAATATTCATGTAACCGGAATATATATCTGTGTGTGTGCAGGGAGGGCTGACGTCACATACACGTATCCGGTCGGGTCACATTCACCTCTTCTTCCCTCTAAGCTCCTACAAGTGCCGGGAAGACTCTGGTGGCCGAACTGCTCATCCTGAAGAGAGTCCTAGAGACGCACAAGAAAGCCATCTTCATCCTGCCCTTTGTGTCCGTGGCCAAAGAGAAGACGTTTTACCTGCAGGTAACGTCAGTAACAACGTGCTGCCCCCTACAGGTTGTAAGCTGCTGTACTGCTAGATCAGGAGGGACTGAGTATGCCAGGCCCCCCTAGGGATGGGGAGTGGCCGGGCCCCCACTAGGGATGGGGAGTGGCCGGGCCCCCCCTAGGGATGGGGAGTGGCCGGGCCCCCCCCTAGGGATGGGGAGTGGCCGGGCCCCCCCCTAGGGATGGGGAGTGGCCGGGCCCCCCCCTAGAGATGGGGAGTGGCCGGGCCCCCCCCTAGAGATGGGGAGTGGCCGGGCCCCCCCCTAGAGATGGGGAGTGGCCGGGCCCCCCCCTAGAGATGGGGAGTGGCCGGGCCCCCCCCTAGAGATGGGGAGTGGCCGGGCCCCCCCCTAGAGATGGGGAGTGGCCGGGCCCCCCCCTAGAGATGGGGAGTGGCCGGGCCCCCCCCTAGAGATGGGGAGTGGCCGGGCCCCCCCCCCTAGAGATGGGGAGTGGCCGGGCCCCCCCCCTAGAGATGGGGAGTGGCCGGGCCCCCCCCCTAGAGATGGGGAGTGGCCGGGCCCCCCCCCTAGAGATGGGGAGTGGCCGGGCCCCCCCCCTAGAGATGGGGAGTGGCCGGGCCCCCCCCCCTAGAGATGGGGAGTGGCCGGGCCCCCCCCCTAGAGATGGGGAGTGGCCGGGCCCCCCCCCCTAGAGATGGGGAATGGCCGGGCCCCCCCCCCCCTAGAGATGGGGAGTGGCCGGGCCCCCCCCCCCTAGAGATGGGGAGTGGCCGGGCCCCCCCCCCTAGAGATGGGGAGTGGCCGGGCCCCCCCCCCTAGAGATGGGGAGTGGCCGGGCCCCCCCCCTAGAGATGGGGAGTGGCCGGGGCCCCCCCCCTAGAGATGGGGAGTGGCCGGGCCCCCCCCCTAGAGATGGGGAGTGGCCGGGCCCCCCCCCCTAGAGATGGGGAGTGGCCGGGCCCCCCCCCCTAGAGATGGGGAGTGGCCGGGCCCCCCCCCCTAGAGATGGGGAGTGGCCGGGCCCCCCCCCCCTAGAGATGGGGAGTGGCCGGGCCCCCCCCCCCTAGAGATGGGGAGTGGCCGGGCCCCCCCCCCTAGAGATGGGGAGTGGCCGGGCCCCCCCCCCTAGAGATGGGGAGTGGCCGGGCCCCCCCCCCTAGAGATGGGGAGTGGCCGGGCCCCCCCCCCCTAGAGATGGGGAGTGGCCGGGCCCCCCCCCCTAGAGATGGGGAGTGGCCGGGCCCCCCCCCCTAGAGATGGGGAGTGGCCGGGCCCCCCCCCCTAGAGATGGGGAGTGGCCGGGCCCCCCCCCCCTAGAGATGGGGAGTGGCCGGGCCCCCCCCCCTAGAGATGGGGAGTGGCCGGGCCCCCCCCCCTAGAGATGGGGAGTGGCCGGGCCCCCCCCCCCCTAAAGATGGGGAGTGGCCGGGCCCCCCCCCCCCTAGAGATGGGGAGTGGCCGGGCCCCCCCCCTAGAGATGGGGAGTGGCCGGGCCCCCCCCCTAGAGATGGGGAGTGGCCGGGCCCCCCCCCTAGAGATGGGGAGTGGCCGGGCCCCCCCCCCTAGAGATGGGGAGTGGCCGGGCCCCCCCCTAGAGATGGGGAGTGGCCGGGCCCCCCCCCTAGAGATGGGGAGTGGCCGGGCCCCCCCCCTAGAGATGGGGAGTGGCCGGGCCCCCCCCCTAGAGATGGGGAGTGGCCGGTGTGACGACCTGGACTCTGTCAATGCTTAGCAAGGGTTAAATTTCTTAGTAGCCATTGTCTAGTCTGTGACTTGCAGACCACATGTAGATATCCTCAGTCTTTCTATCCACATCATTTAACTGAACATTATCCATGCAGCTTGAAATTCATCCAATAAGAGAAGCAACCTTGTACAACCAATCCGATAAGGGCACAGTATATACTAAGGGAAGGTTATGGCTATAAAAGGTGACTTCTTGGAGTCACCAGGGGTTAGTGGATGTTGCATGATCCAGTCTAAGCTCTTAGGAGCTGGCTAGAGGATCAGAACCAGGATACCTTGTGGACTCGGTCTAGGAACTTTGGCTCCGACTACAGGATCACTTGGCTACATGGCTTCAACCTAGGGACTCCGGTTCCGATTGGAGACCATATCCACAGTCTAGGGATTTCGACTCCGGCTGCCAGGATTATATCATCATACCAGAGACTACTTAAGGAAGAAACCCAGGTTGGGACAAATCGGTCACCTGGTACAGACTTTGCAGACCTCAGCCAGCTTCCTAAATCTGGCATTATTCCAGTCTCAGTGGGTGCCCGCCAAAAGCGGGGTGCTGCTGGATTGGAGCATTAAAAAGATATAGAGAAAAAAATAAAATGTGTAAAAAAAAAAAATGCATTTAGCAAAAGTAGAAGCTGAGAGACTCATTGCTAAGGAAAGCAAAACAAATCCCAAACTATTCTTTAATTATATAAACAGAGAAAAGATTAAAATTGATGGTGTTGGCCCTTTAAAGAACAATGAGGGTAAAATCATAGAAAGCGATGTGGGAAAAGCAAATGTTTTAAATACTTTTTTCTCAACTGTGTTCACACAGGAAAAGCATATGCCACGGGAAATGCAGAGGGATCATGTAAACGCTTCATTAAGTATGACCTGCCTAACCCAGGAAGAAGTGCAGAACCGACTTAGTAACATTAACACTGACCAATCACCAGGCCCTGATGGCATTCACCCTCGGGTATTAAGGGAGTTAAGTAATGTGATAGACAGGCCTCTATTCCTTATATTTAAAGACTCTATAGAAACTGGGTCTGTTCCTCTGGATTGGCGGCAAATGTGGTACCAATATTCAAAAAAGGGTGCAAAAGGGAACCAGGAAACTATAGGCCGGTAAGCTTAACATCTGTTGTGGGTAAAATGTTTGAAGGGTTTTTAAGGGATGCTATTATGGAATGTCTCAATGTTAATAATTGTTTAACTCCATATCAACATGGATTTATGAAGGATCGCTCCTGTCACACTAACCTGATCAGCCTCTATGAGGATGGAAGCTCTCACATGGACCGAGGAGAATCATTGGATGTCATTTATCTCCACTTCGGTAAAGCATTTGACACTGTCCCACATAAAAGACTGCTAAGTAAAATGAGAAAGCTTGGGCTCGGGGAAAATGTGTGTAGATGGGTAGCTGGCTTAGTGGTAGAAAACAAAGAGTGGTTATTAATGGCGCATACTCAGATTGGGCCAGGGTTACTAGTGGGGTGCCACAGGGGTCGGTATTGGGCCCCCTACTATTTAATATATTTATTAATGATCTGGTGGATGGTTTACAAAGTAAAATATCAGTATTTGCAGATGATACAAAACTATGTAAGGTAGTTAACACAAAGGAGGACAGTTTGCAACTACAGATGGATTTGAGTAAATTGGAGAATTGGGCTGAAAAATGGCAAATGAGGTTAAACACAGATAAGTGTAAGGTTCTGCACATGGGAAGGAGAAACAGATGCTACGATTACTTACTAAATGGGAAACTGCTGGGGAAATCAGACATGGAAAAAGACTTAGGCATCTTAGTGAATAAGAATCTAAATTGGAGTGCCCAGTGTCAGGCAGCAGCCACCAAAGCAAATAGGGTGATGGGATGCATTAGAAGAGGTCTGGGGGCACGAGATGAAAACATCATTCTCCCTCTGTACAAATCACTCGTCAGACCACACTTGGAGTATTGTGTGCAATTTTGGGCGCCGGTGCTCAAGAAAGACATTACTGAACTTGAAAGGGTTCAGAGGCGGGCTACTAAAATAATAAATGGAGTGGGTACATTACAATACACGGAAAGGTTATCAAAATTAGGTCTATTTACTCTAGAAAAGAGAAGACTTAGGGGAGACCTAATAAACATGTACAAATATATCAGAGGGCCATATAGAGATCTCTCCCATGATCTGTTTGTACCAAGGACTGTGACAAGAACAAGGGGGCATTCTCTTCGATTGGAGGAAAGAAAATTCCTACATCAGCATAGAAGAGGGTTCTTAGCGGTAAGAGCAGTGAGGCTCTGGAACTCTCTTCCTGAGGAAGTGGTGATGAATGTAAGAGAGGAATGGAGGCTTTTCTTGATAGCAAAAGTATAGAAGGTTATAAATAGCATAATCTTACAGGTAGATAGAAGAGCGACCAAGATTATTAGAGGAATGGGGGGGGCTGCAATACCAAGACAGGTTATTAAACTTGGGGTTATTTAGTTTGGAAAAACAAAGGCTTAGGGGGATCTAATCACAATGTATAAATACATGAGGGGACAGTACAGAGACCTTTCCAAAGATCTCTTTACACCTAGGCCTGCGACTGGAACACGGGGGCATCCGCTACGTCTTGAGGAAAGAAGGTTTAATCATAATCACAGACGAGGATTCTTTACTATACGAGCAGTGAGACTATGGAACTCTCTGCCGCATGATGTTGTAATGAGTGATTCACTACTAACATTTAAGCAGAGCCTGGACGCCTTTCCTGAAAAATATAATATTACCAGTTGTGTATATTAGATTTTATGACAGGGTGTTGATCCAGGGAACTAGTCTGATTGCCGGATGTGGACGAAGGAAGGAAGTTTTTTCCCCATTGGAGCTTATTTGACACATTGGGGTTTTTTTGCCTTCCTCTGGATCAACATGTTAGGCTATGGGTTGAACTAGATGGACTTGGAGTCTCCCTTCAACCTTAAAAACTATGAAACGATGAGTAAATAGCCCTGGAAGCTCTGAGGCACGGACATTCTAATCCCTGGTGAGCCAGCGGAAGGGTGAGACTCTGTTGCCTGTTACATTTGTGTGTTTTGCTGGTTATGTGTTATGTGCCGTTAATATTTTGGGGATCCAATAAAGTCTTATTATTGTGGTTCCCTCACCCTGTGTTGTCTGAGTAGTGTTACGCCCACGGTTAAGGAGGCTGGCGTTCAGTTGGGATGAGCCCTGAGCCACGCTGTCTTTCTAAAGGCGGCCGGTTCAGCGGACGAGAGCGCCCACTGAGCCCCGTGTCTCCACAGGAGAGCACCCACTGAGCCCCGTGTCTTCACAATTGATGGCAGCGGTGGGACACTACTCAGCCTGGTTTACCCAGGGGAGCTGCAGTGGACTGGTGTTTTCGGACACCGTCCAGGGCTCAACAACCAGGGAGGCACATAAGCATACCCAGCAGGCCATAGGGGAGGCATTCAGGTTTCAGACGCTGCCATGTCCAACCCCACCAGCTCAGCCATGGGACAAGGACCAGAGAGGAGTTACGACCGCAGCAGTAAATGGATGCTACAGGATCTGTGCCAGAGGCGAAAGATTGAATACAGGAACGCTGACACTCGGTCGGACTTGATCCGGAAATTAGTCCGTTGGGATGCCCAGAATGATGCAGAGGACGATGAGGATCCCGCCGATATTGACCCAGAGGATTTAATATTTGTGCCACATCATGGATCTAGTGACAATCGGGAATCAACTTGGTCCAAAATGGCCCAAGCCACAGCGTTGTTGACTGCATTGAGGCCTAAATCCTCAAGAGAAGAGAGGGCTTATGTTCTGGAATATGTTTATGGGATTCCAGCTGCAGTACTGCTAACACCAGCCGCTCAAGAAGGATGGTCCCGCTACCCAGCAGAAGCTGCGCCAAAACAAAGGACTACAAACAGGGCCTGTGACTCGCCCAATCTATGGCGCTGTTATACATGTGGGCGCCATGGACATATCGATAAAGATTGTCTCCAAAACAGAGGCTGCATACTTGGAGTCTGTCTGCCAGTCAAACCAGTTAACATATGCCGAGATGAACCAACGAGACCTGAGGAATGCTACTCCCAAGAAACCCCAATAGCTGAGGAAGTGGTTTATCCAGTCCACACCCTACGGCAGGCCGGACACCGTACACCAGCCAACCTCCATCCCCACATCCAGACGGTCAAGGTCGGTGATATACAGGCTCAGGGACTTCGAGACACTGGATCTTCCATCACTCTGGTCAGCCCAGATATTGTTCCCACAGAATATCATTTACCTGGCCGCCAAGTGACCATCACCCTTGCTGGGGGCCAGCGCTCGGACATCCCTCTGGCATGTGTGCAGTTGGACCTAAGGACCGACCAGGGAGAGATCGAGGTGGAGCTTGTAAACAGCCTCCCCACACCTGGTATTTTGGGGACTAACCAGGAAGCGATCGATGTGGGGATTGTGAACAGCCTCCCCATACCTGACATTGTGGAGACTGACCAGAACAAGGCTGATGTGGAGCTTATGGACACTGTCCCCACACCAGTTATTTTGGGAAATGACTAGGAAGAGGTCCATATGGAGCGTATGGACAGTCTCCCCACTTCTGTTGTTTCGGGGACTAGCCAGGAGGAAGTTGAAGTGGGGTTCATAGATGGCCCCACCAAGCCTGTTGTTTCGGATACCACCCAGAGGGAAGTGAAAGTGGGGCTTGTGGATTACCTGCTCACACCAGTCATTTTGGAGAATGACCTAGGGCAAGGACTATCCAGCCAGTTTGTTACTGCCATCACCCGCAGCCAACCCAAACACCATCCTTGTGCAGATGTTTCTGCCAACCCATCCGAGGGGAACCCCCCCTCCTCAATCTTAAGCCTCCTCTTCAGATGCAACGAATGTGAGTACCTCAGACCCAACTGTGGCCATTGACTGGTGGGAGATACATCCTAAGGAATTCTGGGAAGCCCAACTCACGGATCCCACCTTAGTGCTTGTCTGGAATATGGCTGCTCAACCTGGGGGAGGTAATCAGGGGGAGGTGTATAGATGCGAGCCTCTGTTGCTGACCTCACCATTAAAAAGGACAATGCCGTCAAGATGAGAAGGGTGATCGGAAGCCCATCCTGTCTGGCTAATATTAAGAAGGGGGAGGAATGTGACGACCTGGACTCTGTCAATGCTTAGCAAGAGTTAAATTTCTTAAAATTCAGCCAGATGTATTGTTCTTCTGTGTGTTAACTCATGTTTGCTAAACTATTGTTTGGGACCAGACCCTTCAGAGCAATCATTGTAATGTAGTTGTGTATTGCTAATCTAATGTAAATTACCTCAGTAGCCATTGTCTGGGTTTGTGGATTCCAGACTACATGTAGATATCCTCAGTCTTTCTATCCACATCATTTAAATGAACATTATCCTTGCAGCTTGAAATTCATCCAATAAGAGAAGCAACCTTGTACAACCAATCCTATAAGGGCACAGTATATACTAAGGGAAGGCTATGGCTATAAAAGGTGACTTCTTGGTTGGTGATGGATGTGCATGATCCAGTCTAAGCTCTTAGGAGCTGGCTAGGGGATCATAACCAGGAGGCCTTGTGGACTCAGTCTAGGGACTTTGGCTCCGACTAGAGGATCACTTGGCTACAGGGCTTCAATCTAGGGACTCCGGTTCCGATTGGAGACCATATCCACAGTCTAGGGATTTCGACTCCAGCTGCCAGGATTATATCATCATATCAGAGACTACTTAAGGAGGAAACCCAGGTTGGGACAAATCGGTCACCTGGTACAGACTTTGCAGACCTCAGCCAGCTTCCTAAATCTGGCGTTATTCCATTCTCGGTGGGTGCCCGCCAAAAGCGGGGTGCTGCTGGATTTTAGTAAATAGCCCAGTAAGCTCTGAGGCCCAGACATTCTAATCCCTGGTGAGCCAGAGGAAGGGTGAGACTCTGTTGCCTGTTACATTTGTGTGTTTTGCTGGTTATGTGTTATGTGCCGTTTAATTGTTTGGGGATCCAATAAAAAGTTTTAATATTGTGGTTCCCTCAGCCTGTGTTGTCTGAGTAGTTAACGCCCACGGTTAAGGAGGTCGTGCGTTCAGTTGGGATGAGCCCTGGGCCACGCTGTCTTTCTAAAGGCGGCCGGGCCAGCGGACGAGAGCACCCACTGACCCCCGTGTCTCCACAGGAGAGCACCCACTGACCCCCGTGTCTCCACAGCCGGGCCCCTTAGAGATGGGGAGTCGCCAAATCATGTAAGGATCTGTCACATTTTGTCTTTCAGAACCTGTTCCAGGAGG
Organism: Anomaloglossus baeobatrachus; assembly: GCF_048569485.1. Lineage (NCBI taxonomy): Eukaryota > Metazoa > Chordata > Amphibia > Anura > Aromobatidae > Anomaloglossus > Anomaloglossus baeobatrachus. Next base: position 9,586,189 of record NC_134354.1, on the reverse strand, counting down.
TCGGGGTCCGGGTTGGTGGGTACATGGGGGGATCTGCTCCCGCCGGGGGCTTCACCTCTCTGGATGTCGCCGTCTGCACCATCGAGAAAGCAAATGGCCTGGTGAACCGACTGATCGAGGAGGACAGAATGGACCTGCTGGGTGCGGACTCCTCTGCTCAAGATGATGGGGGTTGTGTGTCAGTTTTGTGGAGGAGTGGAGATGATGGGGGTTGTGTGTCAGTGATGTGCAGATGATGGGGGTTGTGTGTCAGTGATGTGCAGATGATGGGGGTTGTGTGTCAGTGATGTGCAGATGATGGGGGTTGTGTGTCAGTGATGTGCAGATGATGGGGGTTGTGTGTCAGTGATGTGCAGATGATGGGGGTTGTGTGTCAGTGATGTGCAGATGATGGGGGTTGTGTGTCAGTGATGTGCAGATGATGGCGGTTGTGTGTCAGTGATGTGCAGATGATGGCGGTTGTGTGTCAGTGATGTGCAGATGATGGGGGTTGTGTGTCCGTGATGTGCAGATGATGGGGGTTGTGTGTCAGTGATGTGCAGATGATGGGGGTTGTGTGTCAGTGATGTGCAGATGATGGGGGTTGTGTGTCAGTGATGTGCAGATGATGGCGGTTGTGTGTCAGTGATGTGCAGATGATGGCGGTTGTGTGTCAGTGATGTGCAGATGATGGGGGTTGTGTGTCAGTGATGTGCAGATGATGGCGGTTGTGTCTTGCTGTGATGAGGATGGTGGCTGACGCTGTTAATGGTGGGTGTGGGGGTCTCGCTCTGCAGGGATGATGGTGGTGGACGAGCTGCACATGTTGGGGGATTCGCACCGGGGGTATCTGCTGGAGCTTCTCCTCACCAAGGTCCAGTACTTGACCCAGAAATCTGCCACTAGGTGAGTGATTTATCTCCATATATAATGTAGACCCCCGGACCCCCAGATGTGATAATTATCCCACACGGCCGGACCTCATGTCTGACCCCTCAATCACAGTGTCCTTGCCCCCGTGGTGGCACCGTTCCCCATGGCCCCTCAGTCACCGTGTCCTCGCCCCGTGGTGGCGCCGTTCCTCCTGGCACATGCACAGAATGCCAGAATTACACCCGGTCGGGGGGGTTGGATTTGGGGGTCGGGGGTGTCAGGTATTTCCTCATATTCTTTCCTTATCACGTTGCAGGAATAAATCCCCCCGCGACCCCCGGAATGAGGTGCAGATCGTGGGGATGAGCGCCACCCTGCCCAACCTCGGCCTGCTGGCATCCTGGCTCCGGGCCGAGCTCTACCACACTGACTACCGGCCCGTGCCCCTCAGAGAGCGGCTCAAGATCAGCAAAACCTTCTATGATTGCTCCATGGCCGCAGTGCGGGAGATGGAGCCACTAATCCACGTGAAGGTAAGAACTGACCTATAATGGTAAGAGATGATGGACCCCCGAGCACAGAGCGGCTGGGGGTCTCCTGACTCCTGTATACGTACGAGACCCCCAACCACTCTGTATGGGGTGACACTGATTCCCGCTGACGCCTCCGCTCCTGTCACAGGGGGACGACGACCACATTGTCAGTCTGTGCTATGAGACCGTCCAGGGCGGCCATTCCATCCTCATCTTCTGTCCGTCCAAGAACTGGTGTGAGAAATTGTCCGACACCATCGCTCGCGAGTTCTATAACCTCTACCAGCGGGCGGCGCAGGAGGCAGCAGGTGAGACGGCACGGGGGGTCCCAAACCAGCTGTATAGGTGGGTGCCCAGCTGGGCTATTGTCCTGTGGAAAGGGTCGGGTGCTGATTTCTGGAGCAGCTCCCTCCACTAGGTGGCACCGGGGAGGTAGTCTATGGTCTTCACGCTTGTGAATTCTCAGTCCTTCAGACATTCCCTTCTTGCTCCACCAGGGGGCAGCACAAGTCCACGCTTCTCTTCAAAGTTTTCTTGTTGGAAAGTTTTTGATTTTCCCTCTGCGTTTTGTGCTGAATTAAGTGTTAAGTTACTCCTCGCGTCGCGTTACTCCTCGCGTCGCGTTACTCCTCGCGTCGCGTTACTCCTCGCGTCGCGTTACTCCTCGCGTCGCGTTACTCCTCGCGTCGCTTTAATCCTCGTGTCGTGTTAATCCTCGTGTCGCTGTAGGCTATGTTCACACACTGCATCTTTTACTGCATTTTTGGTGCATTTTTAAGGTCACAAAGATGCACCCTAATACATGCATTTGTTCCCCCAGCAAAGTCTATGAGATTTCTATTTTACTGTCCGCACAGGGCATCTCTATTTGGCTGCGTTTTTGAAGACACAGCCAAGATGCAGGGTGTCAATTCTTTTTGTGTTTTGTCCCTGCGTTTCGGAGGACTGGCACATCAATCCACTGTCTCAGGGTCGCCAGGGGATTGATCGCTGGTATTTGGCCGGATGCCGATCTCGTATAAAGTCTATGGGGACCAGAATCCTGCGCAAAGGGGTAGGAGCAAGTGCTTAGAATTACTGGCGTGGCTATTACACTGCTCCCGCAGCTGCTCATTCACGTCCCGGGCCGCTCATTACCTTCATTGAATATGCACTGCTTTCCCCACCCACCGGCATCTGTGATAGGGTGAGGGCTCGTCTGACTTCAACCAGAGTGACAGCGTGTCTGACTGCAACTGTGAAGGTGGTCTGAGCTGTAGTATGTTTGTTTAAACGTAATAAGAATATCTGTGTATGTAAATAATCAAAATGTAGATGTAGTTGTATAATGATCTGTCTGTCTATGTAGCTATTGCACAGATCTATAATACTCCCTGTTCAAAGTTGTATAGTCATGAAGGGGTTACCAAGGATAACTGAACAGATGTACAAATAATGAGCAAAAGTCTTATCAGTAATGTTCACACAGAAAGAATGTGCAAGGAACTAAGATGTGTTTTACAAGATGCTGTGAGAAATTAAGGAGTGGAGAACTCACTGTTTAGCTTCAAGACCAAAGTAGCTTTTCTGTATAATTGGGTGTCTTCCAATACACAAGGTCAGTTGATGATGCTGGCTCAAGGAGAACAGGTCTGTGTGTTCATTGTCTGATACATTGATATATCGGCACTGATATACAGCTAATACGGCACCGTCTCTGGATATCCCAAACGAAGACTCCATTAGCAGTCTTCACCCAAATTCCTCCCTTGACAGTTGGCGCCCAATGTGGGGCCACACGGACGCATTGCCGACCTGGAAATACTGATGCTTTGGACGTCGCGGACTGAAATCTCCCTCCGCTCCAATTCGACTGATCATCTCCAACTCAAACTCGGTAAGTGTTACATACTGTGTATTCACTGCCGTTGTGGTTGGTTTGGAGAGGAGGGAGTGACGGTCTGTGTGTCCTTATCGGTGTTAAAAAGGTATCTGATTGTGACTCAGGGGTGATGCGCGCTAGGGCTCAGAGCACGATCCCAGCCCTGAGGTGTGGATCGATGATCGAGAGTGTCACACGGGATCCAGAGGACGGTTGTTAGGGTAGGAAAGATGGTGGTGGCTGGATATAGCTAGTTAGACTGACCCGGTCTGTAATTAAAGACGCGGGGGGGTTCCCGAGACCGAAGATAGCGAGTTAGGACGTTTAAATATTGGTACAGCTGACCAAGTCCGGAGGCCGGGACTTGTTTGTATGTGCATATGCATTCTTGTACAACCTCCTCTGTGACACGGAAGATTTTCACGTGATCGGAGATAGTGAGTTAGGACAATAAAAAATATTGGTGCAGCTGATCAAGTCTGGAGGGAATACATTTTGTACCCCTCCTCCGTGACACGGGATACCCTTATTACTATATAGCTGAGGAGTTGCCAGCTAGTATAGAGGTGTAGCCTTAAGTTCCGGCCGGGCTGTAATGTTCACCGCATAGTCATAAATTAATGTAATCCAGACACCACCAAGATAGCACAAATGTTTAGAAAGGAGAAGACAAGATTGAGAAAGCTGAGGATTCACCGAATGGATTTAGTAAACATTCCTTAGGGAGAGGCACGTGCTGGAGACAGTTCAGCTGTGTAACGTGCCCCGGAGATTTCCAGAGTATTATTTGTTGTTTGATGCTGAATTGTTTAACAGAATAACGCAGATATTGCTATCAGAAGATATATTGAGGTCAAAGAAGAGGATGAGCGAGGAATGTTGTGTTTTCCTGTAGGTCACCCAAGTCTGAGGATGGTTTTAGGGGCACTCAGGAAGGTTGTTTTGTTGCTGCTACTTCGCAGCCTAATTCTGGACAAGCTCCGGAATTATTCACAGATGCTGCAGTCACTAGACAGCATCCCTTAACTCTTTCCACACCCATACCCCTGGTCCCTCCCATACCTGCAATGCCGTCTCTCCCCTCACCGGCCAGTCTGCCATCACGCTCCCCAGTTACCAATCCCCTCCCCTTGGATCCCCCTTTTTCCCTTAGGACACATAGTGAGCCTTACCCCGAATCTGACGAGGAACAGCCCTCATTTAAATGTGTCCCTTTCAACCCCATCCAGTCAGCGGCATTAATCCCCTGCCTGCCAGATCCCGACATTAACCCTATGCGATTTTATAGGAAGATGCTACAGGTCCACCAGTTATATTCAGCTGCTTGGAAGGACCTAGTTAATCTCACCAAGATAAAAGCAGGAGACAGTTTTTGGCCCTTAATGGAGCCCCATCTCACAATGCCCCCAGGCACTGATGACACCACTTTCCAAAGTGGAAAACAGTATTGTGCCGCTTTAAAAAGATGGGCTCAAGATCAATTGGTGTATACAAATGCGCCAGTGCAGCCCCCACCACAACCCATGCCCCGACAGGGCCCAAACCCCGTATACGTAGCTCCCAATCAACAAAGCCAGCAACAGAATTGTGGTCAGCCCGGTCACTATCAAAGAAAGTGTCACACCCCCAAATCTCAGTGTTTGGCCAGGTACCCTCAAAACCGTAACCAAAACTTGCAGCACACAAATCTATAATAAAGGTGTTCCCTGTAAACTCAGTAATGATCTACCTGAAGCCGGGTGTGCCTTTTCCCAGAGTATCACAGTATCCCTTTAAATCAGTCCCAGGAAATTTTCCAAGATACTGCCCACAGTCCGAGCTGGACCCACGAGTCTGCCCCAACCTTCCCTAGTGATACAGAGGGGTGCCCCGGACTGCTTGCTTTTTTTGTTGCAGTGATTTCCAGTCCCAAGCCACCCGTTTTAATGATGCTCTCCATTCCACTCCATCAATCTTAAGGCTTCTGTAATATATGTTTCTATAGTAGTTTTGTCTCTACTGGCTGACACGGTACAAAAATATATTTTATATATTTCTGCAATGAAAGTTCTGCCTATGGTTTTTCTTGCATCTGTTTTTCCCACCAGCCATTCTAACATCGCACACCCTGAAGGACAAGTAGGGGCCATAAGCCTGCTAAGCCCGCAGAGATATGTGGGAGGGTGTACTTATCACAAGGAATAAAAAGGAAAAAAAAACTAACGAAGTAGAGAAAGGAAAAAAAAAAAGAATGGCTTCTGCAGAGATTTGCGGGACTACATGTGTTTTATATACGAACAAGTGCTTTTTACGGCTGGTGGAGTAGATTTTGTTTAATCCTTAGAGTTCAAAATTTCACAGGAGATTATCACTAGTATCCTACTAACACCTAAATAAATTAATTAATTTTGCAGGGAAAAGTATATTTTTTTTAAAATATACAAATTAGGTTTGTTTGTTCTCTTTTGTTTTTTAATTATGTGCTAATTTTTAAATAAGGTCTAAATTCAATCTTTCTTAATCAGGATAATGTGCCCTAATAAGAGTAATAACGCCAATTCTAATAGCCCCTATAACTCAAAAAGTTATGTTTAATAAATAAAATAAATACTTAAGGGGAGAGTTAAAGTCTGTAGTGTTAAATTAAACAAAAACAACAATCTCATAAAAAACCCACATATATAAATATAATTAAAGTTCCAAAGGCAGTAAGTCACAAATAAGTCCCAAATAATAAAATATATCTAAATGGGAAAAAGTTTTAAATTTAAGGTTAATAATATTCCCAAATATTTTATTAAGGGGGGACTGTGAAGGTGGTCTGAGCTGTAGTATGTTTGTTTACACGTAATAAGAATATCTGTGTATGTAAATAATCAAAATGTAGATGTAGTTGTATAATAATCTGTCTGTCTATGTAGCAATTGCACAGATCTATAATACCCGCTGTTCAAAGTTGTATAGTCATGAAGGGGTTACCAAGGATAACTGAACAGATGTACAAATAATAAAAGTTATAAAATAATAAAATAATAATAAAATAATGAGCAAATGTCTTATCAGTAATGTTCACATAGAAAGAATGTGCAAGGAACAAAGATGTGTTTTTTCAAGATGCTGTGAGAAATTAAGGAGTAGAGAACTCCCTGTTTAGCTTCAAGGTAAAAGTAGCTTTTCTGTATAATTGGGTGTCTTCCAATACACGAGGTCAGTTGATGATGCTGGCTCAGGGAGAACAGGTCTCTGTGTTCATTGTCTGATACATTGATATATCGGCACTGATATACAGCTAATACAGCACCGTCTCTGGATATCCCAAACGAAGACTCCATTAGCAGTCTTCACCCAAATTCCTCCCTTGACACAACCAATCACAGACGCCAGTGGGCGGGTCTATATTGTACAGTAAAATAAATTAAAAAAAATTTGCGTAGAGTTCCCCCATATTATGATACCCAGCATAGATAAAGCCCGACAGATGAGGGCTACAACCCCTGGCAAAAATGATGGCCTCACCTGGCTCTTCAGTTCTTTACTTTTGTTAATAAAGAGCAGTCACAGACGGCACAAAACTAAAGTCATTTCAAATGTCAACTTTCTGGCTTAAAAAAAAACCCCTGAAAACACAATGTGCAGCCAGTAACGGTTACTTTTCAAGACCAAACAGGGGGAAACCTTTATGGAATCATGAAAAACAAACAAAAGAACCCTTCAATACATCACTAGTATGTTGTTGCACCACCTCTGGCTTTTATAACAGCTCGCAGTCTCTGAGGCATGGACTTAATGAGTGACAGTCTCTTCATCAATCTGGCTCCAACTTTCTCGAATTGCTGTTGCAGATCAGCTTTGCAGGTTGGAGCCTTGTCATGGACCATTTTCTTCAACTTCCACGAAAGATTTTCAATTGGTTTGAGATCCGGACTATTTGCAGGCCATGACATTGACGTTATGCGTCTTCTTTCAAGGAATGTTGTCACAGCTTTTGCTCTATGGCAGGATGCATTATCATCTTGATAAATGATTTTATCATCCCCAAACATCCTTTCAATTGATGATGAAATAAGAAAAGTGTCCAAAATTTCAATGGAAACGGGCATTTATTGAAGATGTAATGACAGCCATCTCCCCAGTGCCTTTACCTGACATGCAGCCCCATATGATCAATGACTGTAGAAATTTACATGTTCTCTTCAGGCAGTCATCTTTTTATTGTTTAGCTTTTCTGTATGTAAATGCCATTTCCTTTAGGCGGTTTCTTACAGTTCAGTCACAGACATTGACTCCAGTTTCCTCCCATTCGTTCCTCATTTGTTTTGTTGTGCATTTCCTGTTTTGGAGACAAATTGCTTTAAGTTTCCTGTCTTGACGCTTTGATGTCTTCCTTGGTCTACCACTATGTTTGCCTTTAACAACCTTCCCATGTTGTTTGTATTTGGTCCAGATTTTAGACACCGCTGACTGTGAACAACCAACATCTTTTACAACATTGTGTGATGATTTACCCACTTTTAAGAGTTTGATAATCCTCTCCCTTGTTTCAATTTGACATCTCTCGTGTTGGAGCCATGATTCATGTCAGTCCACTTGGTGCAGGAGCTCTCCAAGGTGTGATCACTCTTTTTTAGATGCAGACTAATGAGCAGATGTTATTTGATGCAGGTGTTAGTTTTGGGAATGAGAATTTACAGGGTGATTCCATAATTTTTCCTCATAATTGAGTGATTCCATAATTGTTCATCCTGTTTGGTCTTGAAAACTAACCGTTACTGGCTGCACATTATGTGTTCATGATTTTTTTTTTCTTAAAGCCAGAAAGTTGCCATTTGAAATTACTTTAGTTTTTTGCCGTCCGTGATCTGCTTTTATTATACAAAAGTAACAACTGAATGAACATCCTCAGAGCCAGGGGAGGCCAGAATTTTTGCCAGGAGTTGTAGTATTCTCAGACTGAGGAAATCCATGGTTATTGGGAGCTCCCCAGCCTAAAAATATCAGCCAGCACCCGCCCGGAATTGCCGCATCCATTAGATGCGACAGTCCTGGCACTTTATCTGGCTTTTCTCGATTTCCCTGGTGTGGAGGCAATCGGGGCAATAAGGAGTTAATGGCAGCCCACAGCTGCCACTACATCCTAGATTTATGATGGGGAGAGTGTATGAGACCCCCCCCCCCACCATCACTAATCTGTAAGTGAAAAGAAGTAAGCACAAACACTGACATAATACTTTATTTGGAATAAAAGACAAAAAAGCCACTCACTGTCACCACTTTATTATCCCCAAAGCACCCCTGCAGGTCCGACGTAATCCACACGATGTCCCATGACACTTCCAGCACTGCTATATCTGAAGCTCACAGCGAGCGGCCATAGTGCATGACTGAACGTAGTGAGCTCCATGCAGCGACTGAAGTGAGCCACGCAATCAGCGGTGATGTCACTCAGGTTAGCCGCGGCCACAGCTGGAGTCCTCCACTTGTGATAGGAAATCACCTGAGTGACGGCACCGCTGATCGCGCGGCTCACTTCAGTCTCTGTGTGAAGCTCATAGCGAGCAGTCATGTTTATGGCACTTGCTGTGAGCTTCAGAGATGTAGCAGAACTGGAATCGTCATGGGACCTCATGTGGATTACATCGGACCTGCAGGGGTGCTTTGGGGAAGTGGTGAAATAGGGTGGTTTTTTTTTTTTCTTTTTCAAGTAAAGGATTTTTTTGGTGTTTTGTGTTTATGTACTTTCACTTACAGATTAGTGATAGGGGGGGGGCATCACTAATCTAGGGCTTGGCAGCAGCTGTGGGCTGTTATTAACTCCTTATTACCCCGATTGTCACCGCAAAAGGACAACAGGAAGAGCCATGTCCAGTGCCAGAATTGGCACATCTTATGGATGCCGCACTTCTGAGGCGGCTGGAGGCTGCTATTGTTAGGCTGGAAAGGGCCAAATAACTATGGCCTTTCCCACCCTAATATCAGCCCCCAGTTGTCTGCTGCACCTCGACTGGTTTTAGAAAAATGAGGGGACCCCACGTCATTTAATAAATAAATAAATAAATAAAAAAAAAAAGTGAAATAGTTAAAAAAAAAAAAAGTGTGGGAGCCAAGGTACAGCAGATAGCTGAGGGTTGGAGCCTGCAGGATATGAAAAATAGAGGGGATCGCACGTCATTTTTTTTTTTTTTTTTTACCAAGAAATAATTCAACAGCAGCTGGCCAAGCTAGCTATCGCTCTATAGAGCTGTTCTGTTATTTCTTTCTGTATGTTCGTTCTATCTATTCTCGCTATCAATTATCCTATCCGATCATATTTTGTTCCTCTTTTAAAAAATGCATTAACAAAAACGTAGCAAAACGTCATGCGTTTTTTGGGCCACAGGAAAAAGATGCAGTGTGCGAACATAGCCTTTATCCTTGTGTTAATCCTCTCGTTGATCCTCACGTTAATCCTTGCGTTGTTAATCCTCGCGTTGCATTAATTCTCGCGTTGCATTGATCCCCGTGTTGCGTTGATCCTTTTTGTTAAACCTTGCATTGTTAATCCTCGCGTTGCGTTAATCCTGGCGTTGCGTTAATCCTGGCGTTGCGTTAATCCTGGCGTTGCGTTAATCCTGGCGTTGCGTTAATCCTGGCGTTGCGTTAATCCTGGCGTTGCGTTAATCCTGGCGTTGCGTTAATCCTGGCATGGTGTTGATCCTCGCGTTGCGTTGATCCTGGCGTGTTGATCCTCGCGTTGCGTTGATCCTGGCGTTGTGTTGATCCTGGCGTTGTGTTGATCCTGGCGTTGTGTTGATCCTGGCGTTGTGTTGATCCTGGCGTTGTGTTGATCCTGGCGTTGTGTTGATCCTGGCGTTGCGTTGATCCTCGTGTTGCGTTGATCCTCGTGTTGCGTTGATCCTCGTGTTGCGTTGATCCTCGTGTTGCGTTGATCCTCGTGTTGCGTTGATCCTCGTGTTGCGTTGATCCTCGTGTTGCGTTCATCCTCGTGTTGCGTTGATCCTCGTGTTGCGTTGATCCTCGTGTTGCGTTGATCCTCGTGTTGCGTTGATCCTCGTGTTGCGTTGATCCTCGTGTTGCGTTGATCCTCGTGTTGCGTTGATCCTCGTGTTGCGTTGATCCTCGTGTTGCGTTGATCCTCGCGTTGCGTTGATCCTCGCGTTGCGTTGATCCTCGCGTTGCGTTGATCCTCGCGTTGCCTTGATCCTCGCGTTGCCTTGATCCTCGCGTTGCCTTGATCCTCACCTTATATTGATCCTCGCATTGCGTTGATCCTCGCGTTGCGTTGATCCTCGCGTTGCGTTGATCCTCGCGTTGCGTTGATCCTCACGTTGCTTTGTACCTATGTCTTATCTTAGGTGGCAGGTTGGAGCCGAGCGTCTCTCCCGTGCTTCTGGACAAGGACGGCATCCAGGACGTGGTGGGGCAGCTGAGGCGATGTCCGGCCGGACTGGACGCTGTTCTTGGACGCACCGTTCCGTGGGGCGTCGCTTTCCATCATGCCGGTACTGACCCCTGTATATCATGGTCGCACCCCGCTGATTATAGCTCTGACCTGCATTAACCCCTTGGTCGTGTGTCCATTGTGTCCGCAGGGCTGACGTTCGATGAACGTGACGTGATAGAAGGCGCCTTCCGGCAGGGCATTGTCCGCGTGCTGGCGGCGACCTCCACCCTGTCATCTGGGGTCAACCTCCCCGCCCGGCGGGTCATCATCAGGACCCCGCTGTTCAATGGGCGACTTCTGGACATCCTGACGTACAAACAGATGGCAGGGAGAGCCGGCCGCAAAGGGGTGGACACTGAGGGTGAGTGCGGGGGAGGGGAGGTCTGGGGTTTGTGGTCACAGATTCTGCACAATGCATGCTACCGTCCTCCGCTACTTGAAAGGCTCCGCTCTTCTGTGGCCTGATCTCCAGTCTCCGTCCTCCGCAGGGGAGAGCATCCTGATCTGTAAGCCCGCCGAGAGATCCAAGGGGATCAGTTTACTGCAGGGGTCCCTGAAGCCGGTCCAGAGCTGCCTCCAGCGGAGGGAAGGGGCCGGAGTCTCGGGCAGCATGATCCGGGCTATCCTGGAGGTGAGGACCCACAGCACCCTGTGTGGACGGGACCTGTACACATGTTCATCCTGGGCCTCCTGGTTCATGTTCCCGCACAGACAGGGCAGCGGTAGTGACTGAGTCTGAGCGGGTGCACAGTAATGGGGCCTCAGATGTGGCGTCCGGGCACTCGAGCCCTCACTCATTCTGCTTGGTACCCCAGATCATAGTTGGTGGTGTGGCGGACACGCCGGAGGACGTGAGGATTTACGCCTCTTGCACCCTGTTAGCGGCGAGCCTGAGAGAGGAGGACGGCGATCCGGAGCGGAGGGACCACGGGGCGATTGAGGCATGCGTGGACTGGCTGCTGGGGAATGAGTTCATACAGACGGTGGAGGAGGAGCGGCACGGAAGGAAAGGTAACGACCGCCATGACCCTCTGACAGGGGACGCCGGCAAATCCTGACATTGCCCCGGGACACTGAGCCGCGGGCAATTATCCGACTGACGTTTCTCTCGGCAGCGGAGGTTTATCGCCCCACAAAGCTCGGCTCCGCCACCCTCTCCTCCTCGCTGTCGCCCTCCGAGGCGCTGGGGATTTTTGCAGATCTTCAGAGGGCGATGAAGGGCTTTGTCCTGGAGAACGACCTGCACATTCTGTACCTGGTAAGTGGTCACGTGACTGCGGACCACGTCCTGCGCGTCCACCACGTCTCACCGAGCCCCTCTCCTCCTCAGGTCACCCCTGTGTACGAGGAGTGGGCCACCATTGACTGGTACCAGTTCTTCCGCCTGTGGGAGAAGCTCTCCGTGTCCATGAAACGTGTGGCCGAGCTGGTGGGGATTGAGGAAGGCTTCCTGGCCCGTTCTGTAAACGGAAAGATCCTCGCCAAAACGGATCGGCAGCATCGGCAGATTGCCATCCACAAGAGGTGACCGGCCATGGGGTGTTCTGTGCCGCGGCTGCCTGACCGGAGCTGATGAATGCCCCCCCCCCCCCCGATACAGCGGCGTGCATACGGTCTAAAGTTATATTTCGATTGGACTTTCACAGACACGATGATACTAAATGTTTTTCTGTGTGTATCACAAACTGCCCAATTCAATACCCCTGTTAGTGATGGACAGCAGCATGTAAATGGTTGATAGCAGAGATCAGACCAGGCTCTGGTTGCTGCTGTCACAGGTAGATGCTTCTGTTAGTGATGGACAGCTGCATGTAAATGGTTGATAGCAGGGATCAGACCGAGCTCTGGCTGCTGCTGTCACAGGTAGATGCCCCTGTAAGTGATGGACAGCAGCATGTAAATGGTTGATAGCAGGGATCAGACCAGGGTTTGGCTGCTGCTGTCACCGGTACATGCCGCTGTTAGTGATGGACAGCAGCATGTAAATGGTTGATAGCAGGGATCAGACCAGGGTTTGGCTGCTGCTGTCACCGGTACATGCCGCTGTTAGTGATGGACAGCAGCATGTAAATGGTTGATAGCAGGAATCAGACCAGGCTCTGGCTGCTGCTATCACAGGTAGATGCCCCTGTTAGTGATGGACAGCAGCATGTAAATGGTTGATAGCAGGGATCAGACCAGGGTTTGGCTGCTGCTGTCACCGGTACATGCCGCTGTTAGTGATGGACAGCAGCATGTAAATGGTTGATAGCAGGAATCAGACCAGGCTCTGGCTGCTGCTATCAAAGGTAGATGCCCCTGTTAGTGATGGACAGCAGCATGTAAATGGTTGATAGCAGGGATCAGACCAGGCTCTGGCTGCTGCTGTCACCGGTACATGCCCCTGGACTCGCTCCATACACCCCGTAGTGACGTATATGTATATCACCAGTCGTTCAGGGGGCACACACTGCGGTGGGAGCGCTGATGGGGGGCGGTAGGTCCGGCGCTGTGCTCCTCGGCCCATTGTTTTTTGCTTTTTTCCCCCTCCAGGTTCTATACGAGTCTCGTGCTGCTGGATTTAATCAGTGAAGTTCCTTTGTCAGAATTGACCAAAAAATATGGCTGCAGCCGGGGCCAGCTCCAGTCCCTGCAGCAATCGTCCGCCACCTACGCTGGTGAGTTACCACAAGAGACCGTGAGGGGTTAATCAGTTCCCAGATATAGACAGGTGGAGCAGAGCTGAAAGAGCATGAGGTGTAGCTGCAGTCCCATGTAACGCGGCAGGTGACCATGTATCCTCCTCCATTCCTCAGGCATGGTGACGGTGTTCAGTAACCGCCTGGGATGGCACAATATGGAGCTGCTCCTCTCCCAGTTCCAGAGCCGGCTGACGTCCGGTGTCCAGCGAGAGCTGTGCGACCTGGTGCGCCTGGATCTGTTGAACGCGCAGAGGGCGCGCGCGCTGTACAACGCCGGATTCATCACTGTCAGCACGCTGGCCAGAGGAAACGTCGGCCAAGTCGAAACCGCCCTGAAGAACGCCGTGCCCTTCAAGAGGTGATAAACCCGCTCTGCCGAGCCGAGAAATAGTGCCGATACATCTGTGTTATTCTAATCATTATGAGTTATAATCAGACATGTACAGTACAGACCAAAAGTTTGGACACACCTCATTCAAAAAGTTTTCTTTATTTTCATGACTGAAAATTGCAGATTCACATTGAAGGCATCAAAACTATGAATTAACACATGTGGAATGAAATACATAAGAAAAAAGTGTGAAACAACTGAAAATATGTCTTATATTCTAGGTTCTTCACAGTCGCCGCCTTTTGCTTTGATTACTGCTTTGCACACTCTTGGCATTCTCTTGATGAGCTTCAAGAGGCAGTCACCGGAAATGGTCTTCACTTCACAGGTGCGCCCTGTCAGGGTTAATAAGTGGGATTTCTTGCCTTATAAATGGGGTTGGGACCATCAGTTGTGTTGTGCAGAGTCTGGTGGATACACGGCTGATAGTCCTACTGAATAGACTGTTAGCTGCTTTTTTTCTTGCCATAATACAATTTCTAAGTAAAGAAAAACGAGTGGCCATCATTACTTTAAGTAATGAAGATCAGTCAGTCCGAAAAATCAGGAAAACTTTGAAAGTGTCCCCAAGTGCAGTGGAAAAAACCATCAAACGCTACAAAGAAACTGGCTCACATGAGGACCGCCCCAGGAAAGGAAGACCAAGAGTCACCTCTGCTGCGGAGGATAAGTTTATCCGAGTCACCAGCCTCAGAAATCGCAGGTTAACAGCCACTCAGATTAGAGACCAGGTCAATGCCACACAGTTCTAGCAGCAGACACATCTCTAGAACAACTGTTAAGAGGAGACTTTGTGCAGCAGCCTTCATGGTAAAATAGCTGCTAGGAAACCCCTGCTAAGGACAGGCAACAAGCAGCAGAGAACACAAGGAATGGACATTAGACCAGTGGAGATCTGTGCTTTGGTCTGATGAGTCCAAATTTGAGATCTTTGGATCCAACCACCATGTCTTTGTAGAAAAGGTGAATGGATGGACTCTACATGGCTGGTTCCCACCGTGAAGCATGGAGGAGGAGGTGTGATGGTGTGGGGGTGCTTTGCTGGTGACACTGGTGGAGATTTATTCAAAAGTGAAGGCATACAGAACCAGCATGGCTACCACAGCATCTTGCAGCGGCGTGCTATTCCATCCGGTTTGCATTTAGTTGGACCATCATTTATTTTTCAACAGGACAATGGTCCCAAACACACCTCCAGGCTGTGTAAGGGCTATGTGACTAAGAAGGAGAGTGATGGGGTGCTAACCCAGATGACCTGGCCTCCACAGTCACCAGACCTGAACCCAATCGAGATGGTTTGGGGTGAGCTGGACTGCAGAGTGAAGGCAAAAGGGCCAACAAGTGCTAAGCATCTCTGGGAACTCCTTCAAGACTGTTGGAAAACCATTTCCGGTGACTACCTCTTAAAGCTCATCAAGAGAATGCCAAGAGTGTGCAAAGCAATAATCAAAGCAAAAGGTGGCTACTGTGAAGAACCTAGAATATAAGACATTATTTTCAGTTGTTTCACACTTTTTTGTTAAGTATTTCATTCCACATGTGATAATTCATAGTTTTGATGTGTTCAATGTGAATCTACAATTTTCAGAGTCATGAAAATAAAGAAAACACTTTGAATGAGAAGGTGTGTCCAAACTTTTGGTCTGTACTGTATATCAGTACTATAATACCGCCCCCCTATGTATAGGAATATAACTGCTATCATACTAGAGGCAGCTGTTGTGGATACAGCGGCTGCTTCGTCGGTTATTATCGTCGTTATTAATTTGCGCTCTTCTTGTGCCTATACTCTATTTTGCGGGGTCTCGGGGGTCGGCAGTAATCTCCGCTCTCCCCGCTTGCACGGTCTTACTTTCTGCAGTATGTCTCGCAGGAGAGCTCCAGCTGTTGTAACTGGAAGTTTTAATTACGGGGCCGGGGATGGGGTGCGGCGGCGGTGGTTGCGGCGTTGGCTCCTACGTCCCGCGGTATAATTGGGGCTATATCCCCTTGATGAGAGCTGCGTACGCTCTACGGTGGGGTCGGGGGATCCGGCTCGATGCTGCAGATGGTCGCCTGTGTCCCGGTGATGAGGGCCTCCATCCGCCGCTCGTGTCGCTCTTTTGCCGTGTAATTAACAGAGGGCCGCGATTAATGTTTCCCCACGTCCCGATCTGCCGGGGATTATTTCCAAATCCAGGATAATTGCAGAATTTCATTTTCATGATTTACAAAACACTTATTGGCTGGAGAGATTAACGAGCCGCGAGAGCCGCCATATTGCTCTCCGGAGATCGGCGCGCGTCTGACTTCTCCAATTAACATTATTTCACTAATTAAATCCACTTACTAAGTTTATAAATGTTTTACTTCGTTCTGAAGTTATTTGCTGCCTTATGCATCAGTCACCTCCAGAGCTGCATTCATAATTCTGCATTCACTACCTGCCCTTCGATGCCACACAGATGAGAATTTCCATACGACTTGTGTATCTGACGACTACTCAGATCATGGTGTAAAATGTGACCCAGCAACGGGCAACATTGAGCCTTACCAGGAGAGCAGCAGAAGTATGAATGCAGCTCTGGCTGTGGATTTTTTTTTTATTTCTCATCTTTTTTCGTTCCTCAGCACCCGCCGAGCTGTAGATGAAGACGAGGACGCGGCCCAGGAACGCCGAGCTGCTCGCTGCATCTGGATCCCCGGCAAAAAGGGTCTGACGGAGCGAGAGGCGGCAGAGCTCATCGTGGAGGAGGCGCGGAGACTGCTGAGGGAGGACCTGGCTTTGATGGGGATCCACTGGAGTCCGGATATGAGCCTGGACTCTGGGTCATCTCTGGACACGAGCTCCGAATCCTCCTCTTCCTCTGATCAGCCTCCAACCTCCGAGAATAACCCTGTACTGAATGCAGAGAGCGCAGCTCCTGAGCTTGGGAGACTGGATACTGCTGCTAATGCCCAGTCCTCAGGTGCCACCTCTGCCGGCCTTCAGGAGCCGAGCACAGGAAGTATTGGGGGGACTGATAAAGAAAACATCCCGGAAAATTCAGGAAAGGGTCCGAAGAGGGGGAAGGGTGGTACCCGAGAGTTGGTTACTAGTAGTCAGAGACCTGGGGCCGTGTCTATAGCCTCTGGGGCTCTGACTGCGTCCATTAAATGCCCAGATGACGGGACCCCTGACTGTGCTGCTTCTGGTGCCGCGGCTATATGTAACGATCAAGAGATGGAACGTATGCCACATGCCCCGCTGCTTGGTGAGGATCCACCATCAAAGGGCAAGAAAGCCGGAGCACGGACCCGAAGAGCAAAGGAGGGAACCGATGGTGAATCAGGAGGACGCTCAGGTGCACTCACACTCACATTGCCAGCTATACAGCCCTGTCCTGCTGCCCTGGTGGCCGATGTCTCCCCCCGACCCAACGACGAGGAACCCCCCACAGTGACAAGTGATGTTCCTGAGATTATTCCTGACCATGTGACAAATCCCCCAAACAGCGAAGCTTCTAAATCCACAGCATGTCCGTCACCGTGCCCCGCCGCCTCCCCCACCAGCTGCCACTCTCCTGACTTGTACGTGGCATCCCGGACCTTCGAGGACAGTTTGCAGCTGGATACCCAAACTGAGAAGTTAATTCTGCAGCATTTGCCACCTGAAGCCAAGAGAGAGGAGGAGGAGGCTGCCGAGGGGACGGTGGCAGAGACTCTACCCACAGGTGGACCGAGCCTGGTCCAGGCCGGACATGACCCCGAGGTGACGTCTACGAATGTGGAGGATCAACATCAAGAACGACTAAAATACAAGGTGGAGACATCAGCAAAAAAGTCACCGGATCCAATCAGAGAGCATGTGGAGGGAGGTGAGCTTTCCCTCACCGATACACAACTTCAGTCCTTGTTCCAGTCCTACCGTACACAGGTGAAGAGCGAAGAGAAGGGTCCAGACTCTCGTGTCACTTCCCCGTCAAAGCAAGACTCCTCCGAAGACCAAGGCCCAAGACGTGACGAGGCGACGGACACCAGCCTGAACATGAGCGGCAGCTTCCTATTTGATAGCTTCAATGATGACCTTGATTTTTGCTCTAAACTTGAAGACCCCAATCCTCCTCCTTCTCACCCTCCTCCACTTTCCGATGGCGAGAAGATCACGACTGAGGATCCTCAGGAGAAGCTGCAAGATGTGAGATATGACGAAGAGTCCATCATGTTCTCCCAGCTCGATTCCTTCCAGATGGTTGAGGTCCTAGATCACGTGGAACAACCTCCCATGTTAGAGACTAATTCAAAAGTCCCAGCTCCAGCGGTAGAGAAAGGGGGCAACGAGGACATGGTGAAGATGAGGCTGGAGTGGAGCGACTGCTCGTTTAATTTGACTCCAGGACTAGAGAATATTTTAGATCAGTGGCCGAATGTCAACATGAATGTCCGTTCTGATCCAAAGCAAGACACGAGGACTAAGTGCAGGCCAGGATCTGATGATGCCCTGCTCACCCCTACTGCAAACCCTCGTTATTTAGATGTCGGCACCCGTAATTCTACCCCAAATGCAGCTTCAGAAAGTGACCCACAACCCACCTCCCGGCCTGAGAGCCGATTGGACCTGGTTCCCCCCACTCCTCCGAGCGCGTGCACATCACGAGTGATTGGCATGTCCTCCATGAACTCTGGCATCAAGAGGCCAAGACTGGAGTCACTGAGCAGCCTGAGCTTCCTCTCCCAGGACGCCGACCACTTGTTTGGGTCACAAGGTGAAGTGGAGGCGGTGGGCGATATCCGAGATGCCTCCATGATCGCCCAGGACTTCACCTTGCAGTTGTCCCAGGACTCGTCCTCTCCTCCTCCGTGCATCTCTCAGGGGTTCAGTATCATCGATGTGGCCAGCGACCTCGCCTTGTTCAAGACATTTTTCCAGGAATGGAAGAACCAGAAGACATTCTCGCTGTCCTTGGCCTGTGAGCGGAGATCCAGGGCGGCCTTGTCCAGGTCATGCATCGGTGGGAGGTTTAAGCAAGGTGAATCCGTGGCTGTAGCGTCACTGGGGTCTCATTCTGTATAATGGTGGGCAACCGCTGTGTGCGCCGGTGATGTAATCGGTATCTTCTTTCACCATGATTTAGTGCCGTCACCACGACAAGAACAAGCCAAAGATGACGGCCTCCCCATCCCGGGCTGGAACGATGTTCTGCTGGTGGGCCTGGCCGTGTGCTGGGGAGGGAAGGACGCCTATTACCTGTCCCTACAGAGGCAGCAGGACAGCACAGGTACCGGTGCGGAGTATGCAACCTGGTGACTGGGTGCAGGTGTGTATAAATCTCAGGGTCCTCTCCTTATAGACATAAGCTCCAGCCTGGCCCCTCCTCCGCTGGACCACAACCTGTCCATCAGTGAGCGGCTGCGGGCCCTGCAGTCCACGATACAGCAGATGCGCCCCCTGGAGGTCATCATGTATAACTTCATTGAGCAATACAAGGCTCTGGTCCTGAGCTGCGGGGCCTCCATCACTGGACACTTCCAGGACCCAAAGGTAAAGGATCTTTCCCGTATGTGTGAGAAGATGGAGGGGCTTCACTGTGTGAGGAGACGGGATGGGGGGAGTACGCCGTGTGAGGAGATGAGGAGGGGGGGTGCTGTGTGAGAAGATGGAGGGGCTGCACTGTGTGAGGAGACGGGATGGGGGGAGTACACCATGTGAGGAGATGGTGGGGGGGGGGCGCGCTGTGTGAGGAGATGGAGGGGCTGCACTGTGTGAGGAGACGGGATGGGGGGAGCACGCCGTCCGAGGAGATGGGATGGGGAAGTACGCCATGTGAGGAGATGGGGGAGGGGGGGGCTGCACTGTGTGAGGAGATGGGATGGGGAAGTACGCCGTATGAGATGGGGGGGCGCGCCTTGTGAGGAGTCGGGATGGGGGGGGAGTACGCCGTGTGAGGAGGAGGGTGGGCAGTGTGAGGAGATGGGATTGGGGGGCGCGCTGTGTGAGGGGGCGTGGCGTATGAAGAGACGGAGATGTGCGAGTATATAGAGAGGCCATGCCGTGTGGAAGATACGGAAGGGCCACACTGTGCGGAGGAGCCTAGGGGGCTGCGCCGAGCAGCGGAGCCTGGGGGGGGCTGCGCCGTGCGGAGGAGACGACGGAGGGGCCGCGTCATGTAATGGGATGTTGTAGATGCTGCTCAGGTACATAAACCGCTACCGTGATTGGCTACTGCTTCTCTTAGAGGGGTTGTTCATTATTTTAGGTGCCGCCGTTCCTCCTGATGCAGAGCTGTGTGCTTAGTTTTCCGCCTTGTTGAGTGGCTGGGGCTGAGCAGTAATACCGCCCACAGCCCAGGCACAGGGATGGCGCCACTATTGTTGTGTGTGGATAGTTCTGCTGTTCCCCTTTATGAGATGGGCGTCTTCCCGTGCTGTCGCCTCGGGCGGTTTATTTCCTCGGACCAGCGGCGCCGGCTCTGCGGATTCATTACAGGATTAGGTCTGAGCCGCTTATCTGCGCTCGGATTATCATCAGAGGCAGGAGGCGAATATCCCGGTAATTAACCACCGCACGATTAATGGTGCCTGCGTCAGGAGGTGATGATATCATCTCTGCAGCGGTAATGAGCAGACATAACCCGATGATCAGATCAGTGACCTACGCTGTGCAACTTCTGCTCCAGTCACATCCAGAGCTGCAGGGACAGGATGCACAGGACTCGGGGACCGATCGTCAGACATGGCCGCTGTGTGATTTCTGGGGGTCACTTACTTTTGGTTCGTGTCTTGTAGGTCGCTTGCTGGCTGCTAGATCCAAGCTCCAAGGAGCGAAC